>NC_058130.1:500245778-500268048 GCF_016433145.1 Gracilinanus agilis
CTCTCTCTCTCTCTCTCTCTCTCTCTCTCTCTCTCTCTCTCTCTCTCCATCTGTCTGTCTGTTTCTTCCTCCTCCTCTATATCTGTATTTCTATTTTATTTTCTCTGCCTCTTTGTCTCTTTCTCTCTTTCCAATTTTCTTACTGAGCTTTTGAAACAAAGATTGCATTATTATGACATTATGATATTAGGCATCTTTTAATACTGCAAGGATGGGATTTGTGCAAGGGGGATGGGACAAAAGGAGGCAGAGAAGGAGTTGCTCACAATTGCTGACAGTTGAGACCAGAGAGAATTCTGGGAAAGGAATTCGGAAGAAGGAAGGAGAAGAGAGAGCTTCGGGCTGAGAACTGGGTGGAAAGAAGGACATCCCAGCTCAGATCAGGAAGCTGAGGGCTTCCTGAGGATCTTCTAGTGGAAATTGAAACCCTGATTCCCTGATCAAAGCCATCCCATTGCATCTCACCCATCACAACTTCAACTGTAGAGTCAGTTAAATTTTTGGACTCCATTTTGGGAGCAATCTCTTAGTCTCCTTCACCCATTACCCAACCTTGCTGAGAGACCCTTTCCATTCTAACTTGCAATTATAGAAAAGGATAGAAACAGAAGGAGAAGGGGCAGGAGAAGAATCGTAGGAGTGGGAACCCCAAAAGTTTCCCACCCAAGTGATGGACCCCATAGAAATAGAGAAGAGGGCCCCCGAATCCCTCTGCCCTTTGCCCCTTTCCCCAATCCCTGATTTGAGAATAATAAAAGCCATTCATCAGTCAGATAGCATTCTAGAGTGCCTGAGAGACAATGAGGGAGAGGGGAACCACAGCTTGGTCTGGCTGCCTCCATCTTGAAGTCAGACACTCCTCCTTCCCTCCCCACGCCCTTCTGTGCAATCAGTTCCTCTTGATGAAGAATATTCCTGTTCATCTTCCCAAATTTAGGTGGTGCAACTCCAAACCAATGACTACATGGAGATTTCTGCCAAAGACAAGTTAAGTGAGTTGCAGCTTCGAATTTGGCAGCTAGTAGAGCAAATAGAACAAAATCCAGAAGGAGCAGAATTACCAGAGGTGGCAAGAAGAGAGGTTTCATCAGACCAGTGAAAGCACCAATCAGCTAATTCTGTGGTGGTCCATTGTCCAGACTCTAATCCTTGTGGTCATTGCTATCTGGCAGGTGAGGCACCTCAAGAGTTTCTTTGAAGCCGAGAAGCTGCTGTGAGGGGTCCAGGATACAGGGGCAAGCAAGTTTCTTTCCATAATGCAAGACTCATGGGACTGTCTGTGGTTTATCCTGCCTCTTCTTCCAGCCACAAATGATTTCCCTCCTAGCTGGCTCACCAAAATTGTAACAATAAAGAGAGCCAGTAACCAATTGTTTGATAGAAGAGAGATAAAGAAAGTCTGTAGTGGTGAGTCTTGGTTTCAGCTCTCCTCTGGGGCCAAATATACACTGGGAGACTTTAAGGGGGTGTCACCCTGAAACTGGGAGACCTGGATTGGTGTGCTGCCCCACAGGAGTTGGGGGGCGAGGCTTCCCTATAAGACAAGGTATGTGATACCCCAATCCGATCCTGAATAAGGATGAGGTTCACAAAAACCTCCCCCTGATCAGTTAATTTCACAACGGGGGGTCTGGTTTCAGGATGGAGGCAGCTAGACCAAGCTGTGGTTCCCCTCTCCCTCATTGTCTCTCAGGCACTCTAGAATGCTATCTGACTGATGAATGGCTTTTATTATTCTCAAATCAGGGATTGGGGAAAGGGCCAAAGGGCAGAGGGATTCGGGGGGCCCTCTTCTCTATTTCTATGGGGTCCATCACTTGGGTGGGAAACTTTTGGGGTTCCCACTCCTACAATTCTTCTCCTGCCCCTTCTCCTTCTGTTTCTATCCTTTTCTATAATTGTAAGTTAGAATGGAAAGGGTCTCTCAGCAAGGTTGGGTAATGGGTGAAGGAGACTAAGAGATTGCTCCTAAAATGGAGTCCAAAAATTTAACTGACTCTACAGTTGATGTTGTGATGGGTGAGATGCAATGGGATGGCTTTGATCAGGGAATCAGGGTTTCAATTTCCACTAGAAGATCCTCAGGAAGCCCTCAGCTTCCTGATCTGAGCTGGGATGTCCTTCTTTCCACCCAGTTCTCAGCCCGAAGCTCTCTCTTCTCCTTCCTTCTTCTGAGTTCCTTTCCCAGAATTCTCTCTGGTCTCAACTGTAAGCAATTGTCAGCAACTGCTTCTCTGCTTCCTTTTGTCCCATCCCCTTTGCACAAATCCCTTCCTTACAATACTCTGTACCTGACAGCTTATGTCTTCCCTGGAAGTACTGAATTCAATTAGGATGAGGGGTCATTAGTACTTTGCTGAAGTAGTAGCAGTGCGGGCATACATAGATATGTAACTGTGTACATACTAGTTCTTGTACTACTGTTAAATAAATATATTGAAAATGTTTGGAAGAATAAATGAATGAGAGATTACGGATTAAATGTTTACTTGTCCTAGACACTGTTGCTAGCAGAAAACAAACACAAGGAAACCAGACAGCGTCTGTTCTCCTAAACTTACATCATAACATGTATAACGAGCTTCACACATTTGTATGTGTTGGATGCAAGGAGTGACTAAGGTAAGTCCACAACTGTGATTTCCATGATGAAAGCTCCTTCTACTGATACAGAGAGTTGCTTAGGACATTGACAGATTAAGTTGGTTGAAGAGGCTCACATATTATTCACCAATGAAAAAACTTGGACCCAGGTCTTCCTGACCCCAGGTCTTGACCCCTGCCTACTTATTATAGCACACCCTTTCATTTTGGACCAAATAAATGCCTTTAAAATTTTGGATGAATAAATGAAAGACTGAAGGGGCTTTTTGGACAAAATTAAAATATTACCAGCACAAAAAACAAAATAGCTATAACATTGTGTGTCAAAATCTGGCTTCTATCATACATGTGAAAGTAAGAAACAGAATTCTGGTGTGTATTCACTAACATGTTGGAATGAAAACATCCCATTATAAAGGTTTGTGGTCAAGGATTGGTAATTAAATTACCATTTTTTTAAGGGAAGAGTTGATGTTTCTACTTCTGCAACTCACATTCTCACTGGTTACACACACACACACACACACACACACACACACACACACACACACACACAAACACACACACAGACATGAATGTGTATTTATGCATTTATACATATGCCACAGATGCTATTTTCATAGGAACAGATATACCAAAATTAAACTACAAAGAAAAAGGAGAGCAAGGACTATATCAAATTAACAGTCTTAAACTTCAGGGAACAAACTTTGTATACGCAATGTCATTTCAATAGGGCAATAGCACCTCCTTAATCCCTCCTTCCTACATTTTCCTCTCTATACTATCTCTACCTTGCTGTAATAAAGCTACTAAAGCTACTAACAGCCTCAAACTTCCTCCCTTAATAAAAACTCCTTTCAGGATCTTCTTTTCCAAGAAACTCAATTAACCAATGTGATAATGAACACAAATGTGTTACCCTCCCCAGAAAAATACTTATATTTTAACAGTGGCTTTGTGGAATCATAATGCATAGATGCAAAGTACTGCCTCTATTGGGAATTCCAGCTGCTATTGCAAAGAAAGAATTTTGGGACAAGCAGGTCTTTCATTGGTCTTCAATTCATAATCCATCAACAGACACTTTGACACTAAGATATTCTGACAAAGCTTTTGGGAAACACATCTTCAAAATGGTATTTAAACCTATCTTTTAGTCCTGTAATAAATGCACACACACACACACACACACACACACACACACACATACACACACACACACTACCTTCTGTCTTGAAGATTAAGAATAGGAATCTTTACCTCTTTATATGCCAGTCTGGCAGGTTAGTAAAGCCTGTGAACCACTTCTCAGAATGTTTTCAAATGAATTAAACAAAATAAATGTGGTTACAAAGGAAACCAATTATTTAGAAATAGTAATAAAATATTAACAAATTAAATATTTTAAGTAAAAATCCTTTTAAAAAAACAAGGCCAGATACTAGGGACTTCCAGGTTAAGATGGTGGCAGAGTAAAAAGCAGCTCTTAACCTCTCCTGACCGAAACATACAAGACTCCTCAAGGAGACATAAAAACAAACCCAGTCGAAAGGAGGGACCCCACAACAGGGCGCAGTGTGGAAGGTACGTGGAATCAGGACATTTCCATGCTATAAAGGGGTGAAACAGCTCTCACTAAATCACGGGCTGAGCAACCACTCCCCCCCACCCCCTCCACATACACCACCTATAGCGCCGAAGCCAGCTAAAAAGAAATAGAGCAAGTTTGGGGCACCCATTGAGTCATTGGCAGCTCCAGGGCCTGTTCCTGAGAGCAGCAAGATTTAGGACCCCAAAAAGCTAAAGAACGCGCACGGACTCTGAGCGCTCGTGCAGAGCGCAGTTGGAGGCAGAGGCGTGGGTGGAGGCAGACACAGGAAGGAGCGTGAGAGTGAGCTAAGGCTCTGAAACCCTGAGTGGGGAACCAGCGCAGACAGGTATATGACTGTGGAAGCAGCGCCCTGAGACTTGTAAAGGAACCTCCAGCAGAAGACCAAGCAAGAGGGTCCACCAGGGGGCTTGACCTTGAGAAAAACTAGAACTCAGACCTCAGGACCCAAAAGACTGCAGACAGACCCTGAGCGCGAGGATAAAGCAGAGAAGCTTCTGGGATAACAATGGCTACCCAGAATCAGGAAGCTCAGACGAGAAAGATTAACAAGAAAAAGAAATCTTTAACACTTGACAACTTTTACACAGAGAAAATCCAGATAACCGAGCAAATAGAGGGGGAGAACAAACAAGCATCCGGACCCTCCCAAAATAATAATGAAAACTGGTCACAAGCTCTT
Source organism: Gracilinanus agilis (assembly GCF_016433145.1). Classification (NCBI taxonomy): domain Eukaryota; kingdom Metazoa; phylum Chordata; class Mammalia; order Didelphimorphia; family Didelphidae; genus Gracilinanus; species Gracilinanus agilis. The sequence goes on from NC_058130.1 coordinate 500,250,677, forward strand.
GAAAAGTTCAAAACTGAGATGATGAGAAAGATGGAAAAGATTTGGTTAGAGAAATGGGAAATAGCTCAAAAGGAAATCAGGCAAAAAAAATAACAGTTTAAAAGGCAGAATTTTGCAATTGGAAAGTGAGGCTCAGAAATCAAATGAACTGATAAGCAAAGTGAACACCAGAAATGACCAGATTGAAAAGGAAAACCAAAAGATCATAGCCGAAAACAAAAAGATCATAGCCGAAAACCAAAAGATTATAGTCTAAAACAAAAAGATTATAGCCAAAAACCAGTCCCTAAAGGCTAGAATCGAGCAATTAGAAGCTAATGATCTCTCAAGACAACAAGAACAAATAAAATAAAGTCAAAAGACTGAAAAAATAGAAGGAAACATGAAATATCTCAATGAGAAAGTGACAAACCAAGAAAACTGGTCTAGAAGAGACAATTTGAGAATCATTGGTCTTCCAGAAAAACCAGAAATTAATAGAAACCTGGACTCCATACTAAAAGAAATTATTCAGCAAAATTGCCCTGAAGTCCTACAACAAGAGGGCAATATAGACATTGAAAGGATCCATAGATCACCCTGGACACTTGACTTAGAAAAGACAATGCCCAGAAATATAATTGCCAAATTTAAGAGCTTCCAAGTAAAAGAAAAAAATCTTACAAGAAGCCAGAAAGAGACAATTCAAATATCAAGGAGCACCAATCAGGATCACACAGGATCTGGCAGCCTCCACGCTAAAAGACCACAAAGCTTGGAATATGATATTCAGAAAGGCAAGCAAGAGAGCTGGGCCTGCAACCACGGATCAACTACCCATCAAAATTGACTATATACTTCCAGGGGAAAGTATGGGCATTCAACAAAATTGAAGATTTCCAATTATTTGCACAGAAAAGACCAGGGCTAAATGGAAAGTTTGATATCCAACGACAAAAATCGAGAGAAACATGAAAAGGTAAATAAGAAACAGAGGGGAAAGAAAGAAAACTCATAACTTTTAAATTTGCCTTTTTAAGGGCCTCGGTAAGATCTTACCTGTATTCCTTTGTGGAGAAATGCTATGTATAATTCTCTGTAATGAACTCTATTTACTAATATAGTATTCACTATTATAGTAATCAGAAGAATAATTCACAGGGAGAGGGTGGAATACTAAATGGTCAAAGATGATATGGGGGTGGTAAAGAGGGGGGTGAATAGTAGGGGACACCAAGAGAAACTTGAGTGAATAAGAAAAATAGGATATTCTATTACACACAAAGAGGTCATGGAAAGGAGAGGGGACAAATACTATTATAAGAAGGAGAGGAAGAGAGCATTAAGAGGTAATATTTAAACCTTACTCTCAGTGTAATCAACCCGGAGAGGGAAGAGTAGCTATACTATCCATTGGGATATAAAACTCTTATCTAACCCTACTGAGAAAGTCAGAAGTGATAAACCAAGGGGAGCAGGGGAGTGGGGAGGTCAAAAAAAAGGGAGGGGAGAAGAAGGGGGAAGGAATTCATTAGGCCTTTAAAAACAAAAATAGGGGAATAATAAGGGAGGGGTAGAAAGGGAAGTTAGTCAAGGGAGGGGATAAGGGATAGGGTGTTAATAGCAAACCACTGGTTTAAAAGGAAATAGTTTAAGGAGAAGGGGTAGGAGTAGGGGAGGATACGAAAATGTCAGCGAATGCACAACTTATAATTATAACTCTGAATGTGAATGGGATGACCTATAAAATGGAAGCAAATAGCAGAGTGAATTAGAAACCAAAATGCTACCATATGTTGTCTACAAGAAACACATATGAGACGGGTGGACATACACAAGTTTAAGGTTCAGGGCTTGAGCAAAATCTTTTGGGCGTCAAATGAGAAAAAGAAGGCAGGAGTGGCTATTATGATTTCTGACAAAGCCAAAGTAAAAATAGATATGATTAAAAAAGACAGGGAAGGTCATTACATCCTGATTAAAGGCAGTATAAACAATGAGGAAATAACACTGCTCAATATGTATGCACCAAGTGGCATAGCATCCAAATTCATAAAGGAGAAACTGGAAGAGCTCAAGAAGGAAATAGATAGTAAAATGATAATAGTGGCAGATCTAAATATTCCTCTTTCAGATCTAGATAAATCAAACTAAAAAATAAATAAGAAAGAGGTAAGAGAGGTGAATGAAGTACTAGAAAAATTAGACTTAATTGATATGTGGAGAAAAATAAATAGGGAGAAAAAGGAATACACCTTCTTTTCAGCTTGACATGGTACATTCACAAAGACTGACCATGTAATAGGGCATAGAATCATTGCAAACAAAAGCAAAAGAGCAGATATAATAAATGAAACCTTCTCAGATCATAATGCAATAAAAATAATAATTAGTAAGGGCACCTGGACAGGCAAATCAAAAACCAATTTGAAATTAAACAATATGATTCTCCAAAATCAATTTGTCAAAGAAGAAATCATAGAAACAATCAACAATTTCATTGAAGAGAATGAAAATGATGAGACATCCTACCAAACTCTGTGGGATGCAGGCAAGGCAGTTCTCAGGGGGAAATTTATATCCTTGAGTGCATATATTAACAAACTAAGGAGGGCAGAGATTAATAAATTGGGTATGCAACTCAAAAAATTAGAAAGCGAGCAAATTAAAAACCCCCAGATGAAAACTAAATTAGAAATACTAAAAATTAAGGGAGAAATTAATAAAATCAAAAGTAAAAGAACTATTGAATTAATAAATAAGACTAGAAGCTGGTATTTTGAAAAAACAGATAAAATTGACAAAGTAATGGTCAATCTAATAAGAAAAAGGAAAGAAGAAAACCAAATTGACAGTATTAAAGATAAAAAGGAAGACCTCACCTCTAATGAAGGGGAAATCAAGGCAATCATTAAGAACTATTTCACCCAATTATATGGCAATAAATATAACAATTTAGGAGATATGGATGAATATTTACAAAAATATAAATTGCCTAGATTAACAGCAGAAGATATAGAATACCTAAATAATCCCATATCAGAAAGGGAAATTGAACAAGCCATCAAAGAACTCCCTAAGAAAAATCACTAGGGGCTGATGGATTCACAAGTGAATTCTATCAAACATTCAAAGAGCAACTAATCCCAATACTATACAAATTATTTGATTTGATAAGCAAAGGAGTCCTACCAAATTCCTTCTATGACACAAATATGGTACTGATCCCAAAGACAGGTAGACCAAAAACAGAGAAAGAAAACTACAGACCAATCTCCCTAATGAACATAGATGCAAAAATCTTAAATAGAATATTAGCAAAGAGACTCCAGCAAGTAATTAAGAAGATCATCCACCATGATTAGGTGGGATTTATACCAGGAATGCAAGGATGGTTCAATATTAGGAAAACCATCCACATAATTGACCATATCAACAGTCTAACAAACAAAAATCACATGATTATCTCAATAGATGCTGAAAAAGCCTTTGACAAAATTCAGCATCCATTCCTATTGAAAACACTGAAACGTATAGGAATAGAAGGATCCTTCCTAAAAATAATAAACAGTATATACCTAAAACCATCAACAAGCATTATATGCAATGTGGATAAATTAGAAGCCTTCCCAATAAGATCAGGAGTGAAACAAGGATGCCCATTATCACCTCTATTATTCAACATAGTACTAGAAACACTAGCAATAGCAATTAGAGAAGAAAAAGAAATTGAAGGTATCAAAACAGGCAATGAGGAGACTAAGCTATCACTCTATGCAGATGATATGATGGTATACTTAAAAAATCCTAGAGAATCAACTAAGAAGCTGGTAGAAATAATCAACAACTTTAGCAAAGTTGCAGGATACAAAATAAATGCACATAAATCATCAGCATTTCTATATATTTCCAAAACATCAGAGCAGCAAGAGGTAGAAAGAGAAATACCATTTAAAATTACCCTAGACAATATAAAATACTTGGGAATCTATCTACCAAAACAAACACAGCAATAATACGAAAACAACTACAAAACACTTTCCAAACAAATAAAACTGGAGCTCAACAATTGGAAAGCCATTAACTGTTCATGGGCAGGACGAGCTAACATAATAAAAATGAACATCCTACCCAAATTAATTTACCTATTTAGCGCCATACCTATCAAATTACCAAAAACCTTCTTTACTGAATTAGGAAAAACTATAACAAATTTCATTTGAAATAACAAAAGATCAAGAATATCAAGGGAAATAATGAAAAAAAAATGTGAAGGAAGGGGGCCTAGCAGTACCAGATATTAAACTATACTATAAAGCAGCAGTAATCAAAAAAATATGGTACTGGGGCAGCTGGGTAGCTCAGTGGAGTGAGAGTCAGGCCTAGAGACAGGAGGTCCTAGGTTCAAACCCGGTCTCAGCCACTTCCCACCTGTGTGACCCTGGGCAAGTCACTTGACCCCCATTGCCCACCGTTACCAATCTTCCACCTACGAGACAATACACCGAAATACAAGGGTTAAAAAAACAAACAAACCAAAAAAAAAACACAATATGGTACTGGCTAAGAGATAGAAGGGAAGATCGGTGGAATAGACTTGGGGTTAATGACATCAGCAAGACAGTGTATGATAAACCCAAAGAGCCCAACTTTTGGGACATGAATCCACTATTTGACAAAAACTGCTGGGAAATTTGGAAAACAATATGGGAGAGATTAGGTCTAGATCAACATCTCACACCCTACACCAAGATAAATTCAGAATGGGTGAATGACTTGAATATAAAGAGGGAAACTATAAATAAGTTAAGTGAACACAAAATAGTATACCTGTCAGATCTCTGGGAAAGGAAAGATTTTAAAACCAAGCAAGAGCTAGAGAAAAATTACAAAATGTAAATTAAATGGTTTTGATTATATTAAGCTAAAAAGCTTTTGTACAAACAAAAACAATGTAGTCAAAATCAGAAGGGAAACAACAAATTGGGAAAAAATCTTTATAACAAAAAACTCTGACAGGGGTCTAATTACTCAAATATTATTATTATTATTATTATTCCTATTGACTCCCAGAGGAGCATAGGGCTGCAACCATCTCACGCCAACGGACTCTGTTCTGGGCAACTTCCCCCAACTGGGCATATCTTTGCCAGGTCTGTTTTGGCCTTCCGACTTTTCTCCTCCCTGCTGGGTTCCATATTTTTTTTTTCATAGCGTCCTGACTTTCCCAGAGTCTGGTATTGGAGATCTTTTCAGGCCATCTGATGTTCAAGATTTGACGTAGGCCTGGAGTTTGTTGGCTTTTGCCAGCACACGTCATGGACTCTGTTGGAGAGCAATCTTCAAATTACTCAAATATACAAGGAGTTAAATCAATTATATAAAAAATCAAGCCATTCTCCAATTGAAAAATGGGCAAGAGACATGAATAGGCAATTTTCAGGTAAAGAAATCAAAAGTATCAATAAGCACATGAGAAAGTGTTCTAAATCTCTAATAATTAGAGAAATGCAAATCAAAACAACTCTGAGGTATCACCTCACACCTAGCATATTGGCTAAAATGAAAGAAGGGGAGAGTAATGAATGCTGGAGGGGATGTGGCAAAATTGGGACATTAATGCATTGCTGGTGGATTTGTGAACTGATCCAACCAGTCTGGCTAGCAATTTGGAACTATGCTCAAAGGGCTATAAAAGAATGCCTGCCCTTTGATCCAGCCATACCATTGTTGGGTTTGTACCCCAAAGAGATCATAGATAAACAGACTTGTATGAAAATATTTATAGCTATGCTTTTTGTGGTGGCAAAAAACTGGAAAAGGAGGGGATGTCCTTCAATTGGGGAATGGCTGAACAAATTGTGGTATATGCTGGTGATGGAATACTATTGTGCTAAAAGGAATAATAAACTGGAGGAGTTCCAGGTGAACTGGAAAGACCTCCAAGAACTGATGCAGAACGAAAGGAGCAGAGCCAGAAGAATATTGTACACAGAGACTGATATACTGTGGTAAAATCGAATATAATGGACCTCTGTACCAGCAACAATGCAATGACACAAGACAGCTCTGAGGGATTTATGGTAAAGATGCTACCCACATTCAGAGGAAGGACTGCAGGAGAGGAAACATAGAAGATAAACAATTGCTTCAACGCATGGGTTGGGGTGGACATAATTGGGGATGTGGACTCGAAACTACCACACCAATGCAACTACCAACAATTTGGAAATAGATCTTGATTGATGACACATGTTACAACCAGTGTAAATGCGCGTCAGCCATGGGTGGGGGGAGAGTGGGGAGTGAAGGGGAAAGTAGGGGGATGAAGCATGTAAACATGTTAAAAATGAATATTAAAAATGTTTTTAAAAAATTAAAAATATAAAAAAATACAAGGCCATAGACTCAAGATTTAGGGACTTTGATTTGGAAATAAAGCCCAATGTTTTTTACAAAAGAACAATGTGTGAGCCTAACCTGTCCAAACACTGTTGCTTGCAATGCAAAGTCCTCTTCTTTAAAGAGAAAAATAAAATGCAATAAGTGGCCAATATCAAAAGAAAGACCAAATTTAAAGTTATATTAACAAGCCAAGATCTTATGCAGATGTCAGTTGAAAAGGGGGGAAAATAGGCATTACAAAATATCTTTTAGAGTCCTATAATTTAGAAGAATTAGTGATGGTCTTTTTTGCCTAGGAATTGGGTAAATAAATATGATAAAACATAGCATTTATTTATTTATTTGATTTTGGAAGTGGGTTTTTTTTTAGAGAAGTTTTTTCCATGGTTACATGATTCATGTTCTTACTCTCTCACCCACATACCCCTACCACCACCATCCTCCATAGCTGATGCACATTTCCACTGGTTTCTTCCTGTGTCATCCATCAAGACCTATTTCCATATTATTGATAGTTGTACTAAGGTGGTCCTTTAGAATTTACTTCCCAAATCATGTCCATATCAACACGTGTTCAAGTAGTTGTTTTTCTTCTGTTTCCACTCCTGTAGTTCTTCCTCTGAATGTGGATAGTGTTCTTTTCCATAAATCCCTCAGAATTGTCCTGGTTCACTGCATTGCTGCTAGTACAGAAGTCTATTACATTCAATTTTACCACAGTATATAAGTCTCTGTGTACAATGTTCTTCTGGTTCTGTTCTTTTCACTCTGCATCAATTCCTGGAGGCCATTCCAGTTCACATGGAATTCCTCCAGTTTATTATTCCTTTTAGCACAGTAGTATTCCATCACCATCAGATACCACAGTTTGTTCAGCCATTCCCCAATTGAGGGGCACACCCTTTTTTTCCAGTTTTTTGCTACCACAAAGAGCGCAGCTATAAATATTTTTGTAGATGTCTTTTTCCCTATGATCTCTTTGGGGTACAAACACAGCAATAGTATGGTTGGATCGAAGGGCAGGCAGTCTTTTAGCAATCTTTGGGCATAGTTCCAAATTGCCATCCAGAATGGTTGAATCAATTCACAACTCCACCATCACTGCAATACTGTCCCAATTTTGCCATATCCCTTCCAACATTCATTACTTTCCCATGCTATCATTTTAGTCAGTCTGCTAGGTGTGAGGTGATACCTCAGAGTTGTTTTGATTTGCATTTCTCTAATTATTAGAGATTTAGAACACTTTCTCATGAGCATATTGATAGTTTTGATTTCTTTATCTGAAAATTGCATATTTATGTCCATTGCCCATTTATCAATTGAGTAACTAGACCTTTGTCAGAGTTTTTTGTTATAAATATTTTTTCCCAGTTTGTTGGTTTCCTTCTGATTTTGGTTGGATTGTTTTTGTGTGTACAAAACATTTTTAATTTAATGTAATCGAATTTATTTATTTTACATTTTATAATTTTTTCTAACTCTTGCTTGGTTTTAAATTCTTTCCTTTCCCAGAGATATGATGAGTATACTGTTCTGTGTTCGCCTGATTTACTTATAGTTTCCTTCTTTATATTCAAGTCAATCACGCACTCTGAATTTATCTTAGTGTAGGGTGAGCCCTCAAATGAATGATCAGAGAGCAACTTCAGGGTTTGAATAGCTAGGCTTTATTTTATTCAGAAAGAGAAAGGTCTAGGGAAAACTAGGAGGTAGGAGAAAAGGGAAAAAGGCACCAAGAGAGATCAGGGTCTCAGGGTAGAGAGCAGAGCTTCCAGCATCAAGGGACCAGAGCTTCTAGGGTAGAGAGAATGAAAAGGTGCCAAACTTTCCCTTTTATATTTTCCCTGACACCTCCCCCAAAGGAAGTGGGAGTTGTCAGGGGAAGTTGTAGCAGAGAGAGTCCTCGGAATTGTAGTTTCCCAGGGCTTAGGATAATTCTTGGATAAGAACCTAAGCTAAGAGGAAATGCATCTAAATTCTTGAATAAGAACCTTTATATTCAACTCCTCCTTAAGTCACATGAATTGCAACATACATATATCTATATTTTTTTCTCATTGTCACTGATTATAGGAGATACTTTTGAAATTTTAGTACACTTTTTATAATTCCATGTGTAATCTTTGTATTTAAAGCACATGCTATCGAAATTGGAAGAGTTTTTCATTATTATATTAGTGTAGGTTTAGTATATACATTTGTTCTAACTGTAACTGCCTGCCCAAAAGCCTTAGACTATTGAAACTGCCATTGGTATTTTGTTATTATGGTAATTAGTACATATGTCTGATTCAACGAAATATCTGATTCAACGAAATGGGATCAACAAAGGAGTACAGATTTCATCAATATAGTGCCAAAGAAGCACATACCTAAATGATGCCAAAAAAGTGCACAGGTCAAAAAGAGAAACCAATCCTACTAGGATTGCTAAGACCTTTATTCCAATAAAAAGGACTTGAACATAGTATGAGAATCAAGGTTGCTACGCTTAACATGCGTTAAGATGTAGAACTCTTTGAACCACACTTCTTGTGAAAATTATTTCAAGTACCTAACAATTGGCTGTTCTGGCTCCATATTATATCCCTGAGAAGAAATGACAAAAGAAGAAAAGAAGAAATGATGTAATATCAGACCAATAAATATAAATCTAGTCCTTTTTCCTAACTTTCTTACTATGGTGGTTGATTGTGGTCCTGGCTGCTAAGTGGGTAAGTGCATGATGTCAGACAGGGATTACTTTAATTGGACATTATTCAAAGACTAGTGTGATTTTCTATTTTCTATTTGTTTTCTTATCTAAAATTTTTTCCATATGAAATTTTAGGATTGGATGTTTAAAATTTTTCATCCACTACTTATTTGGTTTTTGTGCTAAATTTTCTGATGAATTTGATTGGCAGTGATCCATATGCCTCATGCCTCAGGTATTTTTTCCCCGTGGTAATTTCATTGTATCTTTCTATCCTCCTCAGGGGGAATGTGTTTTTATTTCATATGGAAAATTGAGGTTGTTTTAGAAAAGAAGTTTACTGCCTCCTGGAATCAAAATGGAGATGCCCATAGAGACTACCTGGAGAAAGAATGATCCAGGAGCCTAAGAGAGCAACTAGATGTGAAAAAAAAATTTGAAATTTGGGGGGTTTTAAATTCATTTGTCTGGTTTTAAAATTCATTTGTGTGTTTTAAAATTCATTTGTTTTGTTAAATTCACCTGTTTTGTTTAAATGAATTTGTTTTATGTATGTATCTATTTTTGTTGTGGAAAAGGGGGACTGTCCCCTAAATATTTTGTAAAAGAAACACCATTTGATTTCTTTATGTTTGTTATGATCCATTGGGAAGATTGGTCTCTCAAAGGATCACAGGGGGGAATGTGTCATTTGGAATCATTGTAAGCCCTGGGAGACTACAACTCCCAGGACTCTCTCTGCTACAACTTCCCCTGACAACTCCCACTTCTTTTGGGGGAGGTGTCAGGGAAAGTATAAAAGGGAAAGTTTGGCACCTTTTCACTCTCTCTACCCTAGAAGCTCTGGTCCCTTGATGCTGGAAGCTCTGCTCTCTACCCTGAGACCCTGATCTCTCTCTTGGTGCCTTTTTCCCTTTTCTCCTACCTCCTAGTTTTCCCTAGACCTTTCTCTTTCTGAATAAAATAAAGCCTAGCTATTCAAACCCTGAAGTTGCTCTCTGATCATTCATTTGAGGACTGTGGTCAATTTCCCTCTGCTGGGCCTGGGACCTCTACCTTCCTTTCCCTACCTCTACCTTCCTCTCTCCTTTATCCCATCCATCCTACCATCCTGCCTTCATCCCTTCACTTTCACTAACACAGGTGTGAGATGTTGATATAAACCTAATCTCTTCCATATTATTTTCCAATTTTGCAGCAGTTTTTGTCAAATAGTGGATTTTTGTTCCAAAAGTTGTGCTCTTTGTGTTTGTCAGAGACTGTCTTGCTGATGTCACTTCCCCCAAGTCTATTCCACTGATCCTCCCTTCTGTCTCTTAGCCAATAGTATATTGTTTTGATGACCACTGATTTATAGTATAGTTTAATATCTGACACTGCTAGGCCACCTTCCATCATGTTTTTTTTTCCCATTATTTCCCTTGATAGTCTTGATCTTTTGTTCTTCCAAATGAACTTTATTATAGTTTTTTCTAATTCAGTAAAAATGTCTTGGTAGTTCAATAGGTATGGCACTAAATAAGAAAATTTGGGTGGAATACTCATTTCTATTATGTTAGCTCATCTTATCCATGAGCAATAAATGTTTTTCCAGTTGTTTAGATCTAGTTTTAATTGTTTGGAAAGTGTTTTGTAGTTGTGTTCCTGAAATTCCTGTATTTGTTTTGGTAGATAGATTCCTAAGTATTTTATATTGTATAGGGTGGTTTTAAATAGTGTTTCTCCTTCTAACTCTTGCTGCTGTGATGTGTTGGAAATATATAGAAATGCTGATGATTTATATGCATTTATTTTGTATCCTGCAACTTTGCTAAAGTTGTTGATTATTTCTACTAGCTTTTTAGTTGATTCTCTAGGATTTTTTAAGTACTCCATCATATCATCTGCAAAGAGTGATAGCTTAGTCTCCTCATTGCCTATTTTAATACCTTCAATTTCTTTTTCTTCTCTAATTGCTACTGCTAGTATTTCTAGTACAATGTTAAATAATAGAAGTGATAATGGATATCCTTATTTCTCACCTGATCTTAGTGGGAAAGCTTCTAATTTATCCCCATTGCATCTGATGCTAGTTGATGGTTTTAGATATATACTGTTTATTATTTTTAGGAAAGGTCCTTCTATGTCTATACTTTCTAGTGTTTTCAATAGGAATGGGTGTTGTATTTTGTCAAAGGCTTTTTCAGCATCTATTCAGATAATCATGTGATTTTTGTTTGTTACCTTGTTGATATGGTCGATTATGTGGGTGGTTCACCCACTAGTATAGTTTGGCTATCTCTTTCATCCTTGAGCTCCACTAGCTTCTGCTTTAGAAATTTGGATGCTACTCCATTTGGTACATGTTAAGTACTGATATTTCTTCATTGTTTATACTGCCTTTTATCAGGATCTAATTACCTTCTCTATCTCTTTTATCCAGATCTATTTTTATTTTGGCTCTGTCAGGAATCATGATTGCAACTTCTGCCTTCTTTTTCTCAGTTGAAACCCAGTAGAATATGCTCGAGCCTTTCATTTCTACTCTATCTATGTATGCCTGTCTCGTGTGTGTTTCTGGTAGACAACATATGGTAGGATTTGGGTCTCTAATCCACTCTGCTATTTGCTTCTGTTTTATGGGAGAGTTCATCCCATTCACATTCAGAGTTATAATTATCAATGGTGTATTTCCAAACATTTTGATTCTCTCTCCTTGTCCTGACCTTTCTTCTTTCACTATTTCCTTCTATTTCAGTGTTTTGTTTTTAATCAGTTGCCCTCATCCCCTCCCTTGTTGTACTTCCCTTTCTCCCCTCTCCCTTCTTATTCCCCTCTTATTCTTGTTTAGGGTGTTTTTAAGCTACCCATCCCCTCCCTCTCCCTCCCTAGTGTTGATTCCCTCCCCACCAGTCCTTTTGTTACCCTTCTACTTCTCTATAGGGAGCACATCAAGTCTCTGCCCCAATGGATTTGATTGTTCTTCCCTCTTTAAGTTAATTTCAATTCACTTAAATATTAAATATATCATCTCTCCAACCTCTTTACCCTTCCAGTGTATTGATCTTCTCCCCTGTTAAGGGAGAAACCAGGGAAAGGTGCCTTAAACAGTAAATGTGGGTCCAGGTGGGTGTGGGGGGAGACAGGAATGACAGGAAAGGGCCCAACAAGTAGGGAGACTGGGTTATAATGGCTGTTTGGATGTCTGTAACAGAAATGGCTGTTGGTCTCCAACTGTCACCCAGCATCAACAAGACAGAGCCTATGGAAGCTGATAAGTAAAGGCAAGAGTTTCATAACACATTTTAATCAGGGACAAACTAAGGTAAATGATGGGAATAGGTTTTTTCTACACTAACAGACTACAGGAAAACCACAGGGTCAAGGGAAAGGGACTTAACTATACTCTTCTAAGATCTAAGCAGGACAGGGCCCAAAGAAAGCAGTACTGGAGTCACAAGGGGAAAGTTTGTCCCAACCTAGTTCCAGCCAAGTTTGGTCAGCTTAGCTGAGGAACTGAGGATGGCTTTACTTGGGATCTCACAGCTAATCCAGGGATGGTTTCAGGATGCCAGGAGTCAACTCCACCAGAACAGATGATCCAAGGTATCCAGGTAGGGAGAGAAAGTTTGCAATACTGTCCACCAGATCACAAACCACTCCCTACCCAATGCTGCTCTGTAGGTCTGATGTCCTCTGCTGTAAGCCTTCACCACTCTCCAGGATCCCAGGGAATCTGGATACAACTCCCCTAGCTCTGAGATCTCCCAGGGTCAGCAACAGGTTTTGTCCCAACCCCCATGGAGTCTCTCTCAGGCACAAGCCACTTCCTGCTTCCCCATTCCATGTGGAATTCTCCAGCCTTCCTGTTAGGTCCACATTAACTATATATAAACTAATACCTAAATAATCCTCGCAGCACCCCATGCGCTTCTTTATGGAATATAAATTCATTCCATTTCATCTGCTTCCTCATTTTTCTTAATATTAGCTCCTTTTCCCCCCTCTACTTTTATATATATTTATACATACATACATACACACACATATATGTGTGTGTATGTGTGTAAATATATATATATATTTATATATATATATATCTTGACATTTCATCCTATAAAGTTTGTCACTCTTCCCTGCAAGTAAACTTCTTCTAATTACCCTGTTGATAATAACAATTTTTAATATTTACCAATATCTTCTTTTCTTCTAGGGATAGAAATTGATTGAACTTATTGGGTCCCTTAAAGAAAAGATTTTTTTTCTTTTCTTTTTTTTCTTCTACTCTCTTAATTACCTTATGGTGATTCTCTTGAGTTCTGCGTTTGGGCAGCAAATTCTCCATTTAAGACCATTTTTTTCTTTATGAATGCTTGTAAGTCTTCAATTTTATTGAATGACCATACTTTCCGTTGCAAAAATATAGTCAGTTTTGCTGGATAGTTGATTCTTGGTTGTAGACCCAGTTCTCTTGCTTTCCAGAATATTGTATTCCATGCCTTTTAGTCCTTCAATGTAGATGCAGCAGCCAGATCCTGTGTTATTCTAACTGTGGTTCCCTGGTATCTGAATGACTTCTTTTTAGCAGCTCTTAATATTTTTTCCTTGTCTGGTAGTTTTTGAATTTGGCTATAATATTCCTGGAAGTTGTCAGTTGTGGATTAAATGTAGGAGGTGATCTGTGGATTCTTTCAATTTCTACTTTTCTCTCTTTTTCAAGAATGTCAGGGCAGTTTTTTTGGATAATTTCCTGTAGGATGATATCCAAACTTTTTCTTTTGTCATAATGTTCCGGTAACCAATAATTCATAAATTGTCTCTTCTAGATCTGTTCTCCAGAGCTTTGGTTGTATCAATGAGATGTTTTATATTCTCCTCAAGTTTTTCATTTTTTCATTTTGCTTTATATATTCTTGCTGCCTTGTGAAGTCATTTGCTTATAGCTGTTGAGTTCTATTTTTTAAAGACTGAATTTCATCCCTAGCTATTTGGTCATCCGTCTCCTTCTGGCCTGATTTTCTTTGTAGATCATTTTTTACCTTCTTTGCTTCATTTTCGAGCTGGTCAAATTTGGCTTTTAAGACTTTATTTTCTTGTTTTAGTTCATTTTCTTTTTTCAAATTGTCTTCAGCCTCTCTTGATTGCTTTTTGATTTCCTGAAGTTCTTGAATTAATTGAATTTTGACATCTTCCAAAGCCTGTGTCCAATTTTCTGGAGTTTCCTGATCTTCTTCTATTTCATTTGCTCTTTTTTTGCTTCCTAGAAAGAAGCTGTCAATTGTCATTTCTTTTCTCTTTTTCTGTTGTTTACTCATATTTTTTCCTACTCTGTTCTGCTAGTTTAAGCAGATGGATTTAATGATCATTGATGAAAGATCTTCCCCCAGCTGGCAATGGAGGTTTGTAGTTATTTTCTCTGAAGTCTATGGGGTAGGGGTGTTGGAGTTCCCCTGCCCTCTGAAGACTTCTTGTCTATCCAATTGAGGGGATTAAGCCTGAACTGGATTAGTCTGCATTGCTTAATATGTCCTGAGACTAAAACCCCAAGAGAAAATAAAAAGGGTGTGTGTGGATAAGATGGAGTGTTTTCATTGAGCTATCTAGCAGTAGTGTCCCCCTGCTCTGTCCTGCTATTAGATCTGGTTTTCTTTCATCTTGAAGCACTCTCTTCTCTATCTCAGTGTGGTAAAGCAAGTAGGTCTGAAGTTTGGCTCCATCCAAGCTGCCATTTTCCAAGCGTTTCTGCTGTGTTTCTCTGGCTTTCTCCTCTAGCCACCTCCCCAGTGACTGTGTTCAATTCCCCATGTCAGGCCCCAGCAAGGCCTTCTCTTGGGGCTGCTGGAGACTCTGCATAGCCCATGGGGGAGAGGCTCTTGGATTCCCCTTCTATACCCTCAGACCCAGCAGTTCAAGAATTCAAGCCTTTTTCTTGGTGTACCTATTGAGCTGTCCAGCAGTAGGATCCCTATGCTCTGTTCTATTGTTAGATTTGGCCCTCTTTGTTCTCACAGTGCTTTGTTTTCTATCTTGGTGTGGCAAAGGTGCAGAGGTTTTAATATTTATTCAGTGTAAGCTGCCATCTTCCCAGAATAAAAACATAGCATTTAATATTGAATTTTATATCTTTTTATGGATTTTTTTAAAGCCACTAAATAGTGCTTCTCAAAACCACAGCTATGTACTATGAAGAAATGCAAGCCAAAAATATAGGAAAATAAGTTAAAACAAAGAGAAGGATCTAGATACTGAGAGATCTTTATACTAATTAAAAGAAAAAAATGAAATATTTTCTCAAAGGCCAGAATTAAATTCAGTCTATAAGGATATATATAAAAGGCTAAATTATAGATGATATGATCACACGTATAACCTATAGCAAATTGCTTGCTGGCTCAGGGAAGGGATAAGGACAGAGAGAATTAGGCCCTCAAAATTTTAAAATGAATGTTAAAAACTGTTTTTACATGTAATTGGGATAAAAGAAAATATTATTAAATTATCAAAAATAAAATATACATATTCACTGTTAATAAAATGTAATAATAATAAATAACAATAATAAATTCCACTTTTGATACAATTTGCATGATAAGAAAAGTAACGGTAACAGAGAGCCAATCTTCTCAGCTTTTAACCTGTATAAAGATACTAATTCCAAATTTTTATTCTTTATTCCAAATTCTTCATAAGAAAAATAAATTTAGCCCAAGGATTTAAAAACATACTTTAAATAAAGTGCACATTGAAGAGGCCATACGAATTTTGCAAAGTTAAATTTGGTACATAATTTTAATGCCCACCCACAGCATTTCTGTATAAAATATGTGCAGTCCCTCTGACCACTGAGTATGCCACTATTTACCACACAGTATCTGCCTCAATTTTTGCTTAAAGCTTATGTTGAATTTAATCATTTTCATATTTACACAGAGATGCTTTGATGTATACACAGGGAATCCCTAATGTGTCTGGGTTCCAAAAGTTTGTTTCTAAATTGGGTGTTTGGAATTCAAAAACATTTTCCTACAGGAACAATTACATGAGGTTGAACAATGTCTTATTGTTATTACTAATAATGTCACAAGAAACAAATGGTAGTCTAATTCCCAAGTTGGGTCATTCTAAATTTTTTTCAATGATCATTGATCAGAGTTAAAAGTAATAGTGATACCCAGCAAGAAGGAGAGAGGAAGATTATCTTCTCCTTTGCCCCCAGTTCACAGTTAGATACCCTGGACAAAATGTGAACTATATAAATTAAATATCTAGATCTGGAAGGGTATTGATGAGTTATCAAGTTCAACTCCTTCATCTTCTAGATGAAAAAACTGGAGTTCCAATTGTTTAAGTCATGGATAAATGTTGAATAGGATGGAGCCAATGACTTTGCAATGGCACACTACTAGAGATATCTCTTTCAATTGACATACATCCATTATTAAATAAAATGTTTTAAGTATGGTTATTCAATAAGCTGCCCCTTCATAGAAATACTATTTCATATGGAATACAAGTCTCTCCAATTGAATCTTAACTTTGATACTTACAATTCATGTGACCCAAGTAGGTTATATCCTTATTAAGTTTTCAAATACCACGAATTTAGGAGAGAGAGAGAGAGAGAGCAAAGCTACTAAATAACTGGGATTCAAGAAGTTCTTAGGCTAGACCACTATGTCAAATTGGGTAAAATGAAATTTAATAGGAACGAATATAAATAAAGACTTGTAATAATTGGCTTTGAAAAATCAGCTTCAAAAGATTGAGCTCCAGAGAATCAACCAAAAATCTAATGGAAACAAAGAACAACTTTAGCAAAGTTGCAGGATAAAAATAAACCCACATAAGTCTTCAGCATTTTTATATATTACCAACCAAATCCAGTAATAAGAAATAAAAAGATATATTCCTAGTTATTAGAGATCGCAAACAATATTATAAAGTGATAATCATCAAAACAATTTGGTACTGGTTAAGTTATAGAGTAGTAGATCAGTGGAATAGATTAGGAATAGATTAAGTAATCAACACAGAGTGGTTAATGATCACATTAACCTAGTATTCAATAAACCCAAAGATCAAAGCTATTGGGGGAAGAAGTCATTATTTGACAAAAATTGCTGAGAAAACTAGAAAATGGTATGGCAAAAATTAGGCATAGGACAACATCTCACATCATATACCAAGATAAAGTCAAAATGGATACTTGATCTAGAAATAAAGAGTGATATCATAAACAAATTAAGAGAACATGGAATAGTTTACCTGTGTGTGTATATGTATATATATATATATATATATATGTATATAT
>NC_058130.1:500271129-500310258 GCF_016433145.1 Gracilinanus agilis
AAGAGCACCTTGTAAGCTGAGTTAAGGCAGGTCCTTGCTCAGACTCCATCTCTGCCTCCCTTCCCCCACCTGAGGTTCCTGAGACAACTGTTAGGGCTTCCTCAATCCATTTTCCTGACAAATCATCCTTTAAAAATAATAAACCCTTTTGTGTTTCAACAGACCTATTAGTATAATTTGTCAGTTAGTTATTAAGAGAGGGAAGAAGAGGGAAAGAACTAACATACTCTGGGCTTGAAGGGAAGCCAGGGTATCCATCTTGAAGGAAGGTGTAACTTCAAAACAAGTCCCCTCCTGTGAAATTAACTAAAGCCTGTAGTTAATTTCAGTTCAGTCTATTTCCCTCAGTTTGTGTTTAAGTCTGAGTCCTGGTCTATAAGCCCTGCTGTCTTTGCCTGTTTAGATTAATTCCTCCTCTCCCTGAAGATCTTGTTCCTTCAGTGCTATACTCCCTGACTTCATCCCATATTATATCCTGAATCTCCTCATTCCAGCCTACCTGTAACCTAGATTACCTACCTAGCAAATCCCTGACAACCTCCTTTCAAAATCCCCTTTTACCACACACCTTTCCTCAAATTATCCCCATTACAGATCTTAAGTGTTTCTGAAATTACTCCTGAAAATTATTTTTGGTTTTGTACAATTTCCATCTTTTATATATGGTCCTTTAAAACTTGAGCTCATGGGGAGCTCCCTGAATAAACAATTCAACTCATTTCAGTAAGTACTTAATGATAGTAGCAATAGCTAGTATTCAGATAGGGTGTTGTTTGCAAAACAATTTTCAGATATCATTATATCTTCTTAACAACCCTCTGACGGGAACTATTATCTCCATCATCCAAATAAAGAAACTGAAGCCTATAGAGGTTAAGGAACTTAAGGGATCTGTCCCTGGTCATATCGCTTGTTGTTGCTTGCCCTCCATTTGTACCCCAAAGTTCATTCTGGATCTCTTGATGCAGTGTAGGTTCTTTAGGCATCTTTCTGCAAACAGTTCTTCTCTGGATTTAAGGAGTTAGCAAGCTTCTTTCCTTGAAAAATGTTTTTGAACATAAATTTAATTCTTGGATTTTATGAAAATATAATCCCCCTGAAGAGAGTGTTAAAAAAACACCCAGATCAGCTCAGGATACATGGTTGAGTTATAGGGGTGTATGAGTAAATTATCAGAAAAAAAAACAAAACATAAAAAGAAAAACAAGTAGAAAAAAATAAACTTTGGGAGAAAGAAAAAAATTTAAAATCAGAATCAAAATATCAAAATCTATGTATATAAAATTTCTGAATAAACAAAAATAAATTCATAACAGGCCCTTGTATTAGGGTCCAATTAAAGTAATTTCTATCCCACTAATCTATAGGACAAAATGCAGTAATATTGCACTTACCCATTGGCAGCTAAGACTATAGGAAGTTGCCATTCTATAAGACAGAAAAGAGGACCATATTTATGCGCAAGGGAAATGTCATTCCCTGGTCTTATTTATCTTCACTCTCAGGGATATGGTGAGCCAGGATGATGGCCAACCTTCGGTACTTGACTGGCAGTGTAGTGTGAAGCATCCTACATCTTAACATGTCAAGCATTGCAACTTCAAATCTTACACTAAGTTCAAGTCCTTAGTATTGGCATGGAAGTTCCTCAATCCTACCTGGATTGGTATGGTCTGTTTGACCTTGTGTGCTTTGGCACTGTGCAATTTCTCATCAATCCCATTGGGATTGGTCAGTCTCCATGGCCTTGTGCCCTCTAAGCACTGTTTAGTGGCTCCTGTGTTCCCTTCTCCTGGAATCAGACAGAAACATTAATCACAGTCCCATAACATTTAACAATGAATGGCAGGTTTCCAAAGTCTAAAACCTTGTAAATAAACCATTAATATTACAGTAAATATATATATATATATATATATGTATATATATATATATTAGACTTATATTACTGCAAAAATTTTAAAAAAGATTAATATTGATTATATGTACTTTAAGTACAAGAAATGAAAAAAGAGTCAATTATTCTATTAAAAATATAAGAGGAAAAGCAATGAGAAAATTAAAATAAATTCATGGAAAAAATACAATGTGATTCCAAAACCAGCATCCATTTGTCTATGAACTGTTATCTCTAATGCATGTGACAGGAAACAGTCAATCATTTTCAATAGAAGATGTTCTCTTTACATGTGAGCAATGAATCCAAGAGTCCTTTTCTCCAATTTTTATAGCTGTTGGAGTGGTTAATGATATTTGGAAGAGCCCTTCCCAGGAAGGCTGAGTTGCTTCAGTGGGCTGGAAATTCTTTATATATACCTTGTCTTCTGGGTTCAGGTCATGAAGTGAAAAGTCTTTTGGTCCTGCTTGTACTGCAGTCCGGATTCATGGAGTTCACGCAGTTTGTGCTGCAATTCCTATATATAGGAAGCAATAGAAATATCTTCTCCTAATAGTGATGTATATGCAGGAGAAAAAGGCTTAGCCTATATAGTGGGATGTCCAAAAAGCATCTCAAATGGTGAGATATGTAGATCTCCCCTGGGCCTGCTTCTAAGATAAAACAGGGCTAGAGGGAGAATTTCAGGCCATTTTAAATGTGTCTCAATGTATAATTTGCCAATCATAGTTTTAAGTTCTCTGTTTGTCCTTTCAACTTGGCCTGAGCTCTGGGGGTGATATGGTACATGGAACTTGGGAGTTATTACCAAACAGGAATATATTTCAGATAAAACTGAATCAGTAAAGTGACTTCTCCTTATATTATAGAATATGGCAGCATGGAATTCCTGTAAAATACAGGGTCAAGCCTCACCCGGAATTCCAGGGGACCCTCCCTGGAGAACTTTGGGCGAGGGGGCAGTTGGTAGGTAAACAGTTGATTGCTGGGAGGTTAGGGGAACAGATTTTTCTGCTTGCTGCTCCTGATTTGGGGGTTCACCTGGGAGGCCATAGTGGCAAAAGCCATTGTGGTTTCTACTCAGGAGTTTGCGTGTCTAGTAGGATTAGAGCATTCCAACATCAATATAATAATTATTTCGCTATATAGACTTTAGAAGTAATTACTATTAGCTTTGACAGCAAGTTAGCTAAAGGTCTGCCACTCCCTCCTGGAGAAGTTTTATTTTTAATATCTGTGCCTGGGAATTATTTGAGGATACTCACTGCAGCCATTAAGTTTGATTCTTGTCAGTTGCCAGCCTAAGAAGTCAGATCCATCTCAGTCCTTAATATTAAGATATCTGGCTGTTACTCAGTCCTCAATCAGACCTGTGGGGATATAAGTTAGAGAAAGGGAACATCATTAAAGAATTGCCTTTGCTTAATCTTGCTTGAAGACACTCATCCCTGCCACCATCTTCAACTGAAACCAATTGCTTGGGGGGAGGGGTTTGAGAGCAAGGAGTACCTACCCCCTCCCTACTCACTCAAGCCTGTCTGTGTGGGAGAAGTGTGTCTTGCAGGCAACTGGCCCTGGCTGGCCCATCAGCTTCCCAATATCCCTGTTATTACAAACATAACACCCCTGTTGGAATTAACACATGCAGACAGGCCAAAACAAGGAATGATTTCTTTTAAAAGCACCTCAGCCACAAAAGCCTCTGTGGCTTGGGCAGTAGGAAATGCTTCCAGCCATCTGATCAGATGATCGACTATGACTAGACAGAATTTTTATTGTCCAGCCTTTGGCATTGTTATGAAATCAATTTGTAGGTGCTCAAAAGGTGTGTAAGGCAGAGGACTCCCACCAAAAGCCTTTCCATGAAAGGCATGTTTCTTATAGATCTTAAGTCTCAAGTGAATTAGATTTAAGTAAGGTAGAGTTGCACAAAGTGATCAGTCTCAAATCTCTTTTTCTTTTTTTAAATTTATTTAGAATATTTTCCCATGGTTACATGATTTATGATTTTCCCTACCCCTCTTCCTTCCCCCTTCCCGGAGCTAATAAACAATTCCACTGGGTTATACAAGTATGATTGTTCAAAACCTATTTCCATGTTATTCATATTTGCAATAGAATGATCCTTTAATATCAAAACCCCAATTATATCCCATCAAACTATGTGACCAAACATATGTTTTTCTTCTGCATTTCTACTCCCACAGTTCTTTGTCTGGATGTGGACAGCACTCTTTCTCATAAGTTCCTCAGAATTATCCTGGATCATTGCATTGCTGCTAGTACGGAAGTCCATTACATTTGATTTTACCACAGTGTATCAGTCTCTGTGTACAATGTTCTGGTTCTGCTCCTTTCACTCTGCCTCAATTCTTGAAGGTCTTTCCAGTTCACATGGAATTCCTCCAGTTCATCATTCCTTTCAGCACAATAGTATTCCATCACCATCATATACCACAATTTATTTAGCCATTCCCCAATCGATAGACACCCCCTCATTTTCCAGTTTTTTGCTACCACAAAGAATGTGGCTATATTTTTCTATATATAATTTTCCCTATTATCTCTTTGGGATATGAACCCAGCAGTGGTATGGCTGAGTCAAAGGCAGGCAATCTTTTAAAGCCCTTTGGCCATACTTCCAAAAAGCCCTCCAGAATGGTTGGACTAATTCACAATTCCACCAGCAGTATATTAGTGTCCGAATTTTGCCATGTCCCCTACAACATTGATCTCTTTCCACTGTTGCCATATTGGCCAGTTGGCTAGCTGTGAGATGGTACCTCAATGTTGTTTTAATTTGCATTTCTCTAATCAGGAGGGATTTAAAACAGCTTTTTATGTGCTTATTGATAGTTTTGATTTCTTCATGTGAAAACTGCCTATTCATGTCTCTTGACCATTTGTCGATTGGGGAATGGCTTAATTTTTTTGTAAATTTGACTTAGTTCCTTATATATTTGGGAAATTAGTTAATCCTCCTGACCATTCTCAACATTGCTTTATAAATTAAAAAAAATTCTCTTTTTTCTTTCCTTTCTTATCAATATCACTTGAACTTCTGTTGCCAGAATTTTACCTTTTACAATCCTTCAAGATCTTTTGTTTCATATTCACTATTAAATCCTCACTCAGACCATGAGATCATACCTTCTTTTCTCTAATTGTGCTTTTTTCTGTTTGTTTTGCTCTTTTGAAAACTAAGCTATAAACTTTACTGCATCAAAAGTTCCCTCTTTTTTTTCCCTCTTTGTCTTTTAAAACATTCAAGACAACCCAGGCAATTTTTATTCAAAGCTCTACTTCCAGATAACAATTCAGGGTTGTTGTTTTTTCTCCTTCATTAGTCAGAATTAAGTACAGAATGGCTGTTCTACTTCTGGCTTCTACCTTCTGAGAGGGGGAATTAACAGCAAGTAAAGCCAGGGACTTAAAGCAAATTATCTGCTTTACAGCACAATGTATTTCCAGCAAATTTCCAGTTTTTTGAAGTCTCACTTCACTGAACTATCTATTCCTCTGCCAGTTCTGTCATTTGTAATTGGAAAAGAATCATCCAGTTCTTCCATATGGCTATTCAGTTGAATATCACTTCTGACTCTTCTTTTATCTTCATTTCAAATATTCTCTACCATGCCTTTCTCTAAATCTTGATTAATTGATTCCTGTGTAGGCATATTCCTTAGCATATGGTGCTACTCTCTCTTTTTTCTTTTTATTTGGTAAAAATGTAACTTTACCTCTTATCCAGGAGGATGCAGGAGTGAGTTTATACAGGCTCACAGACCTGGTGGTTAAATTTCCAAAATATTTATACTTTTAAAACTGGCAAATTCCACAAATCAGGACTTGGTCTATCTTTTGTTGCTTTTCTAAACTTAAGAAATGTATTGAGAAAATGTTAATAATTTAACTTCCCTGATCACAAAATCCCCTTTTTGAAAGGCCTAAATCAGATGCCAGCTCCTCCAAGAATCTTTTTCTTGCTTCTCTAAGCCATAAGTCCTCTTTCCATTCTCAGAACTCCAGCAACATTTTAAAAAGTTTACAAAATTTTTGGCATCTTTTGTTTTATACATTAGCAAAATTTCCCCCAATATCCACCCTTTACCCCTGCCATATAGTCATTCTTTATAACCAATACAGTAGTAGTGAGGAGTAGAAGAAAATGGAAAATCACTCCAGGATCTTTGGCAAGAAAATCCCAAATGGAGTCATGAGGATTTGGACACAACTGAAATGATTGAACAACAACAACAATTTTTAAGTTTAAGAATAATGAGGATTATAAGAAGAATATAAAACTGATTGAGGCACGACAGTGTTATAAAATTTAAAAAGTTTCAAATGAAAATATAAATATGCTTCCTACTTCAGAATTGTTCATCACAACTTTAATAACATACCTGAAAAATTATTCAAACTAGTCACACTTAATATCTTTTATTTAATGTGTTTCAATTATCACTGCATTAACAAATTTACACTGAATTTAGAACTTATCTAGAACAATACAGACTAAAGCAAGATCACAAGCAATTAAAAAGGAGGTGTAGAGAAAGTGGAGCCACAGGACATATACAACTCTTTTAGAAGTTTGGTCCTGATGGAAGAGAGAGATGGCAGAGTAATGAATGGAGCAAAATGGGTTTTTGCTTTTTTTTAATTAAAGAATTGGTGGATTTATCAGAATACTACTAATCTGGGGTTTGGGTCTTCTAACATTTTTTTTCAGGAAATTTCAAGGAAAGGCAGCTGAGTAACAAAGTAGAAATAGAGTACTAGGCCTGGAATCAGGAAAACTTATCTTCATGAGTTCAAATGTGGCCTCAGTCATTTACAATCTGTGTGACCCTGGAAAAGTCACTTAACCTTGTTTGCCTCAACTTCCTCATCTATAAAAAGAGCTAAAGAAGGAATTGGTAAACTACTTCAGTATCTTTGCCAAGAAAAACCCAAATGAGGTCACTAAGAGTTGGACATGACTACAATGACTCAACAACATCATCATCAACAACAACAACAAAGATTTTAGGGAATCCCATTTCTTCCATTCCATTAACCTATAACCTAAAACTGGCATTTCTTTCTATGATGAAAGTAGGCAATATTCTATGAAAGGGTCCCAGAGACTTCATCAGACTGTAAATAGGTCCATGATACAGAAAAAAAGATTAAGAGTCTCTACTTGGTCTAAGCGGTGAGAAATACATTCTTGATGCCAGAGGGGACACTATTTAGGGAATAGGTAGAGAGATAAGTCTTAGTGAGGAATAGAGATACTTCCTTCTCTGAGATAGACAATGAAAGATGATTCTTAATAAACTCTAAGAAAAGGAAAGAAATTGAGAAAACTTTCCCTGAAGGGCTTACATATTTTAAGTGAAACAGGAGACTTGTTAATCTGTTTTAAGTGTGGTGGGTTGGGATGTAGCTGGGGCTTGACTAGAAAAGGAAAGGTTTGGAACAGTTCTGTGGGAAATAAGGTAGGAAGCAAATAATACAGTGATAAAAGGATGGCTGAATAGCAGTAATAGCTCAGCTAAGTCTATGTACTATAAATTTATAGTGGGTCAAATCAGATTCATTTGTACCTTTTTCCATCAATCAAATTCATTTGTACCTTTTTCCACCAATCAGGTTTATTTGTACCTTTTTCCATTTAGCTGCCTAGAAAAAAATTAGAGAGTAGAGCTTGGTTTTAGGCGTTATCCATTCTACCTTGGCATTTGTTCCTAAGGGGCTGTCTAGGTTATATATTTAATGAATTAATGTACAGTAGTACATGTAGTCTATTTGATGGACCACATGTCCAATACAGTATTGTTACACTGATTATGAATAAATTGGAACCAGGATAACTTAGCTACACTGTCAACAAGTCGAGTCAACAACATTAAGTGTTTACTATATGCCAGGAACAGGGCTAGGTGCTAAGAATAGAAGAGAAGTAGAAAAGAAAGACAGTCCCTGTCCTTAAATTGTATTTATTCTCATGAGGGAAAATCACATTTAAAAAAAAGATGTTGGAAACAAGAAAGAAATGGGGAATTTTTCTGGTTCCAAAGTTAGACATCAATGGACTACTTCAGTCTGCATTTTAGGTGAATAAAAAGAAGTATTGAGGTTCCAATTCTTTGACAGGTACGTACCAACTCTGTGGCCTTTGGCTTAACTTACTTTACTTAAGACAACTATTGAGTCCAAGTCTTCTTGTGTGTAAAATGAAGGGATTGGACTCATTGGCTTCTGAGGTCTCTTTCAGTTAGATCTTCTTCTAAATGATTCTTGCTCATGTTCTTAGCAGCTGTAGGTCTTCTTGGAAGAGAAGATGGCCAATGACACTTGCATAGAATCTCATGTCTTTGGAATCTAATGAGACTTGATGAGTTGGACTTTGCAAAGTCATATAAGTCCATGCAAATGTTGAAATACTGAATGAAAACAATGAAGCATTAGTGATTTAAGAGTCATTGAAAATATTCGAAATATTGCTGGCTTAATGCCCTCCAACTCTTTTCAGACATGTCAGCAAGGCAAACAAAGAAGAATGATAATTCTTATCTCCAGCATAAGCTATAAGTCTTGCCATTCAATTGGCAGAAGCTAGATACCTCAAATTGGCATAGCCCAAAAGAAATCTGTTTTATTGTTAACATTTTAACCATTGTGTTCCATTCAGATATTTAGATTAAAGGGTTTAGAATGTATCTGATTTCAGTCATCAGAATTTTGATCTTTGTATTACTATTACCATAAAAATTTAGGTTCATGTCTATGCTAAATGTCAGATGGAAACAATATGTTGAAATTTACTTCATTAAAAAATCTTTCAGCTGAATCTATCAGAAGTGACAACTTTTTTGGGGGGGGGACATTTGTCAAATGCAAAAAATGTTATCTGTTGGGCTAAGGTGTTGGGCACAAATGAAAAATAGACTTGCTGGTATTTTGTTTCTCTCTCTAAATCCTCCCATATAATTTTATTTACTGAGACTAAAGTATGCAGAACTTATTAAATAAAAGGGAGATGTGTATTGTTTTTGTCACTAGAGGGCAGGAAATTAAAATAAATTACTTCCAAAAATTCTTAATGAGAAAAAGATAAAATTCATGATTCCCTAAAAGATGGAAATAATTGACAGTGATTTGCTGTAAATAAAGCAATGGAGGTTATTAACATAGCCTTCATGAATAATACATCAGGTAATAACAAATGGCATGAATTATACACGGGGATGCTTTTGCTTTAGACTGCACTGGTTTCCTGAAATATGCCTTTTCCATTGGATGATAAAGCTATTTGAAATTAATAAATACAAAATAAGTCTAATGTTGAACAGTTACAATTGTGTGAAATAAATTCCTTCCATTCTTCTTATTTTGATTATCTACTAGGCTATAAAATTCTTTCTTTACATGGCTGGTAATACAATTTAACCCCACTATTTTAGAATTCAGATATTGGCTTCCCTGAAATTTATCATGACAGTATCTATGAAAAATGAATTGGCTAAGCAAGTCAGCAGTGAAAACATAATTAGAGAAGCTTCTATAACAAGAATTCTTACCACTTTACCTAATTTTTTCCCACTCTGGCTTGCCTTTCAACCCCTGGACTGCTCTTCTATCCTACCTCAAGGGAGGGATTGTAGCATCTTGAATCTAGAGGCTGAAGAAAAGTCAGAAGCCATCTATTCTAATCTCTTTATTTAAACAAAGAAGAACCTAAGGTCAAAGAGAGATGAATAAATTGTACAAAGTCACAAAGCTAATAAACATCAGAGGTGGGATTAGAACTAAGGTTCTCTGACTCCAGAGCCAGAGCCTATACACTGATTATATCATGCTGTTTATGCATCACCTTTCCCAGAACAAACAAAATGGAAAATAATGCCAAAATATATTTATGTCAAAAGAATACATCACAAAAAATCAATGCCCCATTTTCTGAGGATCCACGTGAAAATCATAACATCATTTGACTGTTTGCTCTGGAAAGCACTTAAGGAATCCACCTATTCAGTCCTGTAATTTTTCCAAATCAAGGAAATTGAGGTCCAGACAATTGTAATGAATTGTACATAGCTAGTTAATGGTCAAACCAGAACTTCTAGCTCAGGGCTCTGCTCTTTTGATTATATCATGCACTATTAGACTTGATTATTTGAATGAATGAATGAAAAAGTTAGTAAGCACTTACTCTAGTCCAAGTACTGTGCAAAGAGATGAGTACAAAAACAAATGTGACATTTGTACTCTAAAATGGAATTACCTTAGGATTCATTCTTGGCAATTAAATCTTGACCAGCAATGAGAAATTGATAGCTTCCACAAATGGGGAGCTAATAGTCTTATTGGGTTGTACAGGGTATTCCGGGAAGACTAGCACCTCTGATGTGATGATTTGCCAAGCCCATTTCAGGGTTGCTTTCCTCCTTTGGTGTCCACCTGCCACTCAGCTCTAACCTGTGGCTCCAAGAAGCTATAACATGCACAGCTGCCATACCCTGCTAAAATCATCTTGCAGGATAGACTAAACCAGATCGAAAGTAACTAACAGGCTTCAAACCTATCAGTGAATTAGAGGAATGCATACCCCAGGAAAGTGAAAACTTCTCCCAGGAAAAAGGGTAGATGAGAACAATTTATTCCAAAGGCAATGAAAATGTCTAAAGCACCTGCTATGGATTGGTTAGAGCTTAGTTAGACATTGAAGAAGCCAACGTCATCCATTACATCCTGAGCCATCATCAGTCATTTTTGTCTTGCCACCGGACATTGATAACTCTGAAAGAGAGGATGAGACCAGTGAGTTTGTGCAACTCTGTCTCACCTAAATCCGATTTGTGAGTGAGTCAAAAGACATCAGTCACATCATTTTGGTCCTTTTTTAGTATGAAAGACAATAACCAACCAAGCAAGTGTCTCATTATAATCTCTCAGATTTCATCTGGAATATTGCATTGAGTTATTAGAAACCATAGTTTCAGGACATTGATAAGCTCTCCAGAGGAAGAGAATTGGAATGGAGGAAGTCCTCAAGAAAAATCTTTTGAAGATCAGCTGAAGTAATTGAGGCTATTTAACCAGGAGGAGGGAAGAGTAGGACTGAAAGAGAAGAAACATGATAGCTACGTACAAAAATTTGAGGAGGATGGACTCAACTTGTTCCATTTGGCTCCAAAGAGCAAAACTAATAGCAATGAGTGGAAGTTGCAATGAGGCCAATTTAGTTTTATATCAAAAAATGTTAACAATTGGAATTATCTTAAAAGTAAAATGGACTAACTCAAGAAGTGGTGGGTTTCCCTTCTTTGGAGGCCTTCAAGCAGAGGTCAATCACTTGTCGATATGTTACAGTAGGGACTCTTTTTGCATATAATGAACTGGATGGCCTTCAAATTCTCAAATCTCTGATTCTGTGGTTTTTGCAAAGTATCTTCTGACTTATTTTTGCTCTTGATTTTGCATCCATTCGATTTATCTAGGAAATGACAATAACAGTATAACAATAGTACTTTTTATCCATCCTCATTTTCTGTTTCAGTATCTTATTTAAAGAGATCAGATTGTGACTACTACAATCATACATAACATCTACTTACTTTTACACTTTTATATTTTTCAATTTGGTATTTACTAGAATCAGATTGGTCTGACCTATCTGAATACAGACAAATGATTCTGAGATTACTCTCAAATAAGTAACAAGGTATTGCTATAAATATATCACCAGTTTTGTTTTTATCAGATATCACTGAGTGTCATATCCAAGGCTTTCACTTTTTCTTCCAGAAAATTTTATGACATAC
Organism: Gracilinanus agilis; assembly: GCF_016433145.1. NCBI lineage: Eukaryota > Metazoa > Chordata > Mammalia > Didelphimorphia > Didelphidae > Gracilinanus > Gracilinanus agilis. The sequence goes on from NC_058130.1 coordinate 500,282,842, forward strand.
ACCCATGATGCTTTTAAGTATTTAAAAGGCTGCTCTTATTCCCCCTCCTTTTAAGCCATATTTTCCAATGCCCACTTTTAGATTAAATTCATTCAATATCAAGGTATATGTTGACTTAAATTATAGAATTTTAAAAATTCTTCATCCTCTGCAGTGGAAGCTGGTATATAAGCTATACATTTCTATGTGGTGCTCTGTTTGTGAATACTCATTATAGACTGCATGCAGAGGTGACCCCTCCCTCTGACTGAAAAGGGTGGAGGTTAGATATTGGAAAACTCTTTGATTTCCTGAACTTCATGATCTCCAGAAACTTATAATTCTGCAAGATGAATGAAACTCTGTACTTCCTTAAATTATTTCCTACCCTGTCTACAGGACTTCATCAAGTCTCCAAACCCAATACAATTCCAAATCTACCTTTTCATCTTCTTTTCTTAGAATGTGAGTTCCTTGAATGCAGAGACTGTCTTTTCAAAACCTTTCTTCATAGCCTCTGCATTTAAGAGTATTTGGCATATGGCAGATGTTCAATAAAGATTTGCTGATTCTGTTGTTGAAATGAGGGTTTCTCGCTACCATTAGTTACATGATTAAAACTTGTGAGCCAATCTCCGATTTAGCTTCAGTTTCTTTCATTTATTGTTCATTCATCTTTTGTGACTGTTAAAAGCAGCAACTAGCTTAACAGAAAGAGTTCTGGATTTGGTGTCAGGATATGGACTGGTTCAGATTCTATCTTTGGCACTGGGCAAGTCATTTAACCTCTATGTTCCTCAGAAAAATCCATAAAATCTAGCTACCAAGTCATAGCTAGTGTTATCTGCCTCAGTTTTGTATAATTTAATACTCAGTATAGAGCTTGGCACAGAGGAAGTACTTAATAAATGTTTGTTGACCGACTATTAACTTATTTTGGATGGAGTTTCTATACCCAGGATTCTCTTGCCAAGGTAATCACAATTCTGGGGGTATTCTTATTGCAGTATATATATTATGGAATTAGCCATAGAACTTCAGGAATGGAAAGGAAGAACATTGAACACAATGAATCCATGTCTTTGGCACAAAGGCATGAATAGGCTATCAAAAGGCAAATCCCTATGGGATTCAACTTATTAAACTAAAGTTGTCAGAGACCAGCTAAACATTAAAAAAATCTACAAACACAGGACAGGATTCAAAATCAAGGAGACAGCTAAGGAACAAATAAGCATAAAAGAAATTCATTCTATAGCCTTATTCTCCTGATAAGAATGATTCATCTGGATATGTGCCATCACAAATTTGACTTTAAACAGGATGGTCAATGCAGCCACAGGGAAGAAAATATATCTTTAACATCCATATTATATCCCCCCTTTTCTATAACTTTTTTGCACTAAAATAACTCTCTTGTCAAAATGATAAAACTATGAAAATATTCTTTAGGGATACTAATAATAAAATAATGAAATAAATATTTGGCACAATCAAATTCATTCAAATTTTATATAATTTTAAAAATTGCTTTGTGGGAAAATGCAATCTGTGATGCTTACCTAAGATTAGCGAAATTCATATAAATTGAAAAAAGACCTGGTGAAACTACCAATACAATTGAATGCTTAAGAGATTTACATTAATGTTGTTCATGGATTAATAGTTTTAAAAAGCTCATTTTCAGAGTTTCCAAAGGCTTTGTGCCTTCCCAAATGAAAATGTTTATGTGAGAATGTGACAGAAATCATGATGTGACTAAAACACTAGCTATACCTTACAAATAAATAAATTCCGATTTCTTAGTTCATACTTTTATCTCAGAAGGACTTTCTCTGTCATGTAAATTCCTTAACACAAGGACTGTCTCATTTCTCTCTATATATCTACAGCACCTAGGACAATGGTTTGTACATGGAAGATGCTTAGTAAATATTTATTGAGCTGAAATGAATTTTCAAATAATTTATTATCATGTCATTTACCAAGATGACTAAATGTATCCTCTGTGAGAATTTATTTTTCATATACTGTATTAGTTTCTACATCAGGCTTCTGAATTAGAAGGCCCCAATTGATTCCTGTATACTAGAGAAAATTAATGTGCCAGAGTTTTAAATCATAGGCATGATCCAGTCTACTACTTTTATATTTTCTTTGTTCTTAGGAATCTCAGTGAATATCTTTCTTTTAACAGAATCTGGTTAATATAAAAGTAAGACACGGATTCTTTTCCTGCTTTGATGACCCGAGTGAATAGTTTGATGGACCACCTCCTAATTAGCTATTTATCAATTAGAGATGTCTTGGGGTGTTCAAGGGAGAGGCTGCATAATGAGCTCCTTAAAAAATCTATCTATAGATCTGCCTAAGGGACATTTAGGATCTTTGGTCATTGAGAGGGTCTCTGACCTATAATTTTATTGGTTATAATGCTAGACTAATTAATAAACTGATATTCTTACTCAGAACCAGTCTCCTGAAATAATTTTAGTTGTAACACTACTGGGATCTTTATGTTAATGCACAAGCATCTAGGCCATATATTCAAATTCTCCAAATGCTTACATTAGAATAACCTAATTTCTTTCTGATCCAGAGTTTAATCATTTTTAGATATCAAAACTTGAAAGATATGTGGGAAATAGTAGTATCTAAAGGAGAAAAAAGGAGAGAACTTGGCCATTGGTTTCTTCTTCGAAGAGCTTCTATCCATAAATTTATTGATTCATTGAGCAAGTATTAAGTAACCTTCAATTATGTGCCAAGCAGTGTACTAGTAAAAAGAGTCTCAGCCGTAAAGAAGTTTATCTTCTGTTGAGGGAAATTAACCTGCAAAAAAGTAAGTAAATATTAACAATACAAAGGTAAAATAATTGGGGGGGGGGATGAGGAAGCAACTAGAAAAATGAAGATGTCCTCTACGTGGAGGCAGCAATAAAGTTTGTCTTAAAAAGAGTCTGGGGTTCTAAGAATCTGATGTGAGAAGGGAGAATATGCCTGGTGAAAGCAATGTACAACCGAGTATAGTGTTGTGCAGAAACTATGAGTGGAATGCTTTGGCTGCAGTGTAATAGAGGTAAGAGAGGAAAAACTAGGCAACCTACTAGAATGGGGTTAGGTAGAGGGAAATGTTAAGGATGTGTTTGAAGTTATAAGTCTGGTTGAAAAGCAAGAGATTTCATATGAAGATGTTATCACTAAAGTTTACCACTAAGTTCAAGATGGTAGTGTCATCCACAATAAGAGGGAAGTTAGGAAAAAGGAAGGCTTTGAGAGGAATTATCATAGAAATACAATTATAAAGAACCACATCAGTCAGTGCATATCTAAATGGAATCTCCACTCTTAAGATATCCTACAAATGTTTTTCTAGCCTCTGTTTGAAGATCTCCAGTGAGGAAAAACCCTTTATTTACCTCCCAAAATAATCTATTTCACTTTAGAAGAGTTCTAGTCATTAGAAAGAATTTTTCCCCTCTGACATCAAGCTTAATTTGTACTTTTCATGACTTCCAGATATTGTTCTAGATTATACCTTCTGGGGCCAAATAAAACAAGTTTAATCTCTCCCACATGGCAGTTCTTCAAATACTATCAAATCTCCAGCCAAGTCTTCTCTTCTCTAAGATAATCATCCCCAGTTTCTTCACCCAGCCTCCTCATGACGGATTCAAGTTCCTTCACAATTCTGGGTGCCTTCTTCTGGAATCTAAATTTTGTGTCCTCAAATGGTAGTATCAATACCTGAACACATTATTTCAGATATGGTCTTCCATAGGGCAGGGTATAAAGATAGGATTCCCTATTTATTTCCGGAAGATTTGAGGTGCACCCCAAGATCACATTTGGCTATTATATCAAATTGGTGACCAACACTGAGTTTGCAGTTCCATTACCTTCTACCATATCCTAACTGCTGTCAACTCATCCCCAATGAATTTTACATAATAAAATACCAATTAATGCTTTCTCTTGTCAAGATCATTTTGAAAAACAACTTGGTCATTCAGTGGTTATGAGTATGTGAATTATTTCTTTTCTCTGAGTCACTGTTAAAGTAAAAACAAAAGGGGAACACCAAAGATCCTTAGGTTACATTACTGGAAATCTTGTGTCAAGTTGACATTAAACCATTAACAACCAGAGTTTAAGTCCATCTACTTGACTGGTTCTGAACGAATCTTTTTAGCTGATCTACTTTTTTTTTTAAATCAATATCAAATAGTTTTGACAACTGTTTTATGATATTGTTTGAAATCCAGAAATGCTACATTCCTTCCTAAACTCTTTCCATTTAATAAAGTGTATCCATCCAGAAGCACATTCTAATCAAGAATTTCATCTCACTCAGTTTCAGTAATAAATACTAGGTCATATTTGCTTTCTTGTATTAGAAACATTAGAGCTCCTTTGACTTATTGCTAAGACTCTGGACATTGCTGTGTAAACATGTGAAGCTATGGGTTTTATTATAGTGTTCTATTTAGGCCATGTTTAGATGCCTTTGGGATGCTAAATAAGAGATGTCTAGCAGGCAGTGGTAGTGTGGAAATAAAACTCAAGTGAGTAAATAGGGCCGGGTATAGCTCTGTAATTCATATGAATTTTAATTGATTCCAAGAGAACTAATGAGCTCAGCAATAGTATTATGAAGAAGGAAGAGAGGGAATACGATGGGAAACGGAGGGAAGGCCAAGAAGGTAGGAGAAGAACTAGAACATAGTATCACAATGTCAGGGAAGCAAGAGTATCTAGAGGAAAGGAATGCTCAACAGTGTCAAATGACGCAGTGAAGTCCGGAGGGATTAGGATTAAGAAAAGACCATTTGATCTGTCAGTTAAGGAATCATTGGTAACACTGGAGATAACAGCAATTTCAGTGGAATGATGAGGTCTGAATCGAAGGGTATGAGAAATGAGTGAGAGGAAAGGAAGTGGAAGGAAAGAGGATAGCTTACTTTTTTCCTAGGAATTTCACTGTGAAGGGGAAATAGAATGATAGTTTGAGGAGTTAGTAGGATCAAATGAATATACCTCGCCTATCGGGAAAATTACATTCAGTGACTCCTGCAATCGGTAAAAATCCATGAAGTAGCAGCATTATAATATATAAATATAAATATAAATGTAAATGTAAATATAAAGGCTTTGTAAGCTTTGCTATAAACTCTGCTATAAACCTTTTCCACAAACCTGCAGTCACTGAGCCAATCAGTGTCCAGGATACGGGATACAGCGCTCTGATTGGTTGCCTTTCATTCCATCAACCAATAGTGTGCCCTGATAAGTGAAATTCCATGATACAGAATTAGATTTTTTTTTAAATCCATGTTAGAGTGAAGCCAGGATAAATGAACCAAGATTTAACAAGATGCAACTGTATTTCTTTAGAATAGTTTAGAAATTGGGTGTGTTTGTAGACTAAGAGGAAATTAAAATAAATCTAGTCTTTGAAGAATATTGAAAGGATAAGAAAAGATTGCAAACTTGAGACAGTTGAGATAACTGAAAGGACAAATCATAAAGAGGATGCAAAAGCGAAGAGAGCTGTGTAGGCTGGTCCTTTGGATCAGCAATAAATCCACATTTACTTTTTAAAGGTATTCTCATTACATTTGGAATAGGTTTTTGGAAAGCCTGAAGAATATGAGACATGATTAATATCTGATTATCCTAGGGTCAATCAAGCACAAGACAGATAAGTTGAGTTGGTAGTTTCTTTTGTTCTTCCTATTGCAATTGTTTTCTATAGACACTTCACTGTTTACATGATTTTCCACCAGAGGGCAGCCTAAATAAAGGATGTTAATTCAATAATCAAATGGCCAAATACTGTGCAAAGGCACTACTGCCCTTACTTCTGGGGGGAAAAAAGTACTTCTGGGGAAAAAAATACACAGGACTTGCCTTCGAGAAGAAACTGATAGACTCCCCTTATAGAGGAGAGTCATTTCAACTCAACAAGTATTTATTAAGTGCCTACTGTGCAATACGTACAGTGCTAGGTATTGGGAACATGAAACCAAAAATGAATTCATATCTTTCCTCAGCTATTTTATTTTCTACTGGGATAACTCAAGTATGTAAATAGAATCACTATAATATTGATACAACAATAGTAACTACATAGGAGAAGATGCCAGAAAGTTCAAAGGGAGAAGTCACTTTTGTCTGTGATAGGAAGAAAGACAATTAAAAAAAAATCTTGTGCCCTTGAGACAGCATGCAGGCATGGGAAAGTATTAAGTAAGAAGAGATGGAAGGGTATTCTAAGCATAGGCAACAGCATGAACAAAGGCACAGTAGGATAGGAAAGGGAAGAGTTAGAAAAGGGAAAGATACATGTAGAGAATAGTCCACTGTCACCTAGTTATTTATATGTCATTTTCCCATTAAAAGGCACTTAGGTAGGATAGTGGATAGACTTAGAGTCAGGAAGACTCATTTTCAGGAGTTCAAATCTGGCCTTAGACTTAATAGCTGTATGACTCTGGGCAAGTCACTTAACCTTGTTTGTCTCAATTTCCTCACCTGTAAAATGAGTTGGAGAGGGAAATTACCAAGAAAATCCCAAATGGGTTCACAAAGAGTCAATCCCATTAGAATCTATTCTTCTGGAGGACAGAAACCATTTGAAGGGTTCAGACATTTTTTGTATTTCAAAACACAAGTTCCTGGCACATAGTAAGCACTTAACAAATAGTTGTTGGCTTAGTAAGAATAGATTTGTTGGCTTAGTAGAGTAGATTTGTTAAATGTGGGCCAGTAGGGACGCAGGCCACAAGGTTCTCAAGTGCTGTCAAAACCAGATTAAAATGTAATCAGGAAATATTTAACAAGATAAATAAAAATACAATAAACATATGTAATTTTAATATTGGGTTTTCTAAGTCCGTATTTACCACACCCCATGATCCTTATGTATGGTTTAGTGACCTCCATTTCTATTTTGAGTCTGACATCACTGGAGTAGAATATTAAGACAGAGAGTATTACAAGATAAAATCAGAAAGTTGTGTTGGACACAGATTATAAGAGGACATGACTACCAAACTAATTTAAGTAGTTCTGATTTTATTTTGTGGGTAAAGGGGAGCAAATGAAGGCTTTTGAACTAGGAAATGAAGTGACTAGACCTTTGAAGTAGGAAAATTAATTAGCAGTCATTCATAAAATGATGGAAACTAAAGACACAGATTCTGTGTAGGCAAACATTTTAGCAATCCAGACAGTAGGTAGGTTGGTAGCAACTAGAATGGAAATAAGGTGACAGAAACAATATTTTAGAAGGACAAATTACGGGTCTTAGTAAATACTTGGATGAGGATTGGAGGGAGTGACAATGAAGAAAGGGCCAGGGGATAACTGAATAATAAAGTCAGATCAGTCCATTTTTGCACTTGTTAGCAGCTTTAGTTAAAAGGAACATGGTGGGAATTATTACATGTTCTTTTGAATGGTGTGAAATTGGAGCATAATCTATGGATGATACCCTCCCTTTCTCCCATTATGACAAATTACTGAGAGTTCTTAGAGCTCAAATAATTGCAATTTAAAGAGAAAAGTCAATTACTGAGAAGCAATGCTGAAAAACGTATTAATAAGATGGCATCACAGTACAAAGCTGATCTATCTCAATGCTCTCTGCGGGATGTCTGTATTAAGAACAATGTCTGCATTAAGAAAAAAATATTAGAAAAGATGCTTTGAATGGTCTTAACTAAAGTTTTGGGCAGCTTAAAAGGTACAGAAGTCAATTATACTAAATATTATTTCTCAATTTTGATTAAAAAAATATGGCATGCATCTCAAAGAGGAAGGAGGGCAGGAAAGCAGGTAGACAGGCTAAGAACTTGGCTCAAACTTATAAAAAAAGCTTTAAAATGTTTTTATGTAATTGAGAAACAAAATAGAATATTATTTTAAAAAATTAAAATGTGGCATGTACTCCTACTCTCAATGTACTTTTTAAAAGTGGTTTCCCATAAACTAGCCTTAAGATATGTAACACTGAGACTAGCAAAGGTCATGGGAAGATGGTAAGATAATGACTAAATGAATGAAAAAAACATCTATTGAGCACTTACTATATGCAAAGCATTGTAATTATTTCAAAATTCTCTAACTTTATTTTTCCACTCTTACCTCCAAGACACTCAAAGAATAACATAGAAGGGATTAGTCTTGGAATATAGCTATACATTTCATTTTAGGAGTGTCCTGAATGCTTAGAAATTCATCAGAGGGAATATGGAAGGATCAAAATGTAGTTTCAGGTACAACTGTACACAATGTCAATGTAACAAGAAATCTTTTTGTCTCATGACACAGAATTGATTAGAGATCAAATTTCTGTGAAATTATTGGCTTTCAATATCAAGGCTAGATATAGGATTTTCTGAGAGAGAAGTGGCTTTACTCTTTCTGATAATTTTTCTCTATTCATATTTATCCTTACTACTTAAGAGATTAATAGAATTTAGAGCCAAAAGGGACCTTAGTAGTTACCACTTCATATTTCAGATGATAAAATTAAATTATCCTAAATAACATTTGGTGATGGAAAATGTTCTTTGCATTTCTTATCTCATTAATTCTGACAACCCATCAAGATAGGTGTCATTTGATATATTCATTTATAGATGAGTAAACTGAGGCTGAGTAAAGTTAAGTGAACTGCCCAGTAGGGCCACACAGCTAGTATTTGAGGTAGGATTCAAACTCAGGTCTTCCTGACTCCGAGACAAGATTAAACTAACTAGTTGTATCTCCCATTTCTTGTACTACCTTTCAATCCTATGATTGCTTACAGATGACAAAAATGATATCCACCCTAAGCACTCTTTGTTGGTAATGGGGAAGTAGTATTTAAAGCCAAGTTTCCCTGATTCCACGATTAGCTCTCTAATCCAAATAACATAAAATCAAATATATAAATGTACAAAAAAAAAACCTCATTCATGTGTTAAGTGGCAAAATTATACCTAATTTCCTTCTCCCTTCTCAGAATGGTTATCTCTTCCATATATACAAATTCTTGACACAAAAAGGGATATATATCAATCATATTAGTAGATTTAGAAAATGTAGATGAAAATACTGTTCTTTCCCCCTTCTCTTGGCCTGCTTCCCCTTTAGTCTCTTTTCCCTTGCTCTATTTTTTGTACCCTAAGCCTGTATCCTCTTAGCTCTAGTTTTGCCTTTTGAAGTTGCTGCTGAAGTCCACCAGTGTTTTCACTCTCTATCCAAAACTCACCATCGACCCCATACATGTGCTTCCTTCTTGCTGTCAGTGAATCCAACTCTTTCCCATTCAGCACCTGGCCCTGTAGTTTCATAATAAAGCGAGACTTTGACGTCTTCTGATCAAGGCCCACACCTTGGATCAAGGCATTAGAATCTCTTTTCCATTTGGTGGCATGCCTCTCAGGCTCATTAAATTATGGAAGTGTGCTTTTTCCTTCAGTTCTATTCCCCATTGCCCAATTTTGGTAAAAGCAGTTTTGCTTTGCTCAAAAAACCCTTTTAATTTCTATACAACACAACTTCATTAAATTAGATTTATTATGATAAATCTTAGTTTGACAAAGAATTTTTGAAAATTATTTTTATTTATTTTCAAGTACCAAATGTTAGGAAAAGTAGTCATTTAAGGATTAAATTGTTGAAATGAACACTTAAAATTTCTTAGGTCACTGCTTTAATTAGTTGATAAGAATCATAGAATTGTACAGTAGGAACATAGGATAGAGGACATTTCATCAGCTATATGACCTCAATGATGGTTGTGATGAGCATATAAATTATTTACGTGCAAATGGGAATTTCTAAAGGAAACAGATAAAAATTGTTTGTTCTAAATATTTGCAAGCTTATCCCTTATCTTACATTATTAACTTGAATTTATGCATGCAATTGTTCATTCAACAAATATTTATTGAGTATCTACTATAGGCATGATATTGTGAAGAAGTACAAGGCTGAGCAAGAAGTGACCTAGCTTTAAAAGTTAGATAAAACATGTACATACATAACGATAATACAAGGTGGAATGTGATCAGTGAAATCTATAATACTCAGGGTTATGGGAGTTCAGAAGAAGGACAGATTATCCTTGCTCCCTAAATGAGAAGTTATCAGAGAAGACTTAATGGAGAAGGAGAAGGGAGACGAAGAAAAGGAATAAGCACGTCTATAGTACCTACTATATGTCCCTCGCTGTACTAAGTGCTTTATAAATATCTCACTTGGGAAACATGGTAGGATTATTACATTTTAGTCACGTGAAGATGGGGAGGAAAAAGGGAATAAAAAAGACAAAAAGGAGCCAAAGTCAAGAGGCAAGAAAACAAGGAATTTATTTAGGTAGCATAATGACACTCAATCTAAATGCAAATAATAGGAGATAAGTAGAATAGTAACTTGAGGTCAGATCCTGGAAGAATTTCCTTTTTATTTTCTTCTTTTTTAAAATTAGGTCAGTATTTTCAAGCAATATTCTTTGAACTATAATTTCAGTGACTCAAAGCCCAAAAACTAGATGGAGCTAAATTCAACCCATTTACTGTCTATGTGGGGGAACAAAATGGATTGGACCACCCTGGTGAAAGTTTACCGTGCTTTTAATGATCATGAGCTTCTTTCTAAAACAACAAAAAAAAAACCAACTTTATCTTAAGTATCAATATTCTTTCAATGATGTTGAGGCTATATTAAGTCAGGTAGTATTACCTTCTCTAAAGAATTGATTGCATGTAACTGTAAGGGCAATGAAGCTATTGGAACAAGTTGGTTAGTGTTATTACAAGAGAGAGGAGTTGGGTAGTCATGTGGTGAGAGTGATAACTGCACACCCCATTAATGTCACCTGATATCAAGTGATCTAGAGAAAGAGCCAATGCATATGGAGTAGAACACTGGGACTCTTTGACATAGTTTTCCATGAGAAAATTTTAGTATTAGTGACATTTTCCTTTAAAATAATTAAATATTAAGTTTTACATAAAATACTTATTAGATTTAAAATTTTTATCAGCTTCATTTCTTCAGTTTCGTTTCTAAATTTCCTCACAGTCCTACCCAATTAAGCCAGATTCTTAAAGGCCAATCAGAAGTATTTGATTCAATCAAATAAATATGTTAATATCTTCTAGGTGGCAAGCTTTATTCTGGTCCTCAAGAATACTCAAGATGAATAATATAAGACCCATGTCTTCATAGAGCTTGCAATATAATAGAATGCCACAAATATGCAATAGTTTTATTTATTTATTTGATTAATTATGAGTTTCTTCTTCTTCCCAATTTTAAACCTAAAAATTCCTCAACATCATCCTCCATCCATTTCACATTTCTCCAATTTCAGACAAAGAGGCAATCCCATCTCCTCCCATGGGTCAACCCTTCTATCTTTCAACAACCCTTTTCAATTTCTCTAACAATTTGTTTGATCAGCCATCCTATACATTTCCTAATCTTTAGTCTCTTCCTCTATGCCTTTTCCTTCCTGGCTATATGCCAATAAGATCAAGTTCCCCTCCATCAACTACCATCCCCTAAAATTATCATCCTATTCATCTTTTCCCTTTGACAACTGAACTATTAAAAAGCTCTTACATTTATTGCCTCTATCTCATCCCTTTCAATCACTTATCAACCTCTTGAAATCAGCTGAAATCCTCACCTTTCAACTAAATTTGCTCTCTCAAAGGATAATAATGACCTCCAAACTGTAAAATTTATTGGACTTTCTCAGACCTCCTTGATTCATATTATATGGGATAAAATTGTGCATTATTCCCGACCATACATTAATTAGTATTAGTAATCATAGATTGGCTACCTCCTTTAGAAAAGTAATGAAAGTTAGGTGCCCTTGAGAAGGGAGATAACAATCTTTCCTTATGAAATATAAAGAAATCCCCCTTCCTTGAGCAGCTTTATATACTATATATAAATGTGTACCTTTAATTCACTCTTTTCTAATGTGGCCAACCCCAACCCCTCTTTTTCTGCCCTTTTCTAATTCCCATGGGAATAGATTCTCATTTCCCATGGAAAACATCTTCAACCTTACGGTTATAATCTTGACTCCCAAATGTTTCATTATGAAAGGCCTTGGATATGTCCAAATTCTGACTCAACTTAGAAATTTCAAACTTAAGGAATGCTCCTATGGGTTTGGGAGTTCTTGGAAACTTAAGGAGGGTAGGACAAGATAAAGAAAATATAACATACACAGACATTGTGTTACACACATGTGGTGGGTGACAGCAAGAGGAGCATTGTGTTAAATTCCTATATATTCTTAACTCATGTGAATATCTTTGGACATTTGTTTTGGGCCAACCACTCAGAGAAATTCTTCCCCGCTCTCCCCTTCCTAATAAAGGCTGCAAGCCTCTGTCTAAGTCTCCTGACTGCTCATTAGAGTGATTTCTAGGGGTGAAAGCTCCCCACAAATTCCACTCTATATACTATATAACTCTTGCTCCTGAATAGGCTCTTTTCTCTGGCTTTTTATAACACTACTGTCTATTTTGCTTTCTACCTGTCAGATAATTCCTTTCTTCTTTATTGGCATCTTCTTTATAATATGTATAAAAAGGAACTCATTAAGTTCCCCACCAACTTATTTATTTTCTGTTAAGAGGATGTCATATATTCAGTCATTATATCAACCTTAGAGACATTTTTTCTGTTTTTCTTTTGCTTTCTAGTTCTTTTTTAAAATAATATTTTATTTTTTCTCATTTACATGTAAAACAGTTTTAACATTCTTTTTTATGTGTTCCAGATTCTCTCTCTCCTTCCTATTCTTTTTCCCTCCTTTTCAACCTCCTTCCCTCCTTAGATGATAAGAACCTGGTATAAATTGTATATGTGTAATCAAGAACACAGACAAATCATATAAGATGCTTGTCATATCATTTTCCCATTATCCCTTATATCATTACGTCATTCCTTTTTATCATTTTATGATATAAAACATTTTCCCATCTTGGTCATTTTGTGGAAGAGATCACAAAATAAGAAAAAGTGAAATATAACATTTCATTGTTTATTCAGACTCATTTCTTCCTCAGAGGGCAGATAGCATTTTTCATTATTAGTCTCCAGGATTGTCTGGTACCACTTCTTTGCTAAGAATAACTAGGCCATTCACAATTATTCATCAAAAAATATTACTGTCTTTGTTCTTCTAGTTCTGATCACTTTGCTTTGCATCAATTCATGTAAGTCTTTTCAGATTTCTTTGAAATCATCCTGCTTGACATTTCTTATAGTATTCCTCCATAATCAGATAACACAACTTTTTCAGCCATTCCTCAGCTGATAGACAATCTCTCACTTTTTAATTCTTTGCTACCATAAGAAGCTACGACGAATATTTTTGTACAAATAGGCTTTTTCCCTTTTTATCTCTTTGGATATAGACTTAGTAATGATATTGACTAAACAAATGGTATGCACAATTTTAGAGTACTTTGAGCTTAGTTCCAACTTGCTATCCACAATGGCTGGATCATATCAGATTTCTACCAATAATGTATTAGTGTTCCAGTTTTCACACATCCCCTTCAACACTTTTCATTTTCCTTTTCTGTCATATTAGCCAATCATAATGAATGTGAGGTGGTACCTCTGAGCTGTTTGTTTACATTTGCATTTTTAATAAAACATGATTTAGAGCATCTTTATATGACTATAAATAACTGATTTCTTCTGAAAACTACTTGTCCGTATCTTTTGACCATTTATCAATGAGAGAATGACTTTTATTTCCTTGGAGGCCTTTTTGACTTTTCAATCTTCCTTACCACTACTCATATCAGTTGCTAAGTCTTAGTAATGTTACTTTCACAAAACATATCTTACATTTATCTTCTCTCCACTTTTCAGGACTGCTGCTCTGATTCAGGCCTTAGTTTTAATTCAAATTGTAACAGCATTCTAATTGGATAGAATGCTTAATAAGTATTTGATTAATTAGATTAGATTGAATTAGTAATCAGTGGTACATCCTGGTAAGCATGTACCTGGTAGGCAGATATAGGTTTAAGTCTTAAGATAAGTTATTAAGTTATTAATTTATTAAGTCTTAAGATAAAGATTTAGGAGTCAGCTACACGACATTAAGACATGTCATGGACAAAGATGAGACCACCAAATGTCACATTCACTCAACAAATGTTAACAAGCAAGAGTTAACTGCCAAGGCCCCTTTGATAGAACATTCCAAAGGCTGAACCAAATCATCAGATAATGGAGTTGCCAAAATAAGAAAATAATTAAAACTAGGATTAAGAGATACAGGCTGACTTAAAAGCACAGGTGTTATTCAAGAATGCTATATAAGAATGAACTGATGAAATGGGCTAATAGAGGTCAAGAAAGTGGCATTACTCCAGATTTTAGATGTCAACTAAATCAATTTACTGCGCTCTATTGAACATCCTTTGTGGTTAAGTTAGTTCTATTCTTTCCACTTCTTAAAGAGCAAAGGCTATCAGATGCCAGGACCCAAAAAATAGAACACAGAGAAAGAATAAGAAGGCCAAAAATAGAAAGCATGAAAAAAGCAAAAGATAGAGGAGATTAGTGATGAAACAAGGTTCCAAAGGAGACAAGTGTAAGTTAAATTCAAAGGTATGAAGAAAGAGCTTCGCCAAAGACAAGACCAATTGCTCTAGACAGAAGGAATATGAAATTTGAGAATTTGGAGCTATGCCAACACTACTGTGACAGTTCTCAGCTGCAATGCATTCTGTCACCACTGCAGTTAAACAGGTATGAATTATAGAGACCAGTTTTAAGAAGAAAAAGAAGAGTTGCAAGCTCTTAGCTATTGTGAAACCTTGAAGTAGTTTCTGTTGTTCAAATAGAATGACAGAGACTGAAGAAATCCACTGGGGTTTGAGAAGTTTGTAGCTATATTATTGGAATCACCAGGAAACCTTCCTGATATTGAGTGTGTCTCTGAATGTTTCTCCCAACAACTCCTGTGAAGGTGGACAGGCAGCTATATGCATGTTTGCTTCTCATCTCTACAGGCACTGAATCCCTTTAGGTTATGTACTTCAAACATATTGAGTATTCTCCCAATTGACTTGATGGTTGTCCTAGGTTGGAGGGGTTAATTCCAAAGATTGAAGATGTGAGCCATTCCATGACATTTATTAATAAGTATGCTATAAATATCATCATCTTGCCACTAAGAAGTGAAAGCAAAAGCCAAGGAAAACCGGGTATACTTTAATGAGGTTTTTTAGAGAGTGTTAAAGTTAGCTGATTCTCAGATAGATAGTGAGTACAAATAACATGAAAGCTTCCAAGTTCCCCTTTCACATGATTCCAGGTGAAGGGATTGCTCCCCTAAGCCAGTAGAATTCCTGGTCCTAAACTAGCTACATGAATGCCTCTATAATTATCAGCATTAGTATGTGAATTATAGGACAAATCTTTGGCACCAATATGGCCTGAAATTAGCTTATTGCTGCTTATATAGAAAAAATGCTCTATTTTTACATCACATATCAATCTAGTCTTTTTTCTTTAATACTTAAGAGTGACCACAAAGCAAAAGAGGGGAGAAAAGTGGATTAAAAACCCAAATTCCACAATATGCTGTCTATAAGAAACACATTCAAAGCAGGGAGACATACAGACTAACAGTAAAAGGTTAGAGCAGATTATATTATGCTCCAACTAAACAGGAGTAGCCATTATGATCACAAACAAAGCAAGAAAGAAAATTGATGCAATTAAAAGAGATAAAGAAAGAAATTACATCTTAGAAAGGATCCATAGACAATGAAGTATTATCCATATTAAACATGCATGTACCAAATGGCATAGCATACAAATTCCTAAAAAAGTTACTTGTGCTACAAGAGAAAATACAATAAAACTATATTGGTCAGGAGTATCACCCTCAAAGAATTAGATAAATCAAACCAAAAAATAAACAAGAAAGAAAGCAATATTTAGGAGTGTTCGTTGGCCAGCATACCCCTGGCCGACAAGCAGAAAATATTTCCTGAGTTCATAATTTGTGTTTTAGGCAACTCAACTTTGATGCACATGCAAGTATCTCATTGCCCAAAGAAACAGTTGGCTATTTTGACATGAGTGATATGGGGAAGTGTAAATGCTATTTAAAATGGCAGTTTTTCATAATTAATCTAATAATACATTTATACTTCTAAATGTCTTTAGATCTTACATTTATCCCAAGTTCCATCCCATCTCATATTCAGATATTTCTATTATCTCCATGTGGAAGAGATCGTCAAGTTACTATTATCTCAAATGATGGAAGAGAAGATCCCAATCAAATTATATGAAAAAAAAATTCTAAGAGAAAAAAACCTGTTAAAAATTGTAAAATATGAGACTATTAACAGACATGTTGCAATAAACCATTAACCCAACATTCAAACAAAAAAGGTTAAAATCAACCACACCATACATATATTTCTTCTACTTAGAAAAGAAATAAACTAAAATGGAAGTTATACTTGTGTTTTTAGTATGTAACATAATAAATAGATCTTATCCCATGCAAGAGCCCAGTCCTTTACTCAGTTTCATTTCTACGATAATAGCAATATTACTGTATTTCCACTGCTAGTCTATTTATTTCTGTATTCACACATTAATCATACTCCAAACCATGAGATGGATCATAGCAGTTAAATAAGATTCTGATTAAAGAACAAGATGAAATCTTAAGGAGGAGATAAGTTGGTGATGCTAAGGCATGCATAAGATGGTCTAAAGCTGTATCTGATGTTACCTGTCTAAAACTCTGGCCTCTAAACTTTACAGAGGAATGAGGGTGAGAATATCAGATATGATACTGAGACATAAGGAAAAAAGGAAAGAATTAGAAAAGATCCCAAACCAATTTTTAGTTAGAGAGAAGGAAAGTTGAAAGTCTGATTATATGCATTAAGTGCCTCCTAGACAAAATTTGTGTAGGCTGGGCAGCATAGATAGATATATATTTATAATGGTATCACTGGAAAGAAAATTCAAATTTATGATGTCTTCAATTCATTGGAGTGTTAAAATATATTCAGAAAAAATAATTCTTGGTAATCGAGTATCATGTTAACCTAACCAAAAATTATTGAAAGTAAAATCATGCAAAAAATATAACTCTGTAGTTTTGGGCTTATTGAACAGCATTGATTTTCCTGTAATGAATGATATATGAATTCATCTGGGCTAGGGTAAGGAATGAGAGTTTTTAAATGCTCCTGAGGTTCCCTGGAAATACATCATGATGAGCTATCACATATTGTAAAAAGCTTTGGTTTTATATGGATGAGAAAAATGCCAAATATGCAGAGATGCAAGTAAAAATTATTTATTCAGTGAAGCCATTTACATACTATTAAATGATGTGCATACTGATAAGACTTGTAGTCCCATAATTATATTCTAACATTTCCTGTTCCCCTCTACCATTCTCCCTTTATTCACATACCCAAAGGTATAGTTTAGATAACATGAAAACTGACCTTCAACTTTGACCAGTTATGAATCTTTTTGTAGATAACATTTAAGACTATTTTCATGCCTGGGGAACTCCTGAATTTCAGCTGAGAAGGAGAAAGGGCTCTGAAGGACTTCTGTATTCACCATAGGTCCAAAGTGCCTTGACACAGACTACCTAAGGAAAGAAGGTGACCCAAACTAAACTTGAAGTATAGGTCAGCCCACCTGTGGAAAGAGGTAAGGCAATAACCTACTCAGTCTGGAGATATTGAAATGAGAAAATATCATAACCCATCAAAGAGCCACTTGGGTTTTTATTTATATTCCAAGTATCTCAGACTTACCTAAAGATGCTGAATTATGAATAAGTTGGTTATTCTTAAGATATATTTATACATATATATATACACACACATACCCTTCTCAAATATTCCTAGAGTAAATGTAGAACATATATATACACATAGAAATATAGAAATATATATATATTTACATATATATAAATGAAGAACTATGAATTCATTTCAGGTTTATTTAAAACTCATTGTGTACAGAGAACAGTTCTGGATTTAGGAGGAGACAAAAAATTTAGGTGAGGCATTATTCCTGCTCTTGTAAAACTTTTAATCTAGGTGTGGCTATTATATATAAAGTTAATTAAAACACAAAATTGTGCATTTTTAATGTGTGAGATACAAAGTGTTTTGCAAACGATGAAGCAGAAAATTATGATAATTAGCTGTAGAGATCAAGAAAAGCTACTTTTTTTGGAAGAAAATGGCATGTGGGTTGGACTTTATAGGATAGGTTTAATTCAGGATAGAGAAGGTGTCAGGTATATACATGGGATGGTGGGTAGTCCATTCTACTGGAAAAGTCTGATCTATTGCCTTTAGAAAACTGAAGAAAGGAATTCTCAGTAACCCAAAGATAAGGAATAAGATTATCTTTGAAAAGCTGTAAAAACTGTAGAATACCGTAAAGTCAAGCATCAAGCAGCAATGAAAGTATGATTGGGAAGCAAAGGATGGTAGAGTAAATTTCTTCAGAAACTAACAGAATAGCAGAGGGTTGAAATGATTTCATGAAGAAACTTAGCCAGTAAAGATCCATTAGCTAAAGTTTCCTCTCACTCAGAGATCTAGCTTTTATTGTAGAAAACAATTCAAATGGAGTTGGCTAGAGCTATCCAGCTATTTGGGAATTTGAAAGAAGTTGGAGGGTATAACTATACACATGGCTCCAAAATGGTGAATGCAGTAAATTGAGTAAACTCTTGTCAGATTGTTACCCCTTTTGCTTATCTCATTATTAGAAAGAAGAATGCCAAAGGGATGGGTTCAAATGCTGCTTCAGAGATTCACTAGCTTTGTGAGCTTCAACACGTGACTTCATGTTGTCCAATCTCAGCCATTTTAATTCTAAAATGAGATTAATAGTACCTACCTCATAGGGTTATTGTGAGGATAATGTTTATAAAGTGGTTTGCGTATCTTAATGAACTATATAAATGCAAACAATTCAGTTTAATTTTAATAAGCATGTATTGAACAACTACTCTGTGTCATGAAATGTGCTTAGGAAAAACTGGGGATACAAACAGAAACAGAAAACTTGGGAATTCCTGGTAAGGAACATCAGTTCTATTGAGAATGATCAACATGTATGTTAATAAGTAAATATGAAATATATAAAACCCTGCAAGCTGACCCTACACCTCAAGTCTTCTTTGCTTCTCTTTAAAGACTTCTTTAAAGCAAATAAACAAATAAATAAAAAATAAGTCAATAAATAAATAAATAAATGGATGGATAAGCAAGCAAATAAATAAATAAGAAATACCTTACCTTCTGTCTTAAAAATAATACTAAGTTATCAAACGGTAAGGTCTGGGCAATTGGGATTAAATTACTTGCCCAGTCACACAGGCTGAGAATGTCTGAGGCTAAATTTGAACTCATATCTTCCAAACTCTAGGCCTGGTGCTCTATCTAACTGTACTATCTAGTTGTCCCTAAACATTCATCTTTTTCTGATCTTGCTGCTATGGTGGACAAGACTTTTTACCCCTAGCCCTTTAACACTAAAATTCATATTCCATTTGGTAGCTCTGGATAATTGCACAACATTGCTGCCCCCTTGACAGGCAGAGACTTCCCAGAGATGATCTTCTTTCCTCTACTAGTTAGGAGATTCCAGTGTGTACTATTAAAATCACTCAGGTCTGATTTATATTCCATCATAGAGTGGATGGGATGCAGAAAATTAGTACCTGAGCCTTCCCCTAAGAGCTATAGATCAATATATTGAACTAACACTACTATTCTGAATGTGTTGAAGCTATATGCCCCCTTTATATAGTCTGGTCAAATGGCCTAAGAGTTCGGGAAGCTTACTGTGCCATCTAGAAAGCTTCTTCCTCCCTCATTCCTTCCTTCTTTTACTTCCTTATTTTCTATTCTCCCTTCTTCCCTTCCTTTTTTCTTCCTCCATTTATTCTTTTCTTCCATGTTTATCCCTTTCTTGTCTTTTCTTTCTAATTCCTTCCTTCTATCCTTCCTTCCATCTTTTCTCCTTTCCTTTGTTCCTCCCTCTCCTCCTTCCTTTCTTTCTTTCTCCCTTCTTTGCTTTCTCCATTTCTTCCTTCCTTCACCCTTTCATCTTTTTCTTCCTTCCTCTCTTTCTTCCCTCCTTCCTTCCACTTTTCCTTTCTTCATTCCTCTCAAGATCCATTCCTTCTTTCTTTCCCATATTCATTCCTTCATATGGGCTAAGCACTGTGTTGGTTGACATTGATACAAAGATAGAAATGAAAAAGTTCCTGTCTTCTAGGAGCCTACTTTCTATTGAGAAGGTATGTGTACTCTAAATAGATAGGTAAATACAAAATAAAGAAAGGAAGGAAAAAAAAGATGTGTCCAGTTCTTGAGGAGTTTTAAACTAATCATTTGACCCTGAAGAGTAAGCCTCGCCATTTTTAGCTCCATACTCTAACAAAAATATTACATATTTAATGTTTATGAATCATGAAATATAGTCCTAAATAGTGTTACTATTGTTATTACTATCAGTCTTATAAGAAAAGCATCATTAAATAACTTCACAGCTGAAAGGTCTCCCCCATTATTTCTTTCTTCTCCCAATCCCATTACAAAATTGGTTTCACTGTCAGATCAAAACTGGTGGTTACTGAGGCAAAAGCAAACCTCTTTCTGAGTTGGATGTTTTGTAATAGTCATTAACACCTACACTATGTGCTTGGGGTCCTAAAGGAAAACATTCCATTTGGCCATAACTAAATGATATTCAAAAATAACAGCTTGAGTTCTGGCACTGATACATATGGTATGATAAATGATGAACATGTGAGCTATAATTATATACCCAGTTGCTTGATGTCAAAGTTAAAATCTGTGTATACCCTATTGGAGGTTTACCACAATACCTTCATCTAAAGTTTGGGCAGCATCTGATCCACACAGCCTTTAGGCCATGGAGTGAGTGGGTTAAGAGCACTGATAGGAAAGATGTACGAAAACCACATATGGGTCTCATTACCATCAGCAAAAATTATCTTTCTATAGAAAGGACATTGATCCTTCAGCAAATATGGTTCATGGTACATTTATTTCTGCTCACTGATCACTTTGATCAAGTGATAGATAATTGCAGCTCAGCTCTACTAGACACTGTAAACACTCACACATGCAGAAGAGAGAAATCATTCTATGGCAACTGTGGGTTTGGTAGTAGGTGTTCTCTAGTCATGGGAATTTCTTCCTATGGATCCCTGAATTAGGAAAGCAATAAAAAGTACTAAAATTAATTGAGAGAAAGAATAAATATCTTGGAAGCACAAATACCATCAGACAGAAAAACATGGTTGTACTACAAAGAAAATAATTAAGAGTATCCATCCCTTAATAACAAGGATGAGAATTTCAATTTTATAGCATCCTACCATGTTACACAAAGTAAGCACCCTATTAAAGAGGATTTTTAGATTGAATTGAAGTTATATTAGGTGGCTGTGTTATAGTCATTTATTTAGAGCAGTGGTTCCCAAACTTTTTTGGCCTACCACCCCCTTTCCCGAAAAAATATTACTTAGCCCACTGAAAATTAATTTTTTAAAAAATTTTAATAGCAATTAATAGGAAAGATAAATGCACCTATAGCCATCACTGCCTTCCTGGATTGCTGCAGCACCCACCAGGGGGCAGTAGTGCCCACTTTGGGAATCACTGATTTAGAGTAAAGAAAATCTGGGTTCAGATCCTGTTTGTCAAATAGTGGATCCCAAAAGTTGGGCTCTTTGGGGTCTGAATGGCAATTTGGAACTATGCCCAAAGAGCAATAAAAGAATGCCTGCCCTTTGATCCAGCCATACCATTCCTGGGATTGTACCCCAAAGAGATCATAGATAAACAGACTTGCACAAAAATATTTATAGCTGTGTTCTTTGTGTTGGCAAAAATCCGGAAAGCAAGGATATGTCCTTCAATTGGGGAATGGCTGAACAAATTGTGGTATATGCTGGTCATGGAATATTATTGTGCTCAAAGGAATGATAAACTGGAGGAATTCCATGTGAACTGGAAAGACCTCCAGGAATTGATGCAGAGTGAAAGGAGCAGAGCCAGAAGAACATTGTACACAGAGACTGATATACTGTGATAAAATCGAATGTAATGGACGTCTGTACTAGCAGCAATGCAATGACCCAAGACAATTCTGAGGGATTTATGGAAAAGAACACTACCCACATTCAGAGGAAGAACTACAGGAGTGGAAACACAGAAGAAAAACAACTGCTTGAACACTTGGGTTGATGAGGACATGATTGGGGATGTAGACCCTAAAAGACCACACCAATGTAACTATCAATAATATGTAAATAAGTCTTGACTGACCATACATGTTAAAACCAGTGGAAATGCAAGTTAGCTATGGTGGTGGGGGGGGGGGTTTGAGGGAGTGAAGGGTAAAGTAAATACATGAATTATGTAACCATGGAAATTTTTTCTAAAAATTAAAAATTAAAAAAAAAATAGAATCCGAAGTCTTGGGCTTGAATATTAGCTCTGCTACATACTACTTGTATTTCTATGAGCCTATTCATTTCTGAGGTCCCTTCCAGATCTACATCCTGTCATCCTGAATTAACATAGTTCAACCCAGTCAGCATGGTGTAATGCATAGGCCTCTGGACTTACAATCAGGAAAATGACAATTCAAATCCCACTTACACATTTAGAAGCTGTATGACACTGAGCAAGGCTTTATGAGTCTCAGCTTCTTCCTCTATAAAATGAAGGTATTGGACTAAATGACTTCTAAGGTCCCATTGAACTTTAAATCTATAATCCTATGCATTTTTAAATGTCTACTATGTACCAGGAACTGTGCTATATGCTGGAAATAGAGACAGAAATGAAACAATCTCTGACTTCAAAGTGGTTGCTTTCTATAGAGAAGACAGCATAGACCCAAGTATACCCAACAATAGCAGCAATTTTGAGGAGTTAGAGATGTAATAGAGTTAGCTTAAAGGAAAGCTTATTGTTAACATTTTGGCATAAGCATTTATAGTTCAGAAATCAGTAAATACTACAAACTAGAGCTTGATTTATTGTTTTCTTGATAGTCTAGTTTAAGAAAGTTATAGATGAAATCATTGATAGTTAAAAATATGTTACATGTGCATTTTTGGTTAATCAAGTTTATTAAACATTTACCAGCACATCCTTAGAGGAAAGACATTAAGAAATGTACAGAATCAAAATCTTCCATCATATAAATGGCAATGTTTGTAGTCCATATTGATATGAAATAAGATAAGCTAAGAATTGTGAAAAATATGTGTTCCATCCATGGCAACAGTCAATGAAAAGACATGGAGACAGGAGATGCAAAGAACATCAAGAAAGCCAATTTGTTTGGACTGAAGAATTTAGTAAAAATATTGGAAAAGGTAGGTTTCAGTCAAGTTGTGAAAAGCTTTAAATGTCAAAAAGAGGAGTTTATATTGTAACCTTTAGGCAACAATGAGCCAATGGAATTTATGGAATAAGGAAATTCTGCAAATAGATTTGTATTAAAGAAAATTACTCTAGCAGCTATGGGGAGGATAAATTAAAGAACACACACAGAGAGAAGGTAGAGAGACCAATTACTGCACAAGACTATCTCAATAATCCAATAAGAGGTGATAAGAGCAAGAAATGAGATGATGACCATGTGAGCAAGAAAAAGACACAGATATGAGCATGAGAGTAAAAATGAGGACATTTGACAACTGACTGGATAAGTAGGTGAGGGATTATGAAAAGTCAAGGATAAAATTAAAGTAAAAATTTGGCTGACTAGATGGTGGTGCCCTCAAAGAAGTTAGAAAAGTTAACAAGAAAGATGAGTCTGGGAACAAAACTATGAATCCTAATTTAGCATTAGATATGTTGAATTTGTGATAGCTATGAAATATCCAATCTGAATTGTCTCAAAGGAATTTGGTGATGTAGCAATGGAGCTCCAGAGAAAAAGCTAGAACTGAATCATGGGAGTCATCTGCATAGAAATGAGAATTAAACCCATGATAAGGATACCAAGTGAGTGAGTATATAGATAAAGAAGATAAGAAAGGACCAAAAGGGATGTTTTGGTTAATATCTACCTGTAGGGGAAGAAATATTCATGATGAACAAGCCAAGAAAAGTGATAACAGTCAGCTAGGAAGGAGGAAAAAAAAGAGCAGTGTCATGAAAACCCTGGGAGTAAATAGCATCTCAAGAGAAAAGACTGGTCAATAATGCGAAATGCTGCATAGTTTGAGGGGAAAATTTGCAAAAAGAGCATCAGATTTAGTATAATATCCCAAGAGAAGAGACTGGTCAATAGCATCAAATACTGCAAAGACTGAGAAAAACATTTGAGAAAAGACCATCACTTTAACATAATATCTCAATAGAAGAGACTGATCAGTGGTGTCAAATGCTGCAAAGGCTGAGGAAAACATTTTAAAAAGACCATCAGATTTTGCAATAAAGAGATGACTGATAAGTTTACAGAGAGCAGTATCAATTGAGTAATGAAGTCAGAAAACATCAAAGATCTGAGAAGGGTGTAGAAGGGGTAGCAAATGTAACAAATGTTCATGGCTTTCTTTTTACGAATTGGGCTGAGAAAAAAAAATATTGGACAATTGTTTGGGAGAGTATGTTAAACTCTATTAAGAGTTTTTACAGGGTGCCCCTAACTTTAGCTGGTTTGTAGGCAATAGATTGGAAGAGATTAAAGATCGCTGGGGTTGAGCAATGGAATGATTGTGGGGGGGCAAACTTCTGAAGAAGTAATTCAGGAACAAGATTAAGAGTATAGGAGGGTCATCTTACACGAAACTAAAATAAATGAGAGGAGAAAATAATGCCCAAAAAGCAAAAATGAGAGAGCTATTTAAAGTTTTTCAAATAGCACAAGGGAATACATAAGTCAGTATTGAAAGAAACAGGTATAATGTATTATATTTTAAGCAAATAAAATGGATTAGGGATTTGTGGTTTATATTCAATTCTGTTATATATATTGAAATACTTTTGTCTGGGTTATTTAATTTTAGGACTAAAGGAGGGGGGGAACCTTACATCTCTTTATCTCTGGGAATTTTCACTGCCATCCCACAGGCCTAGAATGCTCTCTTTCTTGTTTTCTGCCTCTTGGCTTACTTGACTTCTTTCAATTCCCAGCTAAAATCTCAATTTCTAAATAAAGCTTTTCACAATTACTCAACCATAATGCCTTCTCTCTGTTGATTAATTCCTATTTCTACTGCATAAAGCTTTATGTACATAATTGTTTGCATATTGTCTCCTTCATCACACTGTGAGCTCTTCAAGGGAAGGGATTGTTTTACCCTTTTTTTTTTGTTATCTCCATCTGGCATGTAGTAGGTACTTAACAAATTCTTGTTTATTGACTTACTGAAATAAAAAAATGAAAAAGACAAGATTATATATATATATATATATATATATATATATATATATATAAGTGCTAAGTTGTATGATTTGAGACATAAATATTTTAAGAATTTAGAGAAAGCGGAAATCATTGCCAGTGAGCAAATTCTGAAAGAGCTTCATGGTGGTGAAACTTAAGATAGTATTTGAAGGACAGGAATATTTTTTTAAATTTTTATTTAATTTATTAATTTATAACATTTCTCCATGGTTATAGGATTCATTTCTACCCTTCCCCTCCTTCCAACCCCTCCCATAGCCCACACAATTCCACTGGGTTTTATATGTATCATTGATCAAGACCAATTTCCATATTATTGATATTTGCATTAGAGTGTTCATTTTGAGTCAATATCCCTAATTATATCCCCATCTACCCATGCTATCAGGCAGTTGTTTTCTTCTGTGTTTCTACTTCCACAGTTCTTCCTCTGAAGGTGAATAGCTTTCTTTCTCATAAGTCTCTCAGAATTGTCCTGGGACATTGCATTCTTGCTAGTAGAGAAGTCCATTACATTCAATTTTACCATAGTGTATCCATCTCTGTGTACAACGTTCTCCTGGTTCTGTTCCTTTCACTCTGCATCAATTCCTGGAGGTCATTCCAGTTCACATGGAATTCCTCCAGTTTATTATTCCTTTGAGCACAATAGTATTCCATCACCAGCATATACCACCATTTGTTCAGCCATTCCCCAATTGAAGAGTGTACACTCATTTTCCAATTTTTTGCCACCACAAAGAGTACGGCTATAAACATTTTTGTACAAGTCTTTTTCCTTATGATTTCTTTGGAGTACAAACCCAGCAATGGTATAGCTAGATCAAAGAGCAGGCAATATTTTAGTGCTCTTTGGGCATAGTTACAAATTCCCATCCAGAATGGTTGGATCAGGAACATTTTTAATAGATAGAGAAGATCTAATAGACAGAGATGTGAGAAGTCCAAGTACTAGGATGAAAATGAGCATAATATATATGGGAAATGATGAGAAGACATAATATCTTGACCAGAGTGAAATATGGTTGTAGCACATAGATAAAATACCTAGACAGAACATGTATGTCTCAGGGCCCTCTACAAGATCTGGAGCCATTGAGACCTGAAATCTTGTCACTACTATAACAAAGGAAAAAGGCAGTTCACAGTATAAGACTGGGATACATTGTCTGTCTCAGATAAAAATTATCTGGAGCAAAATCTATTGTACTTCAAGTGAACTAAAAAAACTAGAGATAGCAAAAATGATCTCAGACAAGAAAACAATAAAGAGGTTATTAAAAAATAAATAAAAAACAGGGTAAACAATGTTTAAATTTTTCTTAGGCAATAAATTGTTATACATAATTAATATATGTGCACCAAATATCTTAGTATCAAATACTTAACCCGATCAATTTATATTTTTTAACATTTATTAATAATCATTTTTAACATGGTTACATGATTCATGCTCCTACTTTCCCCTTAACCCCCGCACTCCCCCCACCCATGGCCGATGCACATTTCCACTGGTTTTGTCATGTGTCCTTGATCAAGACCTATTTCCAAATTGTTGGTGGTTGCATTGGTGTGGTAATTTCGAGTCCACATCCCCAATCATGTCCAACCCGACCCATACGTTCAAGCAGTTGCTTTTCTTATATGTTTCCTCTCCTGCAGTCCTTCCTCTGAATGTGGGTAGCATCTTTACCATAAATCCCTCAGAGCTGTCCTGGGTCATTGCATTGTTGCTGGTACAGAAGCCCATTACATTCGATTTTACCACAGTATATCAGTCTCTGTGTACAGAGTTCTTCTGCCTCTGCTCCTTTCGCTCTGCATCAGTTCCTGGAGGTCTCTCCAGTTCGCCTGGAACTTCTCCAGTTTGTTATTCCTTTTAGCACAATAGTATTCCATCACCCGCATATACCA
>NC_058130.1:500315256-500378060 GCF_016433145.1 Gracilinanus agilis
AATGACTCGATGGGTGCCCCAAACTTGCTCTATTTCTTTTTAGCTGGCCTCAGTGCTACAGGTGTTGTGTGTGGAGGGGGTGGGGGTGGGGTGGTTGCTCAGCCCGCGATTTAGTGAGAGCTGTTTCACCCCTTTATAGCATGGAAATGCCTCGATTCCACGTACCTTCCACACTGTGCCCTGTTGTGGGGTTCCTCCGTTCGTCTGGACTTGTTTTTATGTCCCCTTGAGGAGTTTTGTGTGTTTTGGTCAGGAGAGGTTAAGAGCTGCTTCTTACTCTGCCGCCATCTTAACCCAGAACTCCTCAATTTATATTTTTGTAAATATCCATCCATTTCATTTATACTATAAATTTTATGAGCATAAAGTTGGGCAAAATAGTTAATATTTTCTTTTATTCCTCTCATTTGTTATTGAGTTCACCTTTTTCCTTTTAGAGATTGGTTGTTCGGTTTTCTTTTTTTTAATCAAGCTACCTAATATTTGATCTCTTTTACTATTTTTGTAACATCTTTTAAATCTAGAAAAACAACAAATTTCATCTGGAGGTTAAGATTCTTAAGGAAAATAAAGGGGGGGGGGATTGAGAACAAAGGAAACCTAGAAGTGCCAGATTTCAAACTATAACATAAAGCCATACTCATCAAAACTGTTTGGTACTGCTTTAAAAATAGAAAAATTGATCAGTAGAACAGATAAAGTGTACAATATAATGAAGCAAAAGAACACGTAACAATATTTGATAAACCCAGAAATTCCAGGACCTAGGCTAAGGTTTCAATATTTGACAACACCTGATGAGAAAACTAGAAAACAATATGAAAGAAAGTACATGTGCACCAGAGGTTCTTTCCTTTTTTTGCCTCAAGAAATCCTTTAGCAGTCTGGTGAAGTTGAAGGAATAATTATAGAATCTACCTTCCAAGGTAGATGACAAAAAGAGATGAATGCAAAGTACTTTGCACAGTGGCTAGAAATGCTATGCAATATAGACACATATACACAGATATAATATATTTAATGTATTAAAATATTCATAAATCATAAACATATATGAATCATCATTATTATTGACATCTCATCAGATTAATGTTTTTAAATGAATAAACTAAAATAAGACAACAAAGTAAACCAAACATAGTGAAATAAAGTTTTCAAAAAAATTTTAAATGTTAGAGACCTTAGATTAAAAAGAGACCCTAGTTTAAACCAAGATCTCATACTAGAGATGCCAATACACTTATAATAAATATGTGACCTAAATATGAATGGGTACATCTTTAAAAAAAAACAGAAGAACAAGAAAGAAAATATGTTTTTCATACCTATAATAGGGGAAACATTTAAAAGTAATACAAGGAACTTGGTCATAGAAACTATGGTCATAGAAAATTAAAGGGAAAATTTTGATTGCATAAAATTGAAAATTTTTCACAAAATTAATGTAATTATAAGAGAAAATATAAACCAGGACAAAATCTCTGCAGCAAATTTCTCTGACAAATATTTGACAACCAAATTATAGAAGACTTTGGTACACATATTTAAGAATAAAAAGCATTCCCTAATAGACAAATTATCAAAGAACATGAATAGTTTTCAAAAGAAGAAATGCAAGCTTTCAACAATCACATGAAAAACTGCTTCAAATGACTAATAATAAGGCAATGTAAGTTAAAACAATTAAATCTAAGCTTCCATCTCACAACTGTTAGAAAGTCAAAGAAGAACCCCCCCCCAAAAAAAGAAAAGAAATGAAACATAGCAATTAATAGACAGGATGTAGGAGAACAAGTCCATTAATATAGCTTGGTAAAGCAGTGAAATAATACCATCATTCTGGAAAGGTAATTTGGATGTATACAGAAAGTCACTAAACTTTGTAGGCCCATTGACCCAGCAATAATATGATTTGGCACATATGCCAAAGAAAGCCAGACACAGGAAAAAAAGATGTGTCTAAACTAAAAGTTTTATAGTAACATTCTTTGTTATAGTAAAGAGCTGGAACCAAAGTGGATGCCCATTTCCTGGGTAATGTCTCAACAACTTGTGCCCATGAGAATGTAAATGGGATATTGTTGTGTTATAAAAAAATTAAAAGGATAACACAACTCTGGAAAAATATATTGTTAAACTACATTGGGAGATATAAATTTTTAAAGTAATATAATATGATATAATAAAAAATACACAAATCATAGGATCATGAGAAAGTTAGGCTCAACTTCTTCCTCTGAAACCAGTTGTATAATCACGAGCAGATCATTTAAATTTTCTAAACTTTAGGTTTCTCTTTTGGGAAAGGGAAAAAGAAATGAAGGAAGGAATGAAAAAGAGTTTTTTAATGCATTTACTATGTGCCATGTACAGTGCCCCATTCTTAGGAAATGGCTAAATAAATTTAACCATATGAGCTTAATGAAATATCAACATGCAAATGAAAGACATGAAAAATACAGAGAATATAGAAAGACAATAAAGTGACAGTGAAAGAAGCAAACCAAAGGAAACATTCTGTGAATGAATGAATATAGATGTTGATTAATTTCTTTTCCTGTTTGATCAGCTATAAAATAGGGATGGTATTTGTAGCACTCACCTTAGAGTTTAAATGCTCAGCTTCCTTACCTGCAAAATGGGCACAAAAAATGAATTATAAACATCACAATTATTGAAATTATCAAGAAAACTGTAAAAAGCATTTTGAAAACTTGAAAATGTTATATGAACAGCAATCATTATTATGGAAATCAAAGAAGGACAAAGGTTTAAATACAGAAGTGAGGTTAAAAAATGTTTCAGGTCCAAAAGGATAAGGTTAAAACTTAAAAAAAATTGGATGCAATTAGAAAATCAATAGGGGTTATTTGTCTGTAGAAAAAAGTAAAATGATACAACACAATGAAGTTATCTTAAAAATAAAGTGTAAAGCATGGGGGTCGGACTGGGAAATATTTTTTCTTTCTCTTCTAATTTTTCTACCATTTAGATGTCAGAGGAAAATCAAAACAGTTTGTTTAGGAATGGTTGTTGATTAGCTTCACTTGCTTTCCCTAACTGATCTCCAGAGTATCTGGTATTTCACACCTAAGGTCAAGTTAGTTCCTGAATAGAGTGGGGAGTGGTAGCAGCTATTTCTGAGGGCTCAAATAGTGGGTTATCAGTACCCTTTTCTGTAGGCAATCTGTCCTGGAAAATGTTATAGGCATGTATATTCTTTCTTATCTACTAAGGTAATTGTTATTTTTAAATATTTGAAATATTTGAATGAAGTTTGATTCCAGTCCAATACAATATTGCAGTCCTAAATCTGTTACTACTTCTTACTTGGCACAGAGGAAGTAGGTGAAACTGAGATTTTAAACCTTTTTCTTTTCCTTTAAATGATGCCCATAGCAAGGAGGAAAAGTGTTACAAGAACAAATGTTACCTTCTAATGAATGCTTAATCCACAGGGAAATGAACAAAAATCTGTCTCTCAGCAACTGACTCCAATGAGACGGTTGGAACACAATACTCACAGGTCCCTCTAGAAACTGACTTTCTTAAGTGCTGCCTACACAAAGCTTTGTGTATAAAAGTAAGCGGTGTCATGTGAACAGGTGACGGAGAGAAGGTAGGACTACTCTACCTTGGCTCAACTTCTGCCTTCTCTACCAATAAGGACAATTTTCAAGCTGGAAAGAGGAAGACAAACATCATTAAGAGGAAATAGAAGCTCAAGATGTTAGACATGATATTCAAAGAGGACTTAATTTAGGTACTTTCCAACCCCCAGACTGGGAAAGATTGCATTACAAGATAATGAAAAATTTTGCAAATGAGATTGCTAAACTACTAAGTAATCTCAGAAGTCTTCAAGTCTGTGAGAGGTTCTCTCCACCCCCAGAAAAGTAAAAGTTCTATTTTCAAAATGGGGGGGGGGGGGAGGAAGTATGTTCCAGAAATTTTAGCTCAGTGAATTTAATCATGGATGCAGCTAGAAGGCTCAGTGGATAGAGTGTGGGACCTGGAGTTCAAATCCAGCCTCAGACACATACTAGCTGTGTGACTTGGAGCAAGTCACTTAAACTCTGTTTGCTTTAATCCACTGGAGAAGGAAATGGTAAACCACTCAAGTATCTTCGCCAAGAAAAAGCTCTATGGGCAGCATTAGCATACTATAGTCTAGGAGCTCACAAAGAGTCAGACATGACTGAAAAATAACAAAATATTTTTTGAAATTTTTACGTTGATACAATTTTTAATAATTATTTTCAGAAATCTTGTGATGCATGTTCTCTCTCTCTCCCAACATTCCCCAAGATGGAAGGTAATGATATTGGTCTGTGCTGGCAAACTTATAGCACAGGTGCTGGATGTGATTGCCCCCCTCTCCCTCTCCATTGCACCTGAGGACATTTTTCACTTCACCTGTCTCTCTTCCCAGCAGCCCAATAGGCGTGCTTCCTCCTTCTCCTGTCTGGGATAAGGGAGCAGCTCAGATGTGGCATGAGGGTGCAGTTTGGGCACTTGGTCTCTAAAAGGGTTGCCATCACTGATATAGGTTGTACATTGTTATCATACAATATATATATATTGCTATGTTCATCATGTTATGAATAAAGACACATTTCCTACATTAAAGAAAAATTCATGGAGAAAATAAAGTATGCTATGCTTCAGTCTGCATTCGGACTCTTTCAGTTCCTTCTGTAGAGGTGAATAGTCTTTTTCATCATGCGTCCCTTAGAGTTGTCCTGAATCCTTGTCTTGATAATAGTTAAGTTGTTCATAGTTAATCATCACACATTATTGTTTTTAGTGTATACAGCATTCTCCTGGTTCTGCTCACTTTACTTTGTATCACTTCATATTTAACTTTCCAATACTTTTTTGCGATCATCTTGTTCATCATTTCTTATAGTACAAGGGTATACCACTACAATCATATACCACAATTTGTTCACTCATTGCCCAATTGATGGACAACCCTTCAATTTCCAAATCTTTACTACCACAAAAAAGAACTGCTATAAAATTTTTGGTACAAGTAGGTCCTTTCCCCCTATCTTTCATGTCTTTGGGATACAAACCTATTAGTGGTATTATTGGGTCAAATGGTATGCACAGTTTTATGGCCCTTTGGGCATAGTTCCAAATAACTCTCTAGAATGGTTGTATCAGTTCAAAGCTTGAACAAGTAAAAAAAATTAATCAAACATATATTAACTATCAATTATGTGCCAGACAAAGTGTTAGATCCTGAACATATAAAGAAAAGGTAGAAATAACAAAAAAAATATAAAGGAAAAAGTCTAGAAATATATATTCTGGAAATATATATTCTAAAATAACAAAAACAGAGAAAAATGAAACTGCCTTCTTTCAAGGAGTTTTACATTCTACTAAGAGAGACAGTCTATCCATATACAAGTGAATGTAGAAAAATGTATTCAGAATAAAAACAAAATAAATGCAAGGAGGTTAAATATAAGACATTTAGGGAAGGAAGACACAATCAGGAAGATCAAGAATTGCTTTGTGTAAAGGATAGTACTTCTGTTGAGTCTTGAAAAACATAATGCATACCATAAAGCAAAGAAGAAGAGAAAGATGTTTCCAGGCATGGGATATGGTCAGTGGAAAGGCATGGAGATAGGTGACAGCATATTATGTGTGAGAAAAAGTAAGAAAGCTAGTTTGACTGGATTTTCAAGGGCATAAAATGGAGTACTATATAATCAGACTGGAAGGATGGGCTCGTGACAGGTTGTGAAGAACTTTAAAAGCCAATCAAGACAGTTTACATTTTATCTTAGAAGTAAGAGGAAGCCATTAGAATTTTTGTAGCAGCTAGGTCCAGGCCTGGACTCAGGAAAACCTAAGTTCAAATCTGTACTCAAATACTTACTAGCTGTGTGACCCTAGGTAAGTCACTTAACTCTGCCTCAGTTTCCTTATCTCTGTAAAATGAGCTAAAGAAAGAAAAGGCTAGTCATTCTAGTATGTTTGTCAAGAAAACCAAAAATAGGATAACACAAGTTGGACACAATTGAAAAGACTGAACTATATTCTTATCAAAAGAGTATATTAAGTATCACATGTATGTATGGGTATGTGATTGGGGTTTAGGCTTTAAAAATTTGCTCTATGGCAAAAATGATTATTATGGAAGTAGGTGTCAAGTGACAACACTTGTACAACCCAGTGGAATTGCTTGTCAGCTCTTGAAGGGGGGACAGAAGAAGGGAAAAAATGAATCATGTAAACATAGAAAAATATTTGTAATGAATAAATAAATAGATTTTAAAAAAGATTTATCAAGAAGAGTGACATGCTCAGATCACTACTTAAGTAAAATATGTTTGGGGGTAGCCAGGTGGCTCAGTGAATAGAGAGCCAAGACTGGAGTCAGATCTGGCCTCAGATACTGCCTGACTGTATGACCCTGGGCAATTGCCCACTTAACTTCAATTGCTTGGACCTTCCCACTCTTCTGCCTTGGAACCAATATTTATTATCAATTCTTAGACAGGAGTTAAGGATTTTTAAAAAAGAAAGAAAAGTAAAAGAGGTTTGGCAACTATGTGCTAGATCCTAAGGACATAAAGAAAAGAATATAAATATAAAGAAAAAATTATGAATAGGTAGCATCAGGGAGAGACTTGATCCCTGAAGAACAATCAGGGAGTCACTGTAATAATTTAGGCAAGATATGAGATAAAGAAGGACTGAACTGTATAGTTTTTTGCTTGGTGATGTCATCAGTTTATTCAGTTATAACCTCTATCCTGGTAATATTCCTGTCTAGAAGAATCTACTTATCCAGTCCTATCCTTTCTTCTGACCTCAGGTCTCCTATCTCCAACTGCCTTTCAGACATCTCAAAATGGATGTCCAGTTGTTGTTGTTGAATCATGTCCAACTCTTTATGACCCTATTTCAGGTTTTCTTGGAAGATTCTAGAGTGATTTGTCATTTTCTTCTCCAGATCATTTTACAGATGAGGAAACTGAGGTAAATGAGGCTAAGTGACTTACCCAAGATCATCCTTAGGCCTTCCTGATTCCAGGTCTGCTGTTCTTTCTACTGTGCTACCTAGCTCCTACTATCCAAAGACGAACATGTTATTTTTCTCCTCAAAAAACTCCCCTCTTCATAACTTCCATATTATTGCTGAGAGTACTACCTGCCATTTTTCTGGCTACCTAGATTTGTAACCTAGGTATTATCCTTAACTCCTCACTCTCTCACTCTCTGTATTTAATCTATTGCCAAATCCTGTTGATTTTATCTTCCTAATATCTCTCACACACACATTTCTCTTCTGTGCAAATACCTTCCTAGTACAGTCTCCGATCAAGTTACACATGAACAATCTTCCTGGCATGTCTCTTCCCCACCTTGTCTATCCTCCATTCAGCTGTCAAAGAGACCTTCCTAAGTGCAGGTCTGACCATTTCACCTCTCCCTGCCCCCATTCCCTAATCAATAAACTACACTGGCTCCCTATTGCCTCCAGGACCCAATATAAAATCCTCTGTTTGGGATTCAATGCCCTTTATAAACTACCTCATCCCAATCTTTCTAGGCTTCTAACACTTTTCATCTCACCCTTACAGTATGTTCTCTGTCATCCAGTGGCCCTGGCCTCTTTCCTTTTTTAAAAAAGTTTACCTCCTAGCTCTAGGCATTTTTACTATTGTCCCCTATGTTTGGAAATTTCTCCCTCCTCATGTTTGCATCCTGACTTCCTTATCTTTCTTCAAATTCCAGCTAAAATTCTACCTTCTACAATAAGCCTTTCTCAATCTCCCTAAATTCTAGTGTCTCCCCTTCTGTTGATTATTTCCAATTTATGCTGTACATATCTTGTTTATCCATAGTTGTCCCCTTCTTCCATGTTAGGCTATGAATTTCTAGATGACGGAGAACCTCTTTTGCCTTTCTTTATATACTCACTGCTTAGCAAAGTTCTTGGCACACAGTAGACATGACAGAGTGGATACAGTACCTGTCCGAAAGTTAGGGAGTCTCATTTTTCTGAATTCAAATCACTTACTAGCTGTGTGAGCCTGAGCAAGTCACAACCCTATTTGCCTCAGGTTATTCATTTACAAAATGAATTAGAGAAGCTAGTGCCAAACAACTCCGGTATCTGCTTCAAATGGGGTCAAGAAAAGTCAGACACAACTAGAAAAATGATAGAACAACGCTAAATATTTATTAACTTCTATAAATAATGACTAAGGGGAAGAGAGTGGAAGATATTATGGAGATAACAGAAAGATGTGGCCATAAAGAGCTTCATGCAGCTATATTTTTAGAATTAATTTAATGCCTCTTTATAGAGGCTACTATTCTATGTTTAGGACCAGAGCTTTCAAAAACTAAATCCCTTAAACATCCAAATAAAGGGTTACTTTCTGACCATTAACAGGATCTTCCATATTACACTACCATCTTGGTAGAAGTATATTAAAAAGATTCCAATCTAAAATTTGAGCTGAAACTTCAAATCTAGTAGCTATATGATTACAAGCTAGTCAGTTAATCTCTTTTAGCCCCAGCTGCCCCATCTGTAAAATGTTAATAAGTACTGTATGACATAGATCACAAAGTGTTATAAGGAAAGCATTTATTCAAGCAAGCAATAATATGAGTAGGGTTTTTAGTCTCTGTGAATAAAAATGCAAATAAAAAATGACACATATGACAATTTAAATATGCAAATTTCTATATGTATATGTATTACTTCCTTTGAGTCCCATAATCATCCTGCATAATTAATCAACAGATATTAAATTCCTAAAGACAAATTCAAATACAATGCACAAAATAATCCCTGATGATAGAAATTTTCATGTAGAAATTTCCAAATTAAGTACTTTAGGAATAGGCATTATATGACATTTATCTAGGCACATTACATGTATTTATATCAGAAAAGGATTTATTGTTTATTCACTAGTTCTTTGCGAAATACCAGTATGAAATTCCAGCACACCCTAGAACAGTGATTGTGAACCTATGGCATGTGTGCCAAAGATGGCACACAGGACACTGTGGGCACACGGGCTGCCCTCCTCCCAACCTCACTCCCTGAGAGTTTGTCACTAGTAAGGCAGAGGGACTCAGGCAGAGCTTCTCATCTCCCCCCTCTCCATCATTCCGAATAACATTTTTTTCACATCTCCTGCCCCCCCACACCCTTGTCTAGCAGCCCAATAGGAGTGCTTTCTCCCTCCCCTGGTGGGGGCCAGAGTGCACTCTTGTGTGGGACAGGGCACAGAAGACAGTCTCTAAAAGATTCACCATCACTGTCCTAGAGCAATACTAAGCGACCTATCAGGAGTGGTGTGCATCAGTTCTAATTCATGTTCGGAGGGAGAAAGAGAGAATAGATACTAAATGTTAAGCTCTGATTCTCATGAGTGAGAGAAGGCAATTGTCCCTCAGAGGAGGACTGTCAAGTCTGAGTAAAGGCCAACACTATTTTCTTCTAACCTTCCATTGTGGCTTCCCAAGATTGCCAGAAGTAGAAAAAATCTGAATTTACCAAAGTATTTCATTATATTTCAGATAATATAGTGCAATAGAAGAAAAAAATTCAGCCTTGAAATCAAAAAGGCTTGGATTTAAATTCTGCTTTATATATCTCATTTGTGTGATACTGGAAAATTCTTTTAGCCTTTCATTATCACAAGACAACTCTCTAAAGACTATAACTTATAGAACAATTGCAAGGATATTCATTGGTAGGAGTTTCTTAAACTGGAGTTCCCAGAATTTAAAGAAATCACATGACTGTACAACAACTTTATTGTGTTTACAGAGATCTGACTGTTGTTATTTATCCTTCATTTTCTTTTTTTTTTTAACTCATACCTACCATCTTAAAATTAATACTGTAGGGGGCAGCTGGGTAGCTCAGTGGATTGAGAGCCAGGCCTAGAGACAGGAGGTCCTAGGTTCAAATCCGGCCTCAGACACTTCCCAGCTGTGTGACCCTGGGCAAGTCACTTGACCCCCATTGCCTACCCTTACCGCTCTTCCACCTATAAGTCAATACACGGAAGTTAAGGGTTTAAAATTAAAAAATAATAATAAAAAAATTAATACTGTATAATGGTACCAAGACAGAAGAGTAGTAAGGACGAGGCAATGGGAGTTAAATAACTTGCCCAGGGTTACATAGCTAGGAAGTGTCTGACGCCATATTTGAACCCAGGACCTCCCATCTTTAGACTTCACACCACTAGGCCATTTAGTTGCCCCCTATCCTTCATTTTCAAAGAGGACCAGTGACGTGACATCATGGAGTAATATTTTGACTCATACATGAATTAGATTTTATTGAGGCAGAGTTTCCCAAAATTATCAGCCTCAATCTCTTCCAAAGTCATTGAAGTGTCAAGACAATGGCCAGGATGACTGGCAATGGTCTGAAACACAGTGGATGACCTTGACATCATTGGATGTCTGACTAAACTCTAATTGTTCCACATTTAGTCACCTCTAGAGCCAGAGGAAAAATTATTTTCGTACACCCAATCTGCTGGGGTAAGTCTTTACATGCTTGGTATACAAATCCCTCTAACTCACTGACAGGCCTGAGATACATCAGTTCATCTCAGTTTGGTTCAATCCATCTTTGGAGATAGTTTTGCCAGGGTGTGGCTCCTTCTACAGCTTATCTGAGCAACAGATGAAAAGTGGGTGAGAAGTGGATACAAAAGGGAATACAAAGTCCTGAAAAGGTCTTGGCAAGCCCTCTCACTGAAGATGCCAGTCCTCCCTGAACACCTGTGGTGAATAGCTTTACTGTGCAGTATAATTTGAATTATAATTTTGTCAAAGAATAGAAGACCATATTCAATAACACATCGTTTACTCCTCTCCTCTAACCCTATGATGCTTAATTGTATTCCTCTTCTCTTGCCACCCAATGTTATTGCAACATGAGCCTGAAAATTCCCTTTATGCTACTATTTATCTTCATCATATCACTGGCACATATTGACAGAAGCTTTCACGTGCCAGAGACAAGATCCAGGGAGCAGAATCTGTAGTTACAATGGTAACTGCAGAACAAGTACTGTGACACTTATGTATCCAAATCAGTTCCTTTTCTGTTTAAACTGACTCATTCCCTGCTAGTTTTGCAGTCCTATAGCTTCTTAAGGGATGGCCCTCTTCCTGCTCATGCTTATCCAGCAAGTGGCAAAGTCAAGATTCAAATTTCATTCTTTGATTACAAATCCAGCACTGTCAGGAGACAGATTGCTGTAAATGTCTTGTATTAAACCATACCTATAGAATGTCTCCTTCTATACTAACTTCTCCAGTTTGAATTCTGTTTGATACATGGTTAATTCCTCTGTCTCAGAGGAAGACTGGTCCTCCAGAGAAATCCAAGTTCCCAAACTGGTCAGGCCTTTTGATTATCCTAATTTGAATACTGATTTGGACCCAGACCCTCTTTTTTCTTACAGAGGTTCACATACTTACTGCAACTTCCTTTCCAGCATCAAGGGATACCCAGAATGAATAGCAAGCCAGAAGAAAAGACCATAATAAAGTCAAAGTGGAAGAATTTCTAAATTGGAGCAATGTAAAACAGTATAGCATCAATATGAATGGTGATCAAGTAATAGTCAGATATAGTAGTTATAGAGACCACAGAGTACATCAGTGGTTAATTCTCGGAAACTATAACAAGAGAAGAAGAGTCAAGATGGCAGAGTAGCAGGAAGAAGTGCAGCTAACTCCCCCTTCCCCGCTCCATCCCCTCCCAAAAGCCCTCCAAATAGATCTAAATAACACAACATACCAAATCCTGTTGGAAAAACCCAAGATGCAGAATGAAGTGAACAGAACCAGAGCAACCTATACAATGATAATAATATGAAAAAGACAAACACCTTAAAAAAACTGAGGAACACTGATCAGCATAATGACCAAACATGATTCCAGAGGAATAAAGTTGAAACATATCAGATCCAAAGTCAGGAAGGAAACTGGAAGAATGGACAAATAAAAAAAGATTCCTGCTGCAAAAAAGCTATTATTATGACAAGGATGTTCATGATACAAAGCTCCATTTCCTTTTTTTCCCTTTTTGATCACATAGCTGTACTATAGACTACTGCTCATCTTGCCTCAAGATTAATTATTATAGTCTCATTAGGGAAGAATTCTAAGCCTTTTGACTCAAAAGCCAGAGGAAAGTGATTCTTC
Organism: Gracilinanus agilis; assembly: GCF_016433145.1. NCBI lineage: Eukaryota > Metazoa > Chordata > Mammalia > Didelphimorphia > Didelphidae > Gracilinanus > Gracilinanus agilis. Next base: position 500,327,482 of record NC_058130.1, read on the forward strand.
CTTGCCACTGTTTACTCCCATCCCTTACAATTCTTTAATAATCATAGACACATATGATTCTAAAGAAATTTTCATCCTAAGGAAATTTTCTATAACCATTCTTCTTTCCATTTTGATTCAGGTTAGCTTGGCAAACAAAACTAGAGCCTTAGTTGTATGTTACCATTTACCAATTACTTTCTACCTCCACCAAATACTAAGAATACTGTTTCTGACTTTTAACAACAGATTTGAATAACAGTCTAGTCTAGCCTTTTCCTGGGCCATAGTGATGACCCCGAGTGATTGAAACTAAGCTAGCTTCAAGGTTTATAGGATGGAAGTCTTTAAATATATAGCTTGTGACAGCAAGGATTAGAACAATAGTATATACCTCTGCTCCAATGTCTGCCAGAGTGTCATGCAGACAGACCAGGAACACTCTTGAAGAGTGTAATCTAATGAAATAATCGTAGCCTGACTAAAGCTTTGGAGACTGGAAGGGAGTGACACAGGGAAGGGGAAAATTCTGAATTATGATTAAACTCTTCTCCTGATCTAGAGTTACAGGTAGACTCTGAAAAGATTCCTGCTTTGTGAGACACAGGGAATGTAGTTCAGCATAATTTGAATAATTTTACCTATTGAGAAAGGAGAGTGAATTAAGAAACAGATTTTCAACCTACGGTCTAACTTTTATCTATTTTGTTCTCTTTCATTAAGATGCCTTTTTAGAGCCCTCATCAAGGCATGGGTTCTATCTCCCTAAGTCCATGATACCTATGAGTTCAAATTTACTTAGGTCTGATATATCTTCCTTTGACTCCCATATTTTTGGCATTTGTCCATACAATTCATAGCTATTTTATTGCTTCTCATTTCTGGTCTTTGCCTCCTGTGGGTTCCTCTTCCTGGACTATATCTAATTTCTGTGGTAAGGGTTTGTACTCAGGGGTCCATGAATTTGGTTTTAAAATTTCACTGTATTTCAATTTAATTAGTTTCTTTTGTAACCTTCTATATTTTGTATTATGCATTTAAAAGCATTTTTGGAAAGGGGTTCATAGGCTTCCCTAGCCTGCAAAAAAAAAGTCCAAGAACACCTGCTCTATGGGATCTAGCTCAATAATCACATATTGGTACTTGTTGCCCTCCTATTTTTTCAGGTCAAAACTTTTGTGAATAGATTTACAAAACTTCAGACAAATATATTTTAACAGGCCATATAAGTTAGACTACCCCAAAAAAAAGTCCACCTTTCCTATATTTCTCAGTCTGATCCAGAAACTTAAATCCAGTTATTAGTTGTCATGTTCTTAACTAGCTGTTCGTTTCACAAATGCACATTCATATTCTGAAGTAATTTTCTTCAACCAGCAGCAAGCACCAAAATGTTACCTATGTACACCAGTAGGGAATAGTTCCTACAGGAAGGGACATCTAAGTCTAATATTGAGATGAAGAAAGAATACTAGGATCAAAGTAAATCTGATAAATAAATTCTGTGATAGGAACTCTCATGCAACTGGCAAAACGAGGAAGATGTCTAGTGAGATCTAAGTGAATTTACATGCGGTTGGAGGGGATGAGTTCCAATAAAGGGGAAGCCCAGCTCTGACATCCTATTGTTAGTTTAATTTTTCACACTAGAGCAGAATGGTTATACAAAATCACAGAATTTCAGAGTTGGAAGATATCTCAATAGTCATCTGGTCCAACCAGTATCTAATTTGAAAAAAAAAGAAAAAAAAAAAGAAAGAAAGAACCACTACAAGACACCCAACAAGTGGTATCCAGCCTTCATTTCAAAATCTCCAATGAAAGGTAAAACACTACATCCCAAGACTACATCCCAAGATTTACTTTGGAAGTAGCTCTAATGCCAAGTATGTAATGGATAAAGCACTGGGCCTGGAGTCAGGAAGATTTCTCTTCCTGAGTTCAAATTTGGCCTCCAACACTTACTAGCTGTGTGACTCTGGGTAAATCACTGGACCTTGTTTGCCTCTGATTTCTCATCTGTAAAATGAGCCTAGAGAAGGAAATGGCAAACCACTTCAATATATTTGACCCCAACTGTGGTCACAAAGAATTGGATAGGACTGAAAATGACTGAACAGCAATAGATGATCTACGTAGGACAATTAATAAAATTTTGAATTTGGAGTCAGGAAGACTTAATTTCAAATCTGGTCTTAGACATTTCTAGCTGTTTGACCTTGGGCAAGATATATAATTTGAGAAAATTAAATTTATTCTGTATCATTTTTTATCCTACTTAAAATAAAAATTGATTTTGCCCTAAAACTGCCTGAATTATTGTTCTTTGTCTCTGAACTTAGTATAGAAATTCAGCTGGCCAGTAAGGGGTTAAGTTTAGAAATTCAATTTGTCTACTAATCACTGTTCTATTCTTGCCTCAAGGAAATCTGTTATCCCTGGGAAACATGGGTGGGCAAGTATCTTTATATCACCAAGATATCCTTCAAGGATGTCTGGTCTGCTATTAAAAAAATGTCTGGTCCACTATCTCTAAACTTGCAGATAGACTAAAAAAGTAAGCATTTCCTAGGCAAAAGAGGGAAACAGTAGGTTGTTTCTAGCCCCTCCTTCCTAATTTCCAATTATATTGATTTTGCCATTCTTGATGTCAAGCTCTTATAACCAATTATAACTTGTTTCCTACCTACAAAGTCCTGTTCTTTTTCTGCACCCCACAAAGATTTATTAAAAAGAATAATCCTTCTTACTTGAGGCCTTAGCTTTGCTGAGGAAGCTGAGATTCTATTTATTGGTAAATGTTCACTTTATAGAAAAATTAATAGTACTTAGAACTTTATAACTCAGTTCACCTTATTTTGACCATAACAATTCCATATTTCAGTTCCTTCTCTCTAAAATGGGGATAATAATAGCAACTATCTCTCAGGGTTGTTGTGAGGGTAAAATACAATATAACTTTACAAATCTTAAAGTATGATACAAAGGGATATGTGTATGCGTGTATTTGTATTATTATTTTAAACAAAAAGTTGCCTCTTTGAACCTTCCATTCTTTGCTCCTACTTTTATCCTCTTAATTTCAGGAGTCATATAAAAAGTCTAATTCTTCTTCATTACTTTTCAAATATTAAGACACAGTTCCCCTGCCTACCCTGAATTATCTTTTCTCTTGGTCAGTTACCAGTCCTTTCAGACAATTCTCACAAAACATTGATTTAAGGCCTTTCATCATTATTGTTGCCCTTTTCTGGACATTCTGGCTTATCTAGGTCCTTCCTAAAATATATTAACTATGACTGAATACTGTATTCCAGATCAATGGTATCAAAAATGAACAGAAATAGATGCCTGAGGATCCATGATGATTTATTGAATTTTTATTTATTTTCTTAAATACTTACATTTTAATCTGGTTCAATCAGCACTGTGGAGTTTTTCAGGCCACTTGCTGCCCCAATTTGATACCTCTGCTCCAGATGTGATCTAAAGAGGGCAAAATACAATGGGATTTCCTCTTAATGTTGGCTAGGATGCCATAGATTTGTTTGTCTGCCCTTTCACACTATTGACTAATGTGCTAACAATCTACTGAAGTTTGCAAATCTTTTTTAAACTTGCCTTAGAGACTTCATTTTTAGGTTGACATTAATAATTACTCTTTAAATAGTGATGAAGTTCTGAAAGCATCTAATTGTACTATTGTTACTTCTGATTCTATCATTTCTACAAGAATAATATGAGACATTTTTTTTTGTCAAAACTGTACCTAAAAACTAAGTAAATACAACATAGAAAATGTTAACTTGTGGTCTTCTAAATCACAATCAAGGTGAATTATTGCACAGTTGAGGATGCAGGAACCCGACATGAAAGATTACACAAGTAGCAATGGCAGAGACAATATTCAAACCCAGGTTGGCAAACATCTTAAAAGGGAATTAGTGACTCTAAAAAATTAACATGGCTAAATTAAGAGCAGGTCATGCCAGACTAAATTTATTTGCTTTAGTGAAAGCGTTACCAGAAAGAGTTTATTCATTTGTTTCAGTAGTGTCAGTCATGTCTGACTCTTTGTGACCCCATTTGGGGTTTTCTTGGCAAAAAGTATTGGAGGCATTTGCCATTTCCTTCTCCAGATCATTTTACAAATGGGAAAACTGAGGCAAACAATTAAGTGACTTGCTCAGGATCACACATCCTCCCAGACCCTCAGGCTTTTATAATCTAGTCCCCTCCTATGTTTCCAGTCCTCTTACAGGTGACTCCTGTAAGTTTTATACCACACATTGTTTTATAGAATGACACTGACTTCTTTGCTCTTCTATAAGTAAGGAACTATGTCTCTCAGTTATGGCCTTTTTATTCAGGTTATCCCCCAAGCCTAGAGTGCTGTCCACCATCTTCTGCATCCTAACAAAAGTGCAATCTTTACATGAAGCCTTTCCCAACTTATCTTAATTCTAGTGCTTTCCTTCTGCTAATTATTTGCTATTTATCCTGTATATAGCTTGTCTGTACATCTATAAAAGCTTATTTGTTTCTTGTCTCCCATGTTTGATTATGAGCTCCTTGAGGGTAAAGACTGGCTTCTGTCCCTTTTTGTATCTCTATCACTTAGAATAATGTTTGGTAAATAGTAGGCACTTATTATTTTTTAAATTAAAATTTTTACAATTGCATGTAAAAATTGTTTCCAACATTTTTACAAGAATTTTGAGTCTCAAATTCTCTACCTTTCCACCCGTTTAGATGATAAGCAATCTGATATAGATTTTATATGTGCAATCATATAAAACATTTTTCCATATTAATCCCTTTTTATAGAAGGAAACTAAAAAATAATTAAAAGAAGGAAGAAAAAATAGTTTGCTTTGGTCTGGATTTGGACTCAGTTATTTTTCTGGAAGCAGATAGCAATTTTTATCATTAATACTTTGAGATTATTTTGGATCGTATTGCTGAATAGCTGTTATTCACAGTTGTTCTTCATACAACATAGTTATTACTGTGTACAATGTTCTGGTTCTGCTTACTTCACTCTGCTTGAGTTCAAATCTTTGCAGGTTTTTCTGAGCTCCTCCTGGTCATCATTTCTCATAGCACAATAGTATTTCATTAGAATAACATACTATAACTTACTCAGCCATTTCATTCCAATTCTTGGGCATCCTTTCTAATTCTTTTTTCCTAGAGAAAGAATTGCTTTAAACATTTTTGAGCAAATGTATCCTTCCTCTCTTTGATTTTTATCTCTCTGGGATACAAACTTAGTAATGGTATTGCTGGGTCAAAAGATGTATGCTTTTGTACAGCCCTTCAAACGTAGGTCCAAATCACATTCCAGAATGATTAAATCAGTTCACATCGCCCCCCTCCCTCAAAATCCATTAGAGTCTTAATTTTCCCATGTCCCCTCCAAGTTTTGTAATTTTCTTTTTTCCATCTTAATAGTCAATCTGATATGTATGGGGTGTTACCTCAGACTTGTTTTATTTGCATTTCTCTAATTCTTTGTGATTTAGAGTAATTTTTAAACATGACTTTGTCTTAGAACTACCTGTTCAAATATTTTGACTATTTCTCAATTGAGGAACAACTTGTATTCTTAGACTTTTGACTCAATTCTCAATGTCTTTGATTTATTATCATTTAATTAAATGTCATTTATTAGACTTGTGAAAAAAGTTTTTTTAACATTGTTACTAAGTATTACTCTCCATCCTATTTCACCTCCTATTTATCTTTTTTCCCTCTTTTTTAATTCTGTCTATCCTCACAAGTTTTTAGCTTCTGACCACCACATCCCCTAATTTCCCCCTCTTTTCTATCAACCTCCCTAGTTCTTTTATCCTCTTCCTCTCCTAGTTTCCTATAGGGTAATATACATTTCTACACCCAAATAATTGTGGATGTTCTTCCCTCTTTGAGCAAATTCCAAAGTTCAAGTGCTCCCTTTTCTGCCTCCCCCATCTTCCTCTCCACTGTAAAAGTTTTCAAGTCTCTTTCATAAGAGATTATTACCCATATCTATTTCTCCCTTCCCTCTTCTCCCAATGAATTCTTCTTTCTCACTTCTTAATTTAATTCTTTAGTTATCAATCCTTCATATTCAACTCATATCTTGCCTTTTGTCTTTGCAGGCTACTTCTAACCATCCTAATGATGATAAATTTCTTAGGAGTTACAGGAATCATCCTCCCACGGAGGGAAGTAAATAGTTTAAACTTATTGAATGTCTTGATTTCTCTTTCATGTTTACCTTTTGTTTCTTTTCTTTCTTGTATTTGAAAGTCAAATTTTCTATTCAGCTCTAGTTTTTCATGAGGAATATTTGAAAATCCTCTATTTCATTGCATATTTATTTCTAATTCTAATTATTATGGCATTATTTTCTTCAGTGAGCTTTTGTACCTCTTCTATTCAGCCAATTCTAATTTTTTAATAGTTCTTTTCCTCAGTGAATTTTGTTACATCTTTTTTAATATGGCCAATTCTGCCTTTTAAGAAGTTATCTTCAATGAATTTTTGTACCTCTCTTTCTGATTGGCTTATCTTGTTCTTAAGTTACTATTTTATTCAAAATTTTGAGTCTTCTTTATCAAGTCGTTGACTCTTTTTTCATGATTTTCCTATAACATTCTCAGTTCTTTTCCCAAATTCTCATAAAATAGGAATATCATAAAATAAACAACTTTATATTACTTATGAATTCTGATCAAGGTAATTACCAAATATAGTTCTAGGGGACCAATGATGAAACATCTTATATATTCCTGAAAAAAAGAGGTAATGGACTAAATATACAGAATGGGATGCATGTTTTTAGATATGACTAATTTGGTTTAATTATGCATATTTGTCATAAAGGATTCATTTTTCTATTTGGGGGAGGGCAATAGGAGGGAGAAAAAATAAGTGCTTGTTAATTCAAAAATTTAATTAAGAGAAAGAATTTTATCACCTGCCTGCTTAACCTATAGCATCTTCCCATACCTCTTGTTTTGCTGGTTCCCTGGCCTTAATTTTTCTACTAGCTAGACTGGTCCTTTTACTGTCTATGTCTTGGTGTGATTTAAATGAAACAAACAGAAAAAAAGGAAAAATAAAGAGAATTTCCTGAACCAAGTAGGCAAAGAGTTAAAAGGTGGATAATAATAATTGAATTTTAAAAACATATGCCATTATGTATGAAAGATTGCCCTAGATGCAATTACCTGAACCATGGTTAAGATATGAGAGAAATGGGGTGCCCAGTGTTGGCCAGATCACCATGAAGGTGAATAAATAAATAATGGGGAAGTAATTAATTCAGAGAATTACCTGTAAATGGCCACCAGGTGATACCACCAGCCTAGAATAGCTTGGTTGCTTTCTTGATGTAGGTGGGGTAAAAGAAGCATATAATCAAATATCCACAGGTATGGAATATTAGCTCATGGAATTTCTGCATACCATTTCTAATTTGTGTGCCCTGCTTCTATTTCCTCCTACTTTTTGTCATTATCTCCACATTCAGAAAGTTTTTTGTTTGTTTTTAGAATTACATGGAAAATTTTGTGAAGGAACAAAGGAAGTTTGTATATTGCTTGCAATAATGGCCAGTGACTAAGACTGTTGTTGCAAGCTCAAGAACTAGCCAACTTGGAAACAGGCAACTGAAGAATAATTCTCAGCCCATGTGGTAAGATGTAGCTGTTGCTAATCAAGCAATCATGAAAACTTTTCCAGCTATCACTTCTAACAGATGAATTAAAATCTCAGAGATTAACTTTCTTCTGTTACTAATATAATGCTGTAAAAAAGATTTTATCTCTCTCCTAGGAACTTTCAATCAACAATGATGAGAGTCCACAGAAAAACACTTGCAGCTGTGAGCTTAATGCCAAGTTGCCTGTTTCAAATCCAGTGTACTTAGATAATAATGGCCCACCTCATAACAAGAAGCTTATGAATGTCTTTATACTACAGCTGTTGGAATTCGAGTTGAGATTTCAGCTGGACATAGAAGTTTTCACTTCATTCAGAAATGCATTTAGAATACTTAAAATTGTCTTATAATAATTGTTTCTTCAGATATTGATTTATAATTTCAAAGACTCATTTTTGTTATACCATCTCAGAAAAAATAGCAGCGGGATAGACTTTTTATAGCTAGCACATGAAATGGACAAAAAACATTCTAGACCAATGGAAGTTCTCTTTCAATAGAATGAAGATCCTGAAGGCCAAATCAAAGTAATTGCAGCATATGGAGAAAAGGGGATAGGTCAATAGGTTGGAGAGGACAACAAAGTGATCAAAAGATTCCAGAGAAGACTGTGATAGTAAAAAAAAGGATATAAATATAAAGATGGAATTCAGACTGAAGAAGCATTCTGAGTAAAAGAAGAGGGAAATTCTATTGGCTAAGCTTCAGCACAGTTGAAAATAGGACAATGCACTAATATACTGCACATAGAGTATCTAAGCAACCTGAATTATTAGCCCCAAATCCAAAGATATCATTGTCCACAAAGGCAAACTGGACAGTGTCTCTGCTATCAATAGTACTTGACTTCCCTTAGTAGAGCTGGAGGCTCTTAGTAGAGCCTGAAGACTTTGATGGGGGATATTGTGGTTTTTCAGATTTCAGGGAAAAAAACATAGTCCAGTCCATAGACTTGAGTCCAAAAAGGCCTTATTTTATAGATAAGAAAACTAAGACCCAGAGAGGTTAAGTGACTTACCTATGGTCATACAGGTAGTAAATAACAAAACTAAGATCTGAATTCAGATTTTCTGACTCCCCCCAACCTTATACCATCATAGTATTGTTAAGTATGGAAAGGCCTAATGGAAATTGTTAAGGAATGCTTTAAGTACACTTTAGGATAAGTTATAGAAGGAAGAGTTTATATATTTTCTCAATTTTTTGCATTGGTTTCGTTTTCTGTTTTTGTTTTCCTGCACAAAACCTAGCTGTGTTCTTTCTCATTTTACCATTTATTGACATTTTTAAAAAGAAGAAAATATACTACAAGGTTTTGAAACTGAAATGGTCATAACTCTAAGACCGCACAGGAGTATGACAGAAAGGGGATGATAGAAATCATTCTTCCAGTTCTGCCACAATAAGCCAAAAATCAGTTACTATTATACAGGCTTTCTTAAGCCTTTTGCACCAGCCTATCCTGGTCTCTTAGTGAGAGAGAGAAAACAAAACTTTCCCTAACTCACTTCTCCCTAATAAAAAATTTAACTATAAACAGAATTGTCAATTTTTAAAAATATTCTATATTAGTCACTATTAATTTTCTATTTCTCTGAAGAAGATAGACTAGTTGCTATTTTTCTGACTGTATCTGTCTTTTTTATATTAAAGTACTCTGGAGAATCTGTGAGGATTGCATTAATTAGGGATGTTCAATCCAATGAGGCAGGTAGTATAGTAGATAAAGTGCTGGCCCTGAAGTGTTTAATTCAAATCTAGCCTCAGATATTTCCTAGATGTGTGACCCTGGACAAATTGCTTAAATTGTGTTTGTCTCAGTTTCTTCAACTGTAAAATGGAAATGATATTAATAGCACCTACCTTGCAGTCTTTATAAGGATCAAATGAACTAATATTTTTAAAGCACTTAGCACTGTACCTGTTACATAGTAGGTGCTACATAAATGTTTATTCCCTTTTCCTTACCTTCCCAGTGAGATTGCAATCTATCCATTCCTGTCTATCCTATGTCATCTTCATCCATTTCTTCCCACAAGTTAGTCACAAGAATACTTACTCAGTTCCCTTGAAATCATGAGAATATCAAGAGATCATGTGAATCTGTTTATCCCTCTCTATCATCAAGTGACTAATCCATCTTTTAATTCATACATTTCTTAGCAAGACCATATTTAAAGGTCATTCAAGTAATGGAAATTCCCCTGAAGAACTTTAGAACCTTTCCACTAAGGAGGGGAATATGGTAGAAACAGCATTTATTTTGCATAAATCAGGATCATTTCCTTTTAAAGAAACAAAGATTATGGACTCGGGGTCTGGCTACTAACAAGGACTATAGGTACAAAAAAAGTAGCCTATAGTGATCCAGTGTGCAAAGGTTTAGTGCAGTTTTGTGGGATATCTTTCTGACCCCAAATTGCTACTATAGAAAATTTGGAGATAGAGGAGAGAGGATCATCTCTTTTTAGCAATTGCATTTTCTTAAGTCCCTCTTATTAGTCATGCTAATTGCTTTTTTGATCTATCAGTTTCATTGCATTTCAATCCCAAGCTGCGTCTCTAAACAAAACCAAGGTGGTGTCACATAGTAATTTTCAGAATTATATTGTATTTAAAATTTCAAGTGTTAAAATGAATTTGGCCAGTGGAATAATGTTACAGAACAACAAATTCTGTATTCTCATGACTGTAGGGCATTCTTAGCCACAAACTCATTATTCCATCATGTCCAACTCTTTGTGACATCATTTGGGGTTTCCTTGGCAAAGGTGCTAGAGTGGTTTGCCATTTGCTTCTCCAGCTCATTTTATAGACGAGGAAACTGAGGCAAGCAGGGTTAAGGGATTTGAGCAGAGTCACACAAGTATCCGATGATGATTCTTCCTGATTTCAGGCCCATAGCTCTAGCCACTATCTACCCATGCAAATTCAATAACTGTCTGAAAAAATAATTTTTCCATTTACCCTCATTTAAAACATTGGAGTCATCTTCTATGGGTTTTATTTCTAAAACATCTCTCATTTCTGGCCCTTATTTTTCATTCCCATCATCATTACTTTACTTCATGCTTTTATTACCCAGACTTTCGTAATAACCTCTTCTCTGATGTACCTACTCTTCAATATTCTTTGCCTCCCTCTAATCCAGCCTATTTACATAGACAGGTCTCGTAACCTTTGTAATAACTCAGAGTTTCTGTGTAGTTTTGAAATGATTCTGTTGATCTATCAAATATCTTCTCTTGATCCAGGATTATTAGCCAATTTATTTATTTCCTTCCATTGTTTCCCAGTCTTTCTTTAATGGAGACATGTTTATCAGTCTACAGGTGTGAGCTAGCTCAGGAATTTAGCCAGTTGCTCATTTTTGCAATAAAATTTCTGTACTGTTTATTGTTGGTATTTAGGAGAAATGAAAATTAGTGATGTCCTAAAGTCAAAATAGCCATAGGATCATAAGATCATAGATAAAGGCCTGGAAGGGTCCCTAGAAGTCAAGTCATCCAGTCCCTTCTTTTTACAGATGAAAAAGCTGAGGCCCAGAGAGTTAAGTGACTTGTCCAAGGACACACAGTAGCAAGTTACAAAGGCAAGATGTTCATTGTACACCGTAACAAAAATAGTGTACAACGATGTCTCTTAACTATTATCAACAATGGAAGGATCCAGGACAATCCCAAGGGACTCATGAGAAAAAAGGCTATCTACTAGCAAAGAAGAATCTGACAAAATTTGGATGCAGTTGGAAGCATGCCATTCTTCACTCTCTATTTCCTCATGAATTTTTCTCAATGTGTCTCCTTTCATGACAAGATAAATGTGGAAATAGTATTTTATGACAACACATGTACAACATCGATCATTTTGCCTGCCATCTTGGGGAGGTTGGAGCAGTGGGAGAGAGGGAGGGAAATAGATTACAAAATGCCAGAAAACAATTCTTAAAAATCATATTAACATGTAATCTGGATTTTTAAAATTTTTTTAATCTAAAAAAAGGCATGATGCTGTAAGTTATCAAATCAGTTCCCTTTGTGCTATATAACATTGTCTTTTGCCATGAATTTTGTCTTGGTTCCTTTTTCAAAAATGTTGTCCTGCTACCATCCTATATGTGATTTGTCAGATGATGATATCTAGAAAATTTCTGATGTGAGTTCTCTTGTGACAATAACTCTCCTTTGTTTTAGGAACTCTGCAATCCTCACTTTCTTCTTCCCAATTATTATTTGTTTTAAATGTTCAATTCCTCTATTTGTTAATAGCATCTTAGTGAATGCCAAAGTCTCCCAGAGTTTTGTTCATTTCAACTTTCTCTGAATATGTCTAAGGAGGAACAAACCCTCACAATATTTTTATCTAGTTTTCTTTGGCTTGATTTTGATTTGACCTCCAACACTATGAAAACTTTCCCTTCCATCCACCAACACATTCTACTACTATGTCCATAGGTAACTATTTTGTACCCTCCACCTTCTGGTGTTAATGCATTTGCCCCTTTCTTGCTCTTTCTACAATTGACTTAGATGAAGATAAAAATTCTTATCCATAAATTTCCTTCCACTGCTATAATTCTTTATATTACATCCACTCCCCACTCTGATTTATTAACAATCCCAGACATACAGATAAACAAAGTAATTGTTTAGCATTCTCCTTTAACATTTGACTCTTCTGTTCTAAACAAAATTTATTTACTTTTATTATCCTCTCTGTTTCTTAGACTTCTATTCTTTTCTTTTTAAATTTAAATGTAGTAGATTTTTTCAATTAACAAGCATTTATTTTCCCTCATCCCCACTCCCACCTCTGTTTTAAAACCAAGCAAAAAGAAAAAGTCTTAGATGAAATATACACATTCAAGCAAAGCAAATTCTTTCATTGCCATTTCCAAAACATGCCTCGTTCTTCATTATGAGTCCATCATTTCTCTGTCAGGAGCAGCACAGCATGCTCACCTTAAATCTTCTGGAATCACTACATAAATTAAAGTTCTAAAGTCCTTCAGCATCTTTATAATCTTATTGTCCTTGTATAAATTATTCTCCTGGTTCTGTTCACTTCCTTGCATCAGAGCCTAAAAGACTTTCCAGTTTCCTCTGAAATGATCCATTTCATCTTTTTTCTTATCTTCTTTTGAGATTGAATCTCCCTATATTTGCTGAGGCTGGAAGTTCAACAGACATTCATGGACCCAATCTCACTACTGACCTGCTTTGTTTTAGTTCTGTTAGCCCCTCATAAGACATCCTGATTGACCTCTGCTCCTAGAGGTCCCCCATTTTGGTGCCAGATTTAATATATTCTCTCAATCAGCATAATCAAGAATACCTGTGTTCCAGCCTCAGTATCCCCTAGAAGCAAGAATTACAGAAACCCACCATAACACTTAGCTCACCATTTTTATGGTACAATAAAAATCCATTCCTTTCACATACCATAATTTATACGACCATTCCCCAATGAGTAGAGATTCCTTTCGTTTCTATTTTTAAAATCTTAAATTTGTAGTTTTGTTTGTTTCTCAGCATGTGCCTAACAATACAGGGATTTAAAAAATACAAATGGTGTACATTTTAAATCTTTCCCACTTCACACATTTTTTTCAAAAAATACTCCTTATTGATTCTCAATAATTGTAATATCACTAGTAGTCCTGCTCAACCCAGGCAGTGTATTGAAAAACCTTTTTTCAGTAGCAAGATGATACAATGTGTCTTCACCATTCCTCTTTGACTTTAGGTTTCATTGCCTATTAATTCAGAGCAATACCTCTGCACTACAATAAATTTGACTTAATGTAGCATGTCACATAAATATCCTTTGTTTTTTTCTTTTTTATTAAACTCTCCCTCCTACTACCCCTCTTAAACTGAGCATTTAAAAAATTTTAAAAATAAAGCACTCAATACATAGATGCATAATTCAACAAAACAAATTCCCATATCAACTATGTCCAAAATGTATGTTTCTTTCTGAATTTAATTCCATCACCTCTCTTTCAGAAGGTGATTAGAGAGTTTTATCTTCATTCTTTTGGATCTGTGGCTTATCGTTACGTGATTAGAGTTCTAAAGTCTTTTGAAGTTGTTTTTCTCTATAATGTTGTCATTGTAGAAATTGTTCTACCAGTTCTGCCAATTTCATTCTACATAAGTTAATAGAGGTCTTCCCAGAGTCCTCAGAAGATGTCCACTTCACCAGTTTTTATGGAAATATAATATTAAATTATATTCATATAGCCAATTGTTTTTATACATTCTCCAATAAGTAGAATTACCATTAGTTTTCTGTTTTTGGCTACTACAAAAAGTGATGTTATGTTTTTGTACATATAGATCCTTTTTATTTTTATCTGATTTGTTTGGGAATATAAACTTAGTTGTGTGATAATAAGGTAAATGAATATAATATTATTTATTCAATAAATTACCAAAAGAATACCAAGTTACTAGATCAAATTCCAGTGGGATACTTTATAGAACTAGGAAAAAAGAATAATGAAATTCATATTGAGAAGATGATATTTTTAGTAAATTTGGAGGACAGTTTCAAACTGTTTTCCAGAATGACTGGATCAAATATTTCCACCAACATTGAACTGTTGTACCTGTTTTCCCATGAACCCTTTAATATTTATTATTTTCTTTATTTGTCTTCTATTCCAATGAAGTAGAACCTCAAAGTTAATTAAATTTGCTTTTCTTTAATGATTTAGATCATAAGGAATTGATTCATATACTTTGGACAAGAAAAGGGAAGGGATGCAGAAATTAAAATAGACCTAAATTAATTGGAAAAACAAAAAGAAAGTTCAAGTTACTTACTGGTAACTGGAACTAATATAATAAAAATTACAATACTCCCCAAATTAGTTTATTTATTTAATAATGTTTATATGTCTGTTGATAGTCTGAATTTCTTCCTCTGAAAAAAATTTCATTTAGATCATTTGACCATTTATATATTGTGGCATATTTATAATATTTATAAATATGAATCACCAAAGTAATTTTGGGATTTCAGTGTTATAAATTCCCCCTCAAAAAAACATATCTCTTTTTTATGTCTTGGGATACTGATGTTTTCTAAAAACAGATTGTATACATCCTGCTTTATCTCCTCATTGCTGTCCTGAGAAACTGATGTTTTCTAAGTGACCTGTTCAATCACATAGAAAGTATTCATTGCTACCACAAAATTATTAATATTTTTGTTTTTATGTAAACTTATAGTTTAGTTGTTTTAGGCATAGTTTCATAAAATACATATAAATAAGAAACTATTGCCTCTATAATATTCCTACACCATTCCTTTGTCATCAAATGGAATACCTCAGTTCTTTAAGCCTCTATTAATAGAATATAAGTTCTGCTAAATCTGATCAAGCTAGTGTTTGGCACTTGTCTGTTTAGTTGACCTTAGCAATATTATAATTATCATCTGGTGCTAAGGAAATCTCTTGCTACGTTGAAGGATACCACCCTTGTTACTTAAAACAGATCCACTGTCCCTTAAGTCAGGCATATAGCTCATAAATCCTAAGCTGTGATATTGTGTATGGGTCTGTAGGAATCCAAGGAATAATTTGCTGGAGGGGTGGGCAAAGAAAAGAGGGGAGGATTTGGGTGGGATATAAAAGTTTATGGTTATTAGTAAATGAGGGTGAATACTGTATAATATTTCTAATTTGCAATGTTTTATTAATTTGATTAAATGGCAATTTCTTATCCTAACTACTATGTGAATTGAATAATGGTGTATAAACATGTTGAAAAAGAAGAGAAAGGAAATAACCAAAAGGTAGGGGGGCAGAGGTAGGAAACTGATTGATGTAAATGCCTCTAACTTGACACTAAAGCCTGTGAAGTATAACATAGAAGCTGATCATAAATATCCACATGGATCTTCATTTTTATTTCAATATTATTCATTTTTGTAAAAATCTTTTAAAACCAAAACCACAAATCCTAATCCCATATAAACAAGTGATAAATCACACGTTTTCTTCTGCATTTCTACTCCAACTTTCTCTAGATGTGGATAGCATTATTTCTCATAAGTCCATCAGAACTGTCCTGGATCATTGCATTAATATTTAATAGTAAAGTCTATCACATTTGCTCATCCCACAGTGTTTCAGTTATTGTGTATGATGTTCTCCTGGTTCTGCTCATTTCACTCTGCATCAATTCATGGAGGTTCTTCCAGTTCATATAGAAATCAAGCAGTTCTTCATTCTGCAATAGTATTCCATCAATGTCAGATACCATAATTTGTTCAGCCATTACCCAATCGATGGACATCCCCTAATTTTCCAATTTTTTGCCACCACAAAGAACATGGCTATGAATATTTTACAACCATTTTTGTTATCTCTTTGTATTTATTTGTTTTTATTTTTCCCCAAAGTTTTATTGATATCTTTTTGTTTTTAATTTATTTCTTAATTTAGAATATTTTGCCATGGTTACATGATTCATGTTCTTTCCCTCTCCCCCACATCCCCTACTCTCTGTAGTCAATGCACAATCCCACTAAGTTTTACATGTATCATTGATCAAGACCTATTTCTGTATTACTGAAGTTGCTCTAGGGTGGTCATTTAGTGTCTACATCGCCAATAATATTCCCATTAACCCATGTGTTAAAGCAGTTGTTTCTCTCCTGTGTTTCCACTCCCACAGTTCTTCCTCTGAATGTGGATAGTGTTCTTTCTCATAAGTCCCTCAGCCTTATTCTGGATCCTTGCATTGATGCTAGTAGAGAAATCCATTATGTTCAATTGTAACACACTGTATCAGTTTGTATACAATGTTCTCCTGGTTCTTCTCCTTTCATTCTGCATCAATTCCTGGAGGTCTTTCCAGTTCACATGGAATCCCTCCAGTTCATTGTTGCTTTGAGCACAATAGTATTCCATCACCAGCAGATACCACAATTTGTTCAGCCATTCCCCAATTAAAGGACATTGCCTCATTTTTCAGTTTTTTGCCACCACAAAGAATGTAGCTATAAATAATTTTATATGCCTTTTCCCCTATGATCTCTTTGAGGAATAAACCCACCAGTGGTATGGCTGGATCAAAGGACAGGCAGTCTTTTATAGCCCTTTGAGTATAGTTCCAAATTGCCATGCAGAATGGTTGGATCAGTTCACAACTCCACCAGCAATGCATTAATGTCCCAATTTTGCCACATCCCCTCCAACATTCATTACCCTCCCCTTCTTTCATTTTAGCCAATCTGCTAGGTGTGAGGTGATACCTCAGAGTTGTTTTGATTTGCATTTCTCTAATTATTAGAGATTTAAAACACTTTCTCATGTGTTTATTGATAGTTTTGATTTCTTTATCTGAAAATTGCCTAATCATGTCCTTTGCCCATTTATCAATTGGGGAATGGCTTGATTTTTTTGTACAATTGATTTAACTCCTTATATATTTGAATAATTAGACCTCTGTCAGAGTTTTTGGTTAAAAGATTTTTTTCCAATTTGTTGCTTCCCTTCTAATTTTGGTTGTATTGGTTTTATTTATACAAAAACTTTTAAATTTAATGTAATCAAAATTATTTATTTTACATTTTGTAATTTTTTCTAATTCTTCCTTGGTTTTAAAATCTTTCCTTTCCCAAAGATCTGACAAGTGTACTATTCTGTGCTCACCTAGTTTACTTATAGTTTCCTTTATATTCAGGTCATTCTGAATTTATCTTCGTATAGGGCATGATATGTTGATCGAGACATAATTTCTCCCATAGCATTTTCCAATTTTCCCAGCAGTTTTTGCCAAAAAGTGGAGTTTTGTCCCAAAAGCTGGGCTCTTTGTGTTTATCATATACTGTTTTGGTGAGGTGATTTACTCCAAGTATATTATACTTATTCTCCCTTCTTTCTCTTCAACAGTAACATGTTGTTTTGATGACTATTGCTTTATAGTACCATTTAAGATATGGTACTGCTAGTCTATTTTCCTTCACATTTTTTTTTCATTATTTCCCTTGATATTCTTGATCTTTTGTTCTTCCAAATGAACTTTGTTATAGGTTTTTTTTCTAATTCAGTAAAAAAGTTTCTTGGTAGTTTGATAGGAATGGCACTAAATAAGTAAATTAATTTGGGTAGGATGGCTATTTTTATTATGTTAGCTCATCCTACCCATAAGCAATCAATGTCTTTCCAATTGTTTAGATCTAGCTTTAATTGTGGGGAAAATGTTTTGTAGTTGTGTTCGTAAAATTCCTGTGTTTGTCTTGGCAGGTAGATTCCTAAGTATTTTATATTGTCTAGGGTGCTTTTGAATGTTATTCTTTTTCTAACTGTTGCTGCTAAGATATGTTGGAAATGTATAGAAATGCTGATGATTTATGTGCATTTATTTTATATCCTGCATCTTTGCTAAAGTTGTCAATTATTTCCACTAGTTTTTTGGTTGATTCTCTAGGATTTTTTAAGTAGACCATTATATCATGTGCAAAAAGGGATAACTTGGTCTCCTCATTGCCTGTTTTAATACCCTTGATTTCGTTTTCTTCTCTAATTGCTACTGCTAGTGTTTCTAGTACATGTTAAATAATAGAGATGATATTGGGCATCCTTGTTTCACACCTGATCTTATTGGGAAGGCTTCTAATTTATCCTGATTGAAAATGATGCTTGCTGATGGTTTTAAATATATACTGTTTATTATTTTTAGGAAAGGTCCTTCTATTCCTATACTTTATAGTGTTTTCAATAGGAATGGGTGTTGTATTTTATCAAAGGCTTTTTCAGCATCTATTGAGATAATCATGTTATTTTTGTTTGTTAGCTTGTTGATATGGTCAGTTATGTGAATGGTTTTCCTAATGTGAACCATCCTTGCATTCCTGATATAAATCCCACCTGATTGTTAATGAATAACCTTCATGATCACTTGATGGAGTCTTTTTCCTAGTATCCTATTTAAGATTTTCATCTATGTTCATTGAGGAGATTGGCCTGTAGTTTCTTTCTCTGTTTTTGATCTACCTGGCTTTGGGATCAATACCATATTTGTGTTATGAAAGGAATTTGGTAGAACTTCTCCTTTGCTTACTATATCAAATAGTTTGTATAGTATTGGGATTAGTTGTTCTTTGAATTGTTTGGTAGAATTCACTTGTGAATCCTTCTGGTCCTGGGGATGTTTTCTTAGGGAGTTCTTTGTTGGCTTGTTCAATTTCATTTTCTGATATGGGATTATTCAGGTATTCTATTTCTTCTGCTGTTAATCTAGGCAATTTATATTTTTGCAAATATTCATCCATACCACCTAGATTGCCATATTTATTGCCATATAATTGGGCAAAATATTTTTTATGATTGCCTTAATTTCCTCTTAATTAAAGGTGAGGTCTCTCTTTTCATCTTTGATACTCTTTATTTGGTTTTCTTATTTCCTTATTTTTATTAGATTTACCAGTACTTTGTCAATTTTATTTGCTTTTTCAAAGTAACAACTTTAGTCTTATTTATTAATTCAATAGTTCTTTTATTTTTGATTATATTAATTTCTCCTTTAATTTTTTTGATCTCTAATTTATTTGTCATCTGGGGATTTTTAATTTTTTTCACTTTCTAGTTTTTTAATTTGCATGCCCATTTCATTGACTTTTGCCCTCCCAAATTTGCTAATACATGCACTCAAGGATATAAATTTCACTGTGAGTACTGCTTTGGCTGAATCCCACAGATTTTGGTAGGATGTCTCATCATTGTCATTCTCTTCAGTGAAATTATTAATTGTTTCTATGATTTGTTCTTTAACTGATTTTGGAGAAATATATTTTTTTAATTTCCAATTAATTTTTAATTTGCCTATCCATATACCCTTAGTAATTATTATTTTTATTGCATTATGTTCTGAAAAGGTTGCATTTATTACTTCTGCTCTTTTGCATTTGTTTGTCATGTTTCTATGCCCTAGTGCATGGTCAATCTTTGAGAATGTACTGTGTGCTGCTGAAAAGAAGGTGTATTCTTTTTGTCCCTATTAATTTTTCTCCACATATCTATTAAATCTAATTTTTCTAGGATTTCATTCACCTCTCTTATCTTTCTTATTTTTTTTGGTTTGATTTATCTAGATCTGATAGAGGAAGGTTCAGGTCTCCCAGTAGTATAGTTTTACTATCTATTTCCTCCTCGTGTTCTGCCAATTTCTCTTTTAGAAATTTGGATGCTTTACCATTTGGTGCATGCATGTTAAGTACTGATATTTCCTCATTGTCTATACTGCCTTTTATCAGGATGTAATTACCTTCCCTATCTCTTTTGATCAGAACTATTTTTACTTTGGCTTTATCAGATATCATGATCACAACCTTTGCTTTCTTCTTCTCAGTTGAAGCCCAGTAGAATGTGTTCCATCCTTTCACCTTTACCCCGTATGTCTTTACCTGTCTCTTGTGTGTTTCTTGTAAACAACTTTTGGTTTATAATTGACTCTGCTATTTGCTTCCATTTTATGGGTGAGTTCATACCATTCACATTCAGAATTATGATTGTCATCTATGTATTCCCCAACATTTTGAAATCTTCTCCTAATTCTGCCTTTTCTTCTTTCACTATTTCCTTTTAAACCAGTGGTTTGCTTTTAATCAGCCCCCTTAATTCCCACCCTTATTTTACTTCCCTTTCCACCCCCTTCTTTTTGTTCCCCTCTTGTTATTTTTTTAGGATCTATTAAATTCCCTCCCCCGTCTCTTTGCCTCCCTTTATGTACTCCCTACCACACTACCCCTCCCTTGGCTTTCCCCTTCTGACTTTCCCTGTAAGGTAAGATAGAATTTGGTACCCCAATGGATCTAGCTGCTCTTCCCTCTCAGAAATGATTCCACGGAGTGTAAGGTTTAAGTATTACCTATTAACACTCTCTTCCTCTCCTTCTTATATTAGTATTCATCCCCTCTCCTTCCCATATGCCTCTTTGTGTGCTATAGATTATCCTATTTTTATTATTCCTTCAAGTTTCTCTTGGTGCCATCTTCTATTCCACCATTCCTTTTCTTTCTTTTCTTTTTTTGCATCTTAGACCACTTAGTACCCCAACCTTTCCCTATGTATAGTTCTTATAATTACTATAGTAGTGAATGGAATTTTTGAGAGTTACATATAACATTTTTCCATAATGGAATATAAGTAATCTGATCTTATTAAAGCCCTTAAAGAAGAACCTTTAAAACTATTTTTTTCTTTTTCCTCTCTTTCTTATTTACCTTTTCATATTTCTCTTGATTTTTGTGTTTGGCTATCAAACTTTCCACTTAGTTCTCATCTTTTCTTTACAAATACTTGGAAATCTTCTATCTTGCTGAAAGCCCATACTTCCTCTGGAAGTATATAGTCAGTTTTGATGGATAGATGATCTTTGGTTGTAGACCTAATTCTCTTGCTTTTCTGAATATTATATTCCAAGCCTTGTGGTCTTTTAGTGTGGAGGCTGCCGGATCCTGTGTGATACTGTTTGGTATTCCTTGATATCTGAATTGTCTCTTTCTGGCTTCTTATAATATTTTCTCCTTAACTTGGAAGCTTTGGAATTTGGCTATTACATTTCTGGGGGTTGTCTTTTGAGGATTTAGTGTAGAGGGTGTTCTATGGGCTCTTTCAATATGTATTTTACCCTCTTATTCAAGGACATCAGGGCATTTTTCTTGGCTAATTTCTTGCAATATAATGTCAAGATTTCTATTTGTCTCTGATTTTTCAGGAAGATCAATGATTCTCAAAATGTCTCTTCTAGACCTGTTTTCTTGGTCTGTCATCTTGTCAATGAGATGTTTCATGTTTCCTTCTATTTTGTCAGTCTTTTGACTTTGTTTTATTAATTCTTGCTTTCTTGTGAGATCATTGGCTTCTACTTGCCCAATTGTAGTCTTTAAAGACTGGTTTTCTGCTATAACCTTTTGGTTTTCCTTTTCTGTCATTTCTGGCTCTTCACAGCTTCCAGCTGGTCATTTCTGGTCTTTACTTTGCTTATCATGTCATTTGATTTTTGAACCTCAATTTCCAATTGACTCATTCTGCCTTTTAAACTATTATTTTCTTTTGGAACTATTTTCCACATTTCTTGCCAAATCTCTTCCACCTTTCTCATGATCTCAGATTGGAACTCTTCAAGAGCTTTTGACCAATTTTCATTTTGGGGGGAAGGTTTGGATGTGTTTACTTGTTTTTCCTCCTCTGCTTTCCCCTATGTGCTCTGGATTTTTTCTATGTAAAATTATCCAGAGTCAGTGCTTTTCTCTTGTTCCTTTTCGTGGTTGGTATTTCTTGAGCATTGCTAGCCATCACTATGCTCCTTTTTGCTTCCCACAAAAGTCTGAATGAAGAGGGAAGGCTCTCTGTGTATGGAGCTATGGAGTGGTTTTTGTCTGAGGCTACTTTCTGAGTGTGCGAGGTTATTGTTGTGTGCCACCCCAGCCCCACTCTCTTCTCCATGCCCAAGGTGTGTACTCTTCAGCCTCCTGGGGTTTCAAGTCTAGTTGCTCTCAGGAGTGCTCTTAATCAGCTGCCAAGAACTTAGAGATTTCCTCACACTGCTTTAATTCTGGCACACTGGCAGTAACTCTGGCACTATAGATGGGGTGGGGCAGGGTTGATCAGCTCACATTTTGGTGGGAGAGAATTCACCCCCTTATAGCATGGAAATGCCCAAATCCCACATATCTTCAATGATATACCCTACTGTGGAGTCACTTGCTTCATCTGAACTTGTTTTTTTGTTCTTTTGAGGTATCATATAGGTCAGTGGTGGGGAGTATAAGAGTTCTGCAATGCCATCTTAACATGGATGTCTCACATGGATCCTTCTGATGCCTTTGGAGGCATAGATAATAATTGTACATTCCCATAGTACTGTGTAGGTTTTATATATGGAAACCATTTTTTTAATATGGAAACCATTTTGATGAATTTATATGTTTGTAACTCAATTAAAATTTTTTTTGTAAAAGACTTTTTGCTTACTAGTCTTCTTTAAATAACTCTCTCAAGCAAAATTCATTCAGTAGCATTCAACTCGCCAAGTGTTGTGAACACAGCCTTTGACCTTCTTTATGCTCCTGCCAAATGGAACTATTCACTGTTTCCCAAGCACATCCAATACATTTTGGTTTCTTTTTTTCTTCATGCCTTTGCTTTTGCTATCTTCCTGGGCCTGTTGAACTTTTTTTCCTTTCATCCATCCATTTCTATCAACAAACATTCTACCCATTATTTAAAACCCAGCTCAAGTGCCACCTCAAGGAGCCTTCCTTAATTCCTTCCAATAAAGATTTTACCTTTCATAGACACAGTGAATATTCAAGATTTTCTTCATTTTACCAATGGGGAGAGTGAAACAGAGAGATGTTGAATGACTTGTTCAGGATTACATGGAAAATAAATATCTGAATTGGGTTTTGACTACAAGTCTCTCTGACTCCAAGATATGGGCCCTCTTTGCTATTCTTCACTGCTTCCCTCTGATTTCTTATATCATTTTGAACATTTCTTAGGTACTTATCAAATTTTAATGATAATAAATCTGTACAGATATGCCTTCCACATCACAACTTTCCCCATCTCAGTTTCAATATAACATAGGATTGCATAAGAAATTAATTGAGAATTGTGGTAAATTAAAAGGAATTCTACAGTCATAGACTTGTTTTATAACTATTTACCACTTAAATAAATGTATCTCAACATAAAAAATTAATGGACAAAATATAAGCTTCTCTACAAGTATAATAAAATTTGGGACTTTTGCAGAAGCTCTAGGCAACACACAAAGTCCAGGAGATGACACAGAAAAAGTTTAGGAACTCAGATATTCATAATATATATGTGTCATACTGTTTAATATCAACATAATTTACTTTTTATACACCAAAAAAGCTAAGTTTGCAAAAATAATGTGAAAACTAGCAAACAATACACAATGGCTAGAAATGTGGAGATATCTTTAAAAGTTTAATAACTCATAAATGAATGTAAGGTAGTATAAACACCTCATAAAAGAAAAATAAACAATTCAAACCTTCTCTGATATGAAGGGAGTATCAAAATATTTTATGTGGATTTTTATTTCTCTCTAGGACTCTATATGGAAGGGATACCTGTATATAGAACTTTAGGATAGCTAGGTGATTCAGTAAATAATGTGCCTGTCATTGAATCAGGAAGACCTGAGTTCAAATTTGGCCTCAGACATTTACTAGCTCTGTGACCTTGGAAACCTCACTCAATCTTATTTTTCCCAGTTTCCTCCTCTGTAAAATGAGCTACAGAAGGATATGTGAATCCACTCCAGTATCTTTTCAAAGAAAACCTTAAAAGAAATCACAGTCAGACATAGGTGAAACAACTGAACAACAAACAACACTATATTCCAGGTGCTGTTCTAGATAGTGAGGATATAATTAGCAAGAAATAAAACAATCCCTACTCACAATGAACTTTCATTTAAATGTCAAGGAAGAAGGGGGAAGAAAATTATATGTAATTGTACATGTCACATACATTATATTATATATGTAAGTATATACTATTTTATATTATATGTAAATTATACAGAGTGTATTTGTGTATGTATATAAAGCTAACCAATACACATATAGACAAAGTAGTTTCATAAAGATATTTCAGGAAGGAGGGCATTAACACTGGAGGGATTTGGGAACACTTCATGCAGCACATGGTTCCTTAGCTTCATCTTAATGGAAAAAAGGGAGGGGGAGGCTTCCTAGTTAAGAAGACAGCAGAGTAGAAGCAGCGTGCTTAACCTCTCCTAACCCATACATATAGGACTCAAAGATGAAAAGGGAGACCTCACCTCTAATGAAGGGGAAATTAAGGCAATCATTAAAAACTATTTTGCCCAATTACATGGCAATAAATATAGCAATCTAGGAGATATGGATGAATATTTACAAAAAATACAAATTACCTAGATTAACAGTAGAGGAAATAGAATACTTAAATAATCCCATATCAGAAAAAGAAATTGAACAAGCCATAAAAGAACTCCCTAAGAAAAAATCCTCAGGACCAGAAGGATTCACAAGTGAATTCTATAAACCTTCAAAGAAAAACTAATTCCAATACTATACAAACTATTTGACATAATAAGCAAAGAAGGAGTTCTACCAAACTCCTTTTATGATACAAATATGGTACTGATTCCAAAGCCAGGCAGTTCAAAAACAGAGAAAGAAAACTACAGGCCAATCTGCTTAATGAACATAGGTGCAAATATCTTAAACAAAATACTAGCAAAAAGACTCCAGGAACTAATCACAAGGGTTATTCATTATGATCAGGTGGAATTTATACCAGGAATGCAAGGATGGTTCAACATCAGGAAAACCATTCACATAATTGACCATATCAACAAGCAAACCAACAAAAAATGCATGATTATCTCAATAGAGGCTGAAAAAGCCTTTGACAAAATACATCCATTCCTATTGAAACACTAGAAAGTATAGAAATAGAAGGACCTTTCCTAAAAATAATAAACAGTATATATCTAAAACCACCAACAAGCATCATGTGCAATGGGGATAAATTAGAAGCCTTTCCAATGAGATCAGGAATGAAACAAGGATGCCTAGTTTCACCTCTATTATATAACACTGTACTAGAAACACTAGCATTAGCAATTAGGAAGGAAAAAGAAATTGAAGGTATTGAAATAGGCAATGAGGAGACTAAGCTATCACTCTTTGCAGATGATATGATGGTCTACTTAAAAAACCATAGAGAATCAACTAAAAAGCTAGTAGAAATAATCAACAACTTTAGCAAAGTTGCAGGACACAAAATAAATGTACATAAATCATTAGCATTTCAATATACTTCCAACATATCACAGCAGCAAGAAGTAGAAAGAGAAACATCATTTAAAATCACCCTAGACAATATAAAATACTGAGGAATCTATCTGCCAAGACAAACACAGGAATTATATGACTACAACTACAAAACATTTTCCAAACAAGTAAAACTAGATTTAAACAACTGGAAATACATTGATTCATCATGGGTAGGATGAGCTAACATAATAAAAATGACCATTTTTATTTTTTTTACCTATTTAGTGCCATACCTATCAAAGTGCCAAAAAACTTTTTACTGAATTAGAAAAAAATTATAACAAAGTTCATTTGGAAGAACAAAATATCAAGAATATCAAGGGAAATAATGAAGGAATGTGGCCTAGCAGTACCAGATATTAAACTATACTATAAAGCAGTGGTCATCAAAACAATATAGTACATGTTAAGAGACAGAAGGGAGGATCAGTGGAATAGACTTGGGGTCAGTGACGTCAGCAAGACAGTGTATGATAAACCCAAAGAGCTCAACTTTTGGGACAGAAATCCACTATTCGACAAAAACTTCTGGGAAAATTGGAAAACAATATGGGATAGATTAGGTTTAGATCAATATCTCACACCCTACACCAAGATAAATTCAGAATGGGTGAATGACTTGAAGATAAAGAAGGGAACTATAAGTAAATTAAGTGAACACAGAATAGTATACTTGTTATATCTATGGGAAAGGGAAAATTTTAAAACCAGGCAAGAATTAGAAAAAATTACAAAATGTAAAATAAAAAATTTTGATTATATTAAATTAAAAAAGGTTTTGTAGAAACATAAACAATGCAACCAAAATCAGAACAGAAACAACAAACTGGGAAAAAATCTTTATAACAAAAAACTCTGACAGAGGTCTAATTACTCAGATATACAAGGAGCTAAATCAATTGTATAAAAAAATCAAGCCATTCCCCAATTGATAAATGGGCAAGGGACTTGAATAGGCAATTTTCAGATAAAGAAATCAAAAGTATCAATAAATACATGAGAAAATGCTCTAAATATGTAATAATTAGAGAAATGCAAATCAAAACTCTGAGTTACCACCTTATACCTAGCAGATTGGCTAAAATGATAGCAGGGGAGAGTAATAAATGTTGGAAGGGATGTGGCAAAATTGGGACATTAATACATTGCTGGTGGAGTTGTGAGCTGATCCAACCATTCTGGATTGCAATTTGGAATTATGGCCAAAGAGCTCTAAAAGACTGACTGCCCTTTGATCCAGATATAGCATTGCTGAGTTTGTACCCCAAAGAGATCATAGGTAAAAAGACTTGTAAAAAAATTTTTAGCCGCGCTTTTTGTGGTGGCAAAAAACTGGAAAACGAGGGTATGCCCTTCAGTTGGTGAATGGCTGAAAAAATTGTGGTATATGCTGGTGATGGAATACTATTGTGCTCAAAGGAACAATGATCTGGAGGGATTCCATGTGAACTGGAAAGACCTCCAGCAATTGATGCAGAGTGAAAGGAGCAGAGCCAGATGAACACTGTACACAGAGACTGATACACTATGGTAAAATCGAATGTAATGGACTTCTGTACTAGCAATAATGTAATGACCCAGGACAATTCTGAGGGATTTGTGGAAAAGAATGCTACTCAAATTCAGAGGAAGAACTACAGGGGTGGAAACACAGAAGAAAAACAACTGCTTGAACACATGGGTTGATGAGGACATGTTTGGGGATGTAGACTCAAAACCACACCAATGCAACTATCAATAATATGTAAATAAGTTTTGATTGATGGCACATGTTAAAATCAGTGGAAATGCGCTTTTGTTATGGGTTGGGGGGCTTAAAGGGGAGGTGAAGGGTAAAGTAAAAAGATGAATCATATAATCACAAAATGTTTCTAAAAATAAAAATAATAATAAAAACATTTAAAAAAAGAAAAGAAAAAAGGGGGACTCTATGAATCAGAAATTAATTAGGAAGTCCAACCCAGGCAAAAAGGAAAGCCAGTAAAAAGTCAGAGACATGAGATGAAGTGTCTGGTATGAAGAATAGAGAAAAGGCCAGTTTGGTTAGATCACAAAGTACAGGGAAAAAAAGGAATACTGTTCAGTGAGTGGGGCCAGAGAAGTTCATATTTTGTCCATTCATTAAATAATGAAACAAATTAATGAATTAATATCTTAAACATCCTTATCCACAGATAATTCATTCTCAAGATCTAAGAAGGTATATAATCAGTTGAAGTTAACCATCTATGTAATTTGTTTACAAAATTGAGATAGATAGTATCATAATAAATTCCCTCTACTAGTTAGATATGTTATTTTTTAAACCCTTACTTTCTGTCTTAGAATCAATATTAAGTATTTGCTTTGTAAGATTAATTCAGATTGGTAATGGTAGGTAATGGAGTCATTGCAAAGGATCAAGGAGGCTATCTTAGCAAGGGGGAGGAGTGAGAGTCAATAGAATTCTTTCTCCTCCCCATCCTGAGGCAATTGAAGCTGAAGGGGTAACAGTTTTAACTGAATCCCTTTTAGGTCAAGAAATGGAGACTGTTTAGGCTTAGTTAATCCAGGGCTATATTGGTAGACAGATAGGCAATAATCTCACTGAGATTAGCAACTTCCACAGTTAAAGATTATTTCCCTGAACCCTATGATGGATAAAGGTTCAAAATGCCTTCTAAATACAGCAGAATTGCTCTCTGGATAACAGCTGTTCCAGTGCTTACTTCGATGAAGATTTTGCTTAGATGATGTATGCTATAAGTGGTATAACCCCAATATAAAACTTCACACAGGCTCTCAAACTTAACAAGGGAAGGGATTTATTAATTTCAGGAAAACAGGGGAAAGGGAGGTAAATTTGAGGGTTGATGGTGAGGCAAGCTACCTAGTATCTTCAAGAAACTTGTCACCTACACATTCCCCAGAGGAGTATGTGTTTTATATAACTTTTATCTCCCTCACAAACTAACTTTTCTCTTAATCCAATGTTATTAAGTTTAACATGGTGAAGATAATCTTGTTTGAAGAGCTATTTAGACTAGAGATAAGTTGAGATATTTCAAGTGAGATATTTTACCAGTGTACACAGCCTGGAAGAGCCTGGAAGGAGTAAGCAGAAAAGTGACTCCCTACTCCGTGAGGTTAGAAATGAGCTAACAAAAAGAGCAAACCTACACTTCTTCCCAGACGCCCTTGAACCCCAAAAGAGTGACTTTTCCAACTGGGAGTCCTTGCTTTTTATAGTCACATTCTTAACTGCCCCAACTGGCCCCTCTTCTGGAGTTCTGGGGGGTCCTGTGGAATTCTTTGGAGCAGTTTCACCCCACTTAAGATCATGGATGTTACAGCTTCTAAGGCAAAAGAACATGAAGGACTGGGTAACTGGGTTTAAATGACTTGCCCAAAGTCACACAGCAAGAAAGTTTCTGAGGCCAGATTTGAATCTAGGACTTCCTATCTCTATCCTTGAGTCTCTATCCACTGAGTCACCTAACTGTCCCTAGGTATGGTTTTGATAACCCAAGCTAGAGATAAAGCAAATAAAAAAGAAAGACCAATATTACTAATACATATTAAAATATGTTTTTATTTTCAAATGATTATTGACTACTATCAAGTTGGATTTGTATTGTCTTTTTAAAATTAATATGGTCTGTTTTCTTTCTACTTGTTTTCATGTTAGATTAATTCAACTTTCTGGACAAATCATTTAATTATTTCAATAGTTCCAAAAAAAATCCTTTATGGGGTTTTTAAAACAGAAAACATAGGAATAAACGGGCCTTTTCTTAGTACATTGAACAAGATTATTAAGCTAGAAAATAAATAAAAAAAATCAACCTTATGTTATATTCCTACCAAAACCCAGCAGGAGAAGATAAGAAAAAGAAATTCCATTCAAAATTACAACTAAATGTATAAAATATTTGGAAGCCATACTACCAAAACCTTCTTAGGAGTTATATATGAAAGAACTAACTATGATATACAATAAATCAGTGATTCCCAAAGTGGGTGCTACCACCCCCTGGTGGGTGCTGCAGTGATCCAGGGAGGTGGTGATGGCCACACTTTTTATGTATTACATTCTATTCTGAGTTCAATAAATGGTTTCATAATTTCCAGGGGGCACTAAGTAATATTTTTTTCTGGAAAGGGGGCAGTAGGCCAAAAATGTTTGGGAGCCACTGCTATAAATGGTAAAGTTTAAATAAACATATTCATTATTCATGGTCAGGCTATGCTGGTGTCATAAAAAATGATACTAACTAAAATACTTTACAAACTTAATGCTGCACAAAACTACCAGGAAGTTATTTTATGGAATTTTGCAAAAATAACAAAATTTATCTGAAGAAACTGAAGGTCAAGACTCTCAAGGGAAAATGATTGGAAAATAAAAATGAAAGGAATCCAGTATCACCTAATCTTAAATTACAATATGAAATAGTAATCATTAAAAATCATTAAATTTCAAAATTATCTTAAAAATGGAAAAGTTAACCACTGAAACAGACCAGATAAGCAAGACCCATAAGCAAATGGATAATAGCCTAGTGTTCTATTAACTCAAGGATTAGGTTAAGGATTTCTTAC
This sequence comes from Gracilinanus agilis, assembly GCF_016433145.1. NCBI lineage: Eukaryota > Metazoa > Chordata > Mammalia > Didelphimorphia > Didelphidae > Gracilinanus > Gracilinanus agilis. The sequence continues at coordinate 500,357,639 of NC_058130.1, forward strand.
TTAAAAAGGCAAGCAGAGTATAGAGCCTGGAGTCTAGATAGACCTGAGATCAAATTTTATCTCAGTTAGTTACCAGCTATATAACCTTGGACAAGTCACATGAACTCTATTTTCCTCATTCTTTTTCCATTTCAAAATGGTGGTAATAATACCTACACCACAGGGTTGTTTTGAAGATTAAATGAGATAATATTTGTAAAGCATTTACCATAGTGCCAGGTATATATTAGGCACTATAAAAATACTCATCCCCTTCCATTTAAAAAAACTGTTCAGAAAACTGGAGAGAAGGAGCCAAAATGGCTGAAAAAGAGCAAGGTTCTCCTGATTTCTCCCAAATTATACTCCAAATAACTTTGATTTAATGCCTCACAATGAATTCTAAAGTAGAAGAATCCACAAAAGATGGAGTGGAATAATTTATCAGACCAAGACAACTTACAAGGTTGGAACAAAAGATAATTTAAGAATTATTGAATTACCTGAAATCCATGATCAAAAAAAGATCCTGGACATCATCTTTTAAGAAATTATCAAGGCAAACTGCCCTGCTATTCTAGAACCAGAGGATAAAATACAAATGGAAAGAATCCACGAATCACCTCCTGAAAGAGGTCCAAAAAGGATTATTCCCAGAAATATATAGAGATATTCTAAAACTCCCAGGTCAAGGAGAAAATATTGCAATCAGCCAAAAGGAAACAATTTAAATATCCTGGAGCCATAGCCAGAATAACACACAATTTAGTATTTTCTACATTAAAGGATCAGAGATCTTGGAATATGATATTCTGGAGGACAAAGGAGGTAAGAATGCAAACAAAAATCACCTACCCAGCACTGAGTATAATCCTTCAGGAGTGGGGAGGAATGGGCTTTCAATGAAATAGAGGACTTTCACATATTCCTAATGAAAATACCAGGGTTGAATAGAAAATTTGACTTTCAAATACAAGAATGAAAAGGACCATGAAAAGGTAAACAGGGGGGGAAAAATCACAAGGGATTAAATAAGGTTAAATTATTTCTATCCCTATATAATATGAAGATGGGATTAATTCTCTCCTGCCCATTTTTAGATTTAATCACCAGAGGTGTATACACCCCACTGATCCTTAAGTGGGGGAGGTCTGTGACCACATGTGTTATAGTGGGTGATGAATCTGAATTGATTGACTAACCCCTGGGAAGTCCTAAGAAAATTTATAAACTATAATTGGTCCATGTAAAGTGAGAGGAAGGCACAGGAAGTGATGAAAGGAATGGTCTTTAAAAGTGGCAAGAACTTCCTGTGACCAAGTCTTTCTCCTTCAATTTGACCCTGGAGGAGTCCAGTTGTGGACCTTAGACTCCTTTTCTATTTTTCTTTAGAACTACCATGTGGGTGAGTGAAAAAGGCTGACTCCTTTCCCTGGCTTGTTCTGGAGGTACTAGCCTCTGGAGAGGCCTTGTAGGAGGCCTTGAGGCTAAAACCCTTGTTTAATTTACCTGTGGGCCCCCTTTGTTGGGGCCTCTTAAGCCTTGCCTGGTTCTGCCTGGACTGGAGTAAATATATCTACTCGCTCTGATTTTCTTACTTTCACTCTTTCTCCTTTTGTAAATAAACTACCATAAAATGTCATTTGGAATTGAGTAATAATTCCTGGTGACCACACTCTTATAAATTTAGTCCAACCCTTTTATTTTTATCCCCTACATTCTGACCCTTACAATAAGATGACACTTGTAACTTCTAAGAACTTTATGATAATTAGGGCATTCAGAAGGAGTATGCATAGACAAAGAGTAGGGGTGTGAGTTGAATATTATGGAGTGATATCTAAAAAAATAAAACTAAGGAATGAAAAAGAGGAATGCTTAGAGAGAAAGGTTAAGGGAGAGGGAGAATTAGATAAATTACTGTACATAAAAGAAGCCCAAAAGAGCTTTTACAGTGGATGGGGAGAGGGGAAAGTAGGGATGGGAGTGTTTGAAACTTACTCTCATCAGAATTGTTTTAAAGAAGAAAGAACATACACACTCAGATGGGTATAGAAATCTATCTTACCCTACAGAAGGAAAAGGGGATAAAAGGTAGAGGGGGTGACAGGAAGGAGGGTGACTGAGGAAGATGGTTGTCAGAAGCAAAACACTTGAGGATGGACAGGATGAAAGGAAAGAAAGAGTAGAATAAACAAGGGGTGAAAAACAGAGGGTAATATACAGCAATCATAATGGTGAAAAAAATTATGTTTCTCTAATAAAGGCATGATTTCTCAAATACATAGAAAAATGAGTCAAATGTATAAGAATACAAGTCATTCCCCAATTGATAAATGATCAAAGATATGAAGAAACAATTTTCAGATGAAGTAATCAAAGCTATCTATAGTTATGTGAAAAAATGCTCTAAATCACTATAAATTAGAAAAATGCAAATTAAGACAACTGTGGTGCCACCTCAATCCTATAAGATTGGCTATTACAACAGAAGAAGAAAATGACAAAAGTTGGAGAGGATATGGGAAAATTGAGGCACTAATGCACTGTTGCGGAGAGTTATTGAGAGAATTGATGGAACCATTCTGAAGAGCAATTTCAAACTAAGCCAAAAAAAAATGAAAAACCTAAGTATATTTTGATCCTTTTTTTACTCTTTGACCCAGCAATATTACTAGGCCTGTATCCCGAAGAGATAAAAAATAATTTTTTAAAAGAAAGAGGACTTATATGTACAAAAATATTGAGAGCAGTTCTTTTTGTGATGGCAAAGAATTAGAAAGTGAGGACATGTCCATCAAATGAGGAATGGCTGAACAAGTTGTGGAATATAATTCTGAAGGCATACTATTTGCTACAAGAAATTGCAAGCAAGATGATTCCAGAAAAATCTTACATGAACTAATACAGAGTGAAGTGAGCAGAAATAGGAGAACATTGTACACAGTAACAGCAATATTGTATAATGAACAACTGTAAATGACTTAGCTATTCTCAATAACACAGTAATCCAAAACACCCTCAAGGGGACTCATGATGAAAAATGTCATCCACCTCCAGAGGGAAAAACAACAACAATTGAGAGTCTTAATCCAGACCAAAGCATACTATATTTCACTTTTTTGTCTCTTTTTTGTTGTTCAAGTTTTCTTCCACAGAAAGACTATATGGGAAAAAATTATAAAACTGATATCAGATTGCTTACCATCTCAGTGAGGAAGAGATAACTGGGGACTCAAAATTTTTAACGAATGTTAAAATTGTTTTTATATGTAATTGAGGAAAAGAAAAAAGAAAATTGGAAAGTATTTTACTGAAAAAGAAGTTTTTGACCACATCTTATGCCATATGCCACAATATGTCAAAATAAACCTATGACAAATATAAAATGAGACATTAAAATAATCAGTAAACTCAAGAAATAATCTGCACTATTATATCTATGGGGAGAAATAGTGGGGAGTAGGAGATGACACTTGTGTTGCAAGTCTGGGTGATTAGGAGGATCATGGTTCCCTCAACAATAATAAGGAAGTTGAGAAGAGAGGAAGTTATCAGAGGTGGTGGGGAGAAAGATAATGAGCTCAGTTTTGGACATTTGAGTTTAAATTATAGAACATCCAATTTAAGATGTATAATAGGCAGTTGGAGATTCAAAACTAGTGTTCAGCAAAGAAGTTAGGGTTGGATAAGATTTTAGAATCATCAGCATAGTGATGAGAATTGAATCCATGGGATCTAATGAAATCAAAAAATGAAACAGTATAGAGGCAGAGGAGAAGAGGAAGAGAAGAGAAGAAGCAGAGGCTTATAGGTTAGCAGGTATAACCTGGATGAAGATACTTTAAAGGAGACTGAAGAAAAGTAGTCAAAAAAGTAGGAGGACAACAAAAAGAAAGCAATTATGGAAACTGGAAGAAATGCTAGTTCTTATTGATTTGGGAATGGCTAAACAAATAGTAATACATAAATTAATGGAATATTATACTACAAAAATGATAAATAAAAAGAATTCATATCTGCAAAATAAGCAGAACTAGGATATGATGATCAAAATAACATAAAAATGACAATATTGAAAGAGTTTAGTATCCTAATCAGTTGAATAACTATTCAAGGCAAGAAGTAGTGAAACTTAGATCATACTTCCTAAAAGAGAAGAAATGAATTACAATTGTAGAATAAGGCACACTCTTTCAGACATGGCCATTATGTGATTTATTCTGATATAGTATTATGTATATATTATAATATACTATATAATATAGTAACATACTTATTCTTCTATGTTAAGTGTAGACTTCTATTGTTGAGGTGTAAAGTAAGGGTGGGAGAGCCATTGAGAAATAATCTTGCCATCAACAAAACATTTTTAAAAGTAATCAGATTCTTTTTACCTTGTTTTTAAAAAGTTACCCAATAATACAAGAGTTAAATTCTATCTCATGCACAAACATTAAAAACTTGATATTTGACCTAATGTATATCTTGACAATGAGAAACGTTAAACTTTAATTAAGAATTAAAAAAAAAAAACTTGGGTGGGGAATGTATTTGGATAACCCTTACCTCAAAAAAGATTTAAAGTTTCCCAAGGAAGTTGAAACTGAGGCCTCTATTTTTTCCTCAATAAATTTCCCTGTAACAAGGTAATACACTCAGAATTGGTAATCCCACAGAATTTGATGTTGTTGATAAGGATATCATTATTTCACTTTTCCACTCCCCAATAAGAATAATAATACATTCTCTCCAGTTTCCTTAATGTAGGCAAGGCTATAGGAACATATGCTCAGTATCAGCAAATGTGGTACCCAAAATAAACATGTTATTAAATGATTGTTCCTCATCTTTCAATCAAGTATGGAAATGTTTTTGTTGATAGTTTTCTGAGCCCTTAATATTTCACTGACATTCCATAAAAACCATTATTTGGCAATGAATTTTGAGAAGACATTTCAAAGAATATAATTGCTAAGACAAGGAAAAAACCCTTTCCTGACTATGTTCTCTTCCTAGATTCTGACAATGCTGGAACACAAAGGTTACTGAGAGGGTATGAGTGGTACTTAAGCATTAAAGAATAAATGGATCAAACTTAAGGTTTGGGTATATTGCGAAGGCTAACTATGTTTTTAAACTTTCTCCCTAGGTAGCTCTTCAAATTGTAAAATTGTAAATTTATAAAATTGATTTCCACGATTCTCACAGTTTTGAAAAAGGATTGAGGCAAAAGAGCCCTTAGGATATCTAGTCCAATTTATTTCAACAAATATTTGTTAATTATATATTTATGTTAGACAGTAGGAGAAATGCCAAAAGTAGGTGGCACAGTCCTTACTCCAATCAATAATTCCTCAAGCATTTATTTAGCACCCATTATGTACCTGGCACTGTGTTAGACACTGGGGATATAGAAAACAATGAAACAGTCCTAGCACTGAAGGCATTTACAATTGATGGGGAAACAACTTTTGCATATAAGTATATGCAAAATATAGAATACAAATCTATGATTTCAGTGATATAGGGACTTCTGAGATGGAAACTCCCACTACTGGGCAAGTTGGTACCTTATTGGCAACTTATTTTCTTAGAGCATTACTCAGAGCCTTGACAGATTCAGTAACTTTCCCATGGACACACAGTCAATATATGCCAGAGCCAAGACTTGAACCTGGATCTCTCTATCCACTACACCAGTGGTGTCAGTCTCAAAGGCAGGGGCCATTAATCCATAGCTAAGGATCTCTGTAGGCTGTATATTGACTTTTTAAGAATTTTTAAGTATATATTCTTCATTTTATTATATTTCTATTTTTTATTTTTATTTAGTCAAATATTTTATTTAAAACTTTGAGTATACCTGGGGAGGGTTCAATCTTGTAAGTATCTCAAAAATTAGTTCTTTAGCTCATGTTTCCATCATATTTTAATTTGTTTGGGGCTGCACTCAGAAGTGTTTTGGGCCACACATGGTGAGGGTTGCATGTTTGACAACTCCTTATTACACCAAACTATCATGTACATACAAAACTAATACAAGGTCATCTCAAGGGAGAAGCATTAGTTCATGGAACAAGAAAAGTCTCATATAAGAGGTGGTCTTTGAGTTCAACTTTGAGGGCAATAATGGATTCTACTGGGAAGAGATTAGAAGGGATTGAATTCCAGGTAAGGGAAATACCATAGTCTTCACAACAGCAAAAGGAACACTATGAGGGAAGAATAGCAAGAAAGCCTGTTTGACTAGATTAAAAATTTCATTAAGAGGAGTAATGCATAATAAACTTAGAAAGGCAGGATGCAATTCGATTGTAAAGGGTTTGACATGTCAAAAAGAGGAATTTGTTTTGATCCTAGAGATAACTGGAAGCCAGTGGAGTTTATTGAGTAGTGAGTGATGTGGTCATTCAGGACTTTTTTTTGCCGATGGAGCTTAAAGTCTAATGCAAGGAAGTATGACACACATATAAATAATTATAAGCTGATAATTTCCAAAACTTCGAGTATACCTGGGTGGGGTTCAATCTTGTAAGCATCTCAAAAATTAGTTCTTTAGCTCATGTTCCTACCTAGAGTTGACTAGGAACATCTGAATTTTACTCATTTCTAGCTCTCTCCAAAGAGTCTTCAGTTTCCTCAGATTTTTAAACAAGTTCATGCCATATCACTAAGAACACAGAAGGGACTAATATCTGAATTCATAGACAACCAAATCATAGACATCCTTCTCCCAGAAATCTATAGAGCCAGTCCTGTTAAAGCCCAGACTCCGTATTTCTGCTGAGCTTGTACCATTGTTTCTATCGCTACAGATGCTGCTCTCATCCACTTTCTATTCCTCAGAAAAATATTATACCTTATGATGAGATAATTGATGCTAATATGCCTATGACTAGTAGTTAAATTTCCAGCTCTTTTATTTTAGTTAGAACTGCAAACTCAACAATACAGAACAGAAAAGAGTGTTTTAGGCAGCTATGAATTCCTCTTGATTCACATGTCTCAAATAATCATCTCCAACATTTACTAAATTAAAGTGACTAAATTTCATTCTCTTTATCCTTACCTCAAGGCAGAGGTAGTTTGTTCCCTTTTGGGTCAATCTATCCCACTGAGTCATATTGAAGCTGAGGAAAAAGCACTCGTACCTCATTTCTTTCTTCCTTTCCCTCATTGACCTTCTCCTCTATCCTGAGAGATGGGAGCTAGAATCATACAAGCTACCTTGAAATTTTGAGAAACTTCAAGAAAGCACTATTGAAAGACCAGAAAGATTGGGAGGAATGTCAACGCTTGTGACAACTACCATGTCAAAATGGCAGTTTCATATGCATAACATGAAATAATTATAACTACAATGACCACTAGCATTTATATTGTACACTATAGTGAATTTATATTGTACACTCACATGCTATCTCGTTTAAGCCTCACAATATGAGGTAGGTGCCCTCATTATTCCCATTTTACAAATGAGGAACCTGAATCTGAGAGGGATTAAGTAACTTGTCCTAAGTTAGCTAGTAGGCTTCTGAGACAGAATTCAAACAAGTCCTAGTACAATATAACAATCGATTAAGAACAATGTCCTATTCTGATATCTCAACATGGCATGGAGGCAAACTTAGATTACTTATATTCATATCAGTGGAATTAAAACTTGGTAGGTTCTACCATGCTCAAAAAGCATTAATCCAAAAGCAAGTGGACCTTTGACAACTCAGAACCAGCCTCATTTTAAAGTTACTCATCTCCAGATAGTTGATCACCAGGTGATAGATTTTGTTTTGCCTACAGCAACTCACAAAGACCATATAGTAAGGAATGGAGGGGTTTTGACTGCACATAATGTGGGAGGACTCATACTCATGAAATTGTTGGTCGTTGATATATTGAAGCACATAAAAGCAGTGCAGTCAAAGTTCTGTGTAAAATCCCACCTCCTTATTTTACAGATGAGGGAAACTCCCATTTGACTTTATAGTCAGTTTTCCCATAACATAATTCCCAGCAGAGACATGTCAGGCTATAATTCAAAGTCACAGTAATCCTTTGAGAGACTCAGAATCACCTTTCATAAACCTCACATATATAATCTGTTCTGTAGGCTGTATTTCCTTTTTTTTCCCTTATGACTGGTCAGTGAGTAAATCAGGATCTAGGTTTTATTAATTATGAGAAAATTTTTTCAGATGACATATCAATACAATTTTTTAATGTTCATTTTCTGATATTTTGTAATCCAGGTCCTTTCTCTCAGACCCCTACCCTTTCCCCAAAAAGGCAGGTAATATGACATAAATTGTACATAAATTATCATATAATACATTTTAATATTTATTATATCATGAAATAAGATACATATTGCTTACACTAAAGAAAATTCATGGAAGAAATAAAGTAAAGAATAGCATGTTTCACTTTGCACTCAGACTCCATATTTTCCTTCTATGGCAGTGGATATCTGTTTTTTTGTCATGAGTCCCTTGGAGTTATCCTGAATCTTTCTATTATTGAGAATAATTAAGTCATTTTTAGTTGATCATCATACATTATTGTTATTTCTGTGTAGAACATTCTCCTATTTCTGCTTACTTCACATTGCATCACTTCATTTAAGTCTTTCCAAAAATTTTTCTCATCATCTTGCTTATCCTTTCTTATTTAGCACAATAATATTGCATTATAAGCATAAACCACCACTTGTTTAGCTGTTCCCTAGTTAATAGATATCTCTTTAGTTTCCAGTTCTTTCCAATCACAAAAAGAGCTGCTATAAGTATTTTGCATAGGTATGTCCTTTTTCCCTATCTTTAAGTTCTTTGGGATACAGACCTAGCAGTGGTATTTCTGGGTCAAAGCATATGCACACTTTACTAGCCCCTTGAGCATGGTTCCAGATTGCAGAATGGTTAGATCAGTTTGCAGCTCTGCCAGTAGAGTATTGGTATCTCAGTTTTTCCACATTCCCTCCAGCATTTATCACTAACTTTTTTTTTTTTGTCAAGTTAACCAGTCTGATGGTTGTGAGGTGATACCTAAGAGTTGTTTTAATTTGTATTTCTCTAATCAAGATTTGGAGTATTGTTTCATATTACAAAAGATAGTTTTCATTTCTTCATCTGAAAATTGCTTCTTCATTTGGCCATTTGTCAACTGGGAAGGGCTTCGTATTCTTATATATTTGATTTAGTTCTCTATTTGAGAAATTAAGCCTTTGTCAGAGAGACTTGCAATAAAGATTTCCCCCAACCCAGTTTGTGGTTTGCCTTTTAATCTTGGTTGCATTGTTTTTCTTTGTGCAGAAAAATTTTAATTTAATGTAATCAATCATTTATTTTACTGCTCATAATGTTCTCTATGTTTTGTTTTGATCCATATTATTTCCTTATCCATTGGTCTGACAGGTAAACTATTTTGTGTTCTCCTAATTTGTTTAGGTATCACTCTTTATTTCTAAATCATGTATCCATTTTGACTTTACCTTGGTATATGGTGTGAGGTGCTGGTCTATGCCCAATTCCTGCCATACTATATTTTCAAGTTTTCTCATCAGTTTTTGTCAAATACCGAGTTCTTCTTTCAAAAGCTTGGATCTTTGGGATTGTCAAAAAATAAGTTACTTTGGTCATTTACCAAATGCATGTTGAGGGCCCTACCTAGTCCATCAGTCCTCCACTCTATTTCTTAGCCAGTTCTAGATTGTTTGGATGGTTGCAGCTTTATACTATAGTTTGAGATACTATACAGCTAAGCCACCTTTCTTCATATTTTAAAATTAGTTCCTTTGATGATCTAAGTCTTTTGTTCTTCCAGATGAATTCTGTTACACTTTTTCTAACTCTACGAGATAATTTTGGGATAGTTTGGCATACTGAATAAGTAAATTAATTTAGGGAAAAGGTGTAATTTTTTTAATGTAATAGCTTGGGGTACCTATGAACAATTAATGTTTTTCCAGTCATTTAGATCTGATTTTTGTGTGTGTGTGAAAACTATTTTGTAGTTTGATCATATAGTTCCTGAGCTTGTACTGGCAAGTAGATTCCTGGTTATTTTGAATCTAAAATTATTTTATTTGGGTTTCTCTATCTGTCTTTCTCAGTGGGGCTTTACTGGTAGCATAGAGAAATACTACCATTAAGTTTAAAAATTCACTCTGGTTTAGGGTCTTTAAAAAATATAACCTTTTTTCTCCCTTAAAATGACCTGTATCTCTTCTCTCTTCTCCTCCCACTTTTTAGATGGTCTCCTTCTATCACTGACATTTTATGGATACTTATCTTGCTCAAGTAGAGTTTGATCAGATAAAGTGGAGCCTGAAAAGCTGAGGAGCTATCACTATGAGTAACTCCTTTTGTTTGGGAAACTCTTTGATCTCAAGTTTTCTAGGTACTCTTATAGGTGTACCTTTGCTTGCCAAGGCTAGAGAAGATATTACCTTGGAATCTGAGTCCAGACTGTCACAACTCCTGTAACACATCACCACAACCCAAATAGACTTCTGAAAGAGTTCTTTGATAGCATGCTTACCACCCAGCTATAGCCAACATTCCTGGTTTGGCTAGGGTACCTTTGTGGGTGGATAATGACAGATTTATACTAAATTAGTTTGACACATTGAAGTCCCAAGGTGAGAAAAAATGTTTCTTTATTTAATTTTCCCCCACTTTTTAATAAGCTCTTTTTGCTTTAGTTCACAAATCATTGAACGTGCTTCCTCTCTGCCTTTGTAAGTAGATGGAGATTTGTTAGGTGACCTCATAAGTTTAAAAAGACACACTACACAAAGCCTAGGTTGTAAAATTAATCAATCATTGAGCATTAATGAAGCATCCACTATGTGCCAGGCACAGTATCTGACTCTAGGGAAACAAAGGCAGAAGAGAAAGACCCTGTCCTCAATGTGTTTAAAGAAGGAGATAACATATGTGTATGTTGCCTATATCTTGGTTATAGGCATATATAAGATATATACAAAGTAGATAACAAATGGGGCACCTAGGTGGCTCAGTGAATAGAATGCCAGGACTAGAGATGAGATATTCTGGGTTCAAATCTGGCCTCAGACCCTGGACAAATCACTTGACCCCAAGCATCTAACCCTTATTGCCCTTCTGCCTTGCAACCAATATTTAGTATCAATTCTAAAAGGGAAGGCAAGGGTTTACCAAAAAAAAAAAAAGTAGGAAATGAGGTAAGTTTATTATGGAGGGGACCAAAAAAGGCCTCCAATAAAAGGTAAATCTTGAGTCTTGAAGGAGAAGAGGTTTTCCAAGAGGTAGTGGTGAGTAAGTAAAGCATTTCCACAAAGAGATAGTCAGAATAAAGGCACAGAGATGAAAGGAGCATTGTATGGAAGGATTCAAAACCAGGAGACCTGACTGTCCCCCCCAAATCTCAGTTTCCCAGCTAATTTTTTTCTCTATTTTTTATCTCCCCTACCCTTTCTTCTAAAACCTCATTCATCAGCACAGTACCTGGCATTTTGTGAGTGTTTAATAAATGTAGATTATTAGATTGATCTTCATCTCTTCTCAGGTTGGAGACTTTTGCCATAGCAGGTACTATTGGTTCATCCTGAATATAGACACTGGTGTCATCTTTCTTGCTTGTTTTCATCATTCCTTTTTGAGGAAAGAATTTCTATTTCCTGATAATAACAAGTTATATAGTGTCCTTGGCTATGACTACTCAGATCGCACCAGAAATTTTTCAGAAATGCAACAAAAGAGCTGCTTCTTTGGAGGGTTCAAAATAGGTTATCAGTGAAGCACTAGTATTGCTCATTCACACTCCTGGTTCCCCAAACAAGACACACTACTTTTCCTTAATTCTGTACCCTGAAACTAGGTCTCTTCTAGCCATTGGTTACCTGAAAGGCCTATTTTCTTGTCAGCAGTGCCTCTTGGATTAAACATTTCCTCTTCTTACCTGGAAGCTGTGGTAGGAGCAAGGATGGAGAAAAGGCTGTTGAGCAAGGAGGATGGAGGTTCAAGACCTGCCTCAGCCAAGTACTGGCTATGTGTCTCTGAGTAAGTTACTGAACTATTCGGCGCTCTAAGCAACTCTAAAATAATAAAGGTGTTGATCCGCATGAGCAAGAGTTCTCTCTAACAACCAACGAAATCACAGGTCTGGTACCTTTTACTGAGTGAGTCCAAAATCTTCTCCACTAAATTGTAAACTCCTAAAAGGCAAGGAACTGTTTTCTGCTACTTTTACTTCTTTCTACCTTCCGCGGTCCCCCTATTCCTCTGCACAAAACTGGCAGTCAAGGAAAACGTTCCATTAAGAAAGAACTTTAATACATGCTCAGGGGACTAGGAGTAATAACCAGTTGTAACCCAGGCTCTTATACCTGTAACTCGGAACTACTTAGGAGACATTCAGGAAGAGGACACTGGGTTCTGACAGGGATCTCATCCCTAATGGGACCAATTTTTTTTTTAAATCACTGAATTTCCTCCAGGAAGAAATTAACCAAATTTTCCAGGGAGCTGTGTCCATTCCACAGTGTGATTAGAATACTAAAGGGGGTGTGAGGGGAGTGGAGCGCAGCGGGATGGGAGAGAGGGTAGAAGGTAGTCAAAGGCGGGTTAGGGGCCTGAAGTGGGAAAACAAACAAACAGAAAGGGGTTACCCAAAGGAAGGGCGCTGCGGGGCGCCAGCTGCTGAGTCAGCAGCAGCAACAAGGGAGGAGGTCCCAGCCCTTGCAAGTGGAGAGCCTGCTTAGGGCTCAAACTCAGCTGCTGGGGTGTGTAGCCGCGCCTAGGCGAGCTGAGCAGCTGCCACTCCAGCTTCTCCCTCTAGGACCCACTTCTTACCAGAAGCAACTTTGCTTCCTCAGTTGCCTTAACTTTTGTCCCCCTCCCTGCTTTTCTCTTGCTAGAAGCCAAGCAGTGTCCCTTTCTGCCTACCTCCCTCTCCTCCCGCTCCCTTGATCCCCAGGGACTGAAGTGAAGTTAGTAGGGCGTGCTGCTGGCCACTTTGAGCCTGCCGCTAGCTGACTCGCGGTCGCTCGCTCCCTCCGGACACTATGAAGCCCACTGGCTGGACAGCTGCTCAGTGGCTGCTTTGTCTGCTCTTTTTGCGGATCTCGGGACCAGGGCATTGCTACCTTTACAACAATCGCTATGCGGGGTAAGTTCAGTAGCCTTCCTCTTTAGCCTCCCAACACTTCTTCCAACTGGGTGCCCGATTTGTGCCTGCCTTTAGGAGGGACAACTCTTTTCTGACTTCGGGGTTTCTACAGAAACACTCTTGGTGACTCAAATGTATGCGTCTTAATAAAAAATCTTCCCCATTTTCCCCTCTACCTAGCTGAAAAGAATGCTGCCTGAGAGAGCACGGCTTGGCTTTCTATGCTCTTTACAATTGGACTCCCTGTGATGGAACCCCGGGTCTGTGAATTGGCTATATTTTATTTTACAATGTGTTCCCTGGGTTTCAGATTCACTGTGAAGGGAGTGCCATTGTGTTACTGTGGATTAATACTTGAAATCAAATTTTCTGTTTTGGAAATCTATGTGGTCAGAATTTCCAGCAGCAATGGGTTAACAAACAAACAAACAACGCTAGAAGTTATGTGCATTCTCCTCCAGGGTGGATATTGCAAACTTTTGCAAATCCGGGTAACGTCAATGGTTACTCTTGGGAATTACCTGAGCAAAATTGGCCATTGTTATTAGAAGAAGGAAAAAAAGTTTTATAATAAAAGTCTAAATCAAGTGGGAGAAATAACTTTCTTTTCATTAGGGTTATAAATTTAGAGTTTGTCCATGTCTATTCATGCCATCGCAGCCCTTGAAAGTGAGGGATAGTTAATAAGAAATATATTGGGCAGTCGTTCTTATTATCCTGAAGTCTTGCTGGGATTATACACAGTTAGGCAAGAGTCTTACTGGGATGACATATAGCATATTCTTTTCTTGAAGTTGTAGTGGGAGAAGCGAGTGAGATGGTAGTGTTTTAATCTTTAGATCATGCAGTGTTGGGGGTGAACAGGGAGCCTTTTAAAAGAATCTAGTCCAAGTTTCTCATTTTGAAGTGCCTTGGAATCTTTGTCAGGGTTCTAATCTCACTCATTAACTAGTTTCCAGATGAGAAGCATTTTATATTGAACTGGAAAATGAAACAAGGACTAGAGGATTTCATGGCGTATTTTTTTGTTTTTGTTTTTTCTAGAAGGTGACACTTGTAAATTATTCCGTACAGTATTACGATTATGACCTTGGCACACCGGTTTTTGTTTTTTTGTTTTTTTTTCCAGTGGTCAGGCCAACCTTTTAGAAGGCCACTGAAAATCAGAGCTTTCCCAGGGGAAACATTTTAAAACATGGCCTCAGTTCTCAAGGGATCAGAAGGCTAGTAATGTGATCCAGTCTTTCACCTCTAGGTCTTTGGGAGAAATTGAAAGGAGTTAACTTTTGATCTCTGATTCCTAAAATTCGGGTTTCTACATCATGAACTCTGTCATCATTATAAACTTTCTCAGTGAGGAAGCCAGAAAATCAAATGGGCCTAAGGATCAACCTCTTTTTCAGTACCTAACTTTGGTTAGATTGAGGGGCACTCTGGGAGAGTAGATTATTTATAAGATGTCATGGTTTTATGGGCAGCTCAGTGATATGACTCTTTTAAAAGCATTGTATTTCATAAATTTTATTTTTTTAATCATTGTATGAGATTTTTTTTTAACCCTTGTACTTCAGTGTATTGTCTCATAGGTGGAAGATTGGTAAGGGTGGGCAATGGGGGTCAAGTGACTTGCCCAGGGTCACACAGCTGGGAAGTGGCTGAGGCCGGGTTTGAACCTAGGACCTCCTGTCTCTAGGCCTAACTCTCACTCCACTAAGCTACCCAGCTGCCCCTAATGTATGAGATTTTATAGTTCATTGTATTTTATATCCTTAGTACCCCGCATAGAAATTTTATAAGTGCTTTATCATTATTATTATTGTTAATAAAAATAAGGCAATATAACCTAAGGTTCAGAGGACCACCCTGAAGTCAAGAAGAACTGATTTCAAGTCCTCCCTCTGGCATATTCTAGCTAGTAAGCCTCTCTGTGACCAAGACAATATGTTAACTTAGCAGAATTTAAAGTTCTTTAAGGCAAGAACAATTTCATTTTTGTCTGTCTGTCCCCAACACTGAAGAGTTCTCTTACCAAGATAAAATCACAAGTAAGGAGCAAAAATAAATAAATATATCACATACACCTCATGCCTGGCACAATAGATAGGGAACCATCTTTGAAGGAAGGAAGCACCACTGTTGACACATAATAGCTTTGTGATGATGGACAAGTTACTTCATTTCTCATGGCCCCAGGCCACTCTCTAAGAGGAAGCTGATGATGAACTGCTTAAGGAGTTTCCAAAACTTACCCTAATAAAACCACACGTCTGCCACCCACCTGTCCCCCAAAGTCCTAAAAAAAGTGCATGATACAGGTTTAGAGATGACACAGGACATTACCGTGACCTAAGTTGTCATTTTATCCTTCCTTTGTGGTTCTGTGCAGAATGATTTGCCCTAGATTACAAGGTAGAATTCCGGTCACAGCTGAGCAGGTGTGAGCCTGTTTTCTAGACACTATTTAGTGAAGGAAAAGATGCCAGACACTCTTTCTCACTTGGGCTCCTGAAGCCCCCATCATAAGGCTACAGTATATTATGTGCTGCATTGCCATACAAGTATTAATTGCCATTTGCTCCTAGGTCACATTTATAAATAACCAGGTGTCTGCAAGTTCTAAAAGATGAAACCTGAGGCAGTTAGTGACAGGTTGAAGAAATGGGGCCCTCCTCTTCCATCTCTGTAAAAGGAGCTTCTTCGAAATTACAAATAGATCTATGCAACCTCACCATTGAAAGTGAGGACTTTTAAGTTATCTTCCATAATGGCAGGTTCTCACCAAACAGGAGATGATTGTCTCCACCATTTAATGTCATTTTGCTAAGTCTAAGAAACTCTTAAACTTTAGCTTATTTAAGTGTGACTAGCATCTGATCAGATGGCAAAATAACATATAATTTAAACCACATTTTAAGTAACTTTGCTGAAAGTGGCAATTCCACCACTAGATTACCCAATTTTCTTTCTCAGTAGACTTTCGTTATTTTTTTTAAAGTTATAATATGGTCTCATTTGTAATAGGGAGTCCTCCTGATTTAAAAATACATTATATTAAAATATGATCATTGATTAAAGAGCTCTGAGAATGCATTAAAACATAAAGCCCAGGGCAGCTCAGAATGCCTATTGTTGAGAGAATGAAAATAAAGATGGATGGCTTTGGGGGTGTGGATATGGTCAAACTAGATGATCTACATAAAAAAAACTCAAAAAGAAGATTATGGAGAAAAAGAAACTGGCAAATATTACTCTATTGTGTGAGAAATTTGGATTAAATAAAACATGGTTTCAAGAATATTTTAAAATAAAGAATAAAGGAAGCAAATTGATAAAGAAATGATTTGAATATAGAAAAAAATCAAAAGGAGTCCAGGTTTCACAGGTTTAGAATATTTTTATCCATCATTCTTACTATCTTTCTTAAATTCCTTACAGAAAGTGTTAGCTGTGTGTGTGTGTGTGTGTGTGTGTGTGTGTGTGTGTGTGTGATATGTTTAGAGTGAGAGGCATCATTGCATAGTGGATAGAAAGAAAACCTCAGACAGGAAGATCTGGAATGAAGTCTTGCCTCTAACACATACTGGCTGTGTAACTCAAGGGTTTTCTTCTCAGTGGCCCAGACAGCTCTCTAAGATTGTAAATTAGAGACCAGAACCTGAATCAGAAGGGATCAGAAGCCATCTATCCATCCTATTCACTCCTCTAAATGTGTGAAGGCATATATGTCCAGTTTAAAAGATATCAGAGATGTGTACACATTACTATATTTTTCTTCCAGGTATTTGCATTTGTCTGTGGAGAGAGACTTAGACAGAGACAGAGGGAGACAGAGACAGAGACAGAGACAGAGACAGAGACAGAGACAGAGACAGAAAGAGAGAAATAAAATATGCAATTTGGATAGACTTTTTGGTAAACAAAAACAGTATGAGGAAAGGACAGATTTTAGAGAATGAAGCTAGAAATCTTGCAATAGACTAAAAATAAAGCAAGCTGGCAAGTGAATTTATCTACAAAGGAAATTGTAGATTTCATACCTAGAAGGAGAGAAAGAGCTAACAATTTTTAGAAAATTAAGGAGAGGAGCAGAGCTAAGAGAGCAGAGAAGCATAAAGAAATATAGCAGGGTCTACATCCCATACCCAATCCCCAACCTGCATAGTTCCTTCAAACAAATCTAGAAATATCAGCAGGCTATCCTGATCTGAAAAGATAAGAAAAAAATCACAGTGAGTAATTTTTATAACCCATGCTAGCTTAGGGAGACAATAAAAAGTCTATATGCACTGATAATGACATTTATTAGAGAAATGCAAATTAAAATGACTCAGAAGTATCAATTTCCCCCTTCAGATTGGCAAACATAACAGAAAAGGAATATGACAAATAGAGGAGAGGATGTGAAAAATAGGGATGCTAAAGCGCTGTTAATTGAATTGAGAACTGGTATAACTTTTTTTGAGAACAATTTGTAACTTTACCAAAAGAGATATAAAACTGCACATACCCTTGGCTCAACAAAACTTCTACTAGATCTGCATCCTAAAGAGATCAAAGAAAAAGGAAAAGTGAAAAGTACATGTGCAAAAATATTTATAGGAGCTCTTTTTGTGGTGACAAAGAATTGGAAATTGAGAGAATATTCAGCAGTTGAGGAATGGCTGGACAAGTATATGGTTGTGATGAAATACTATTGTATTGTAATAAGAGAAATGGCTTCAGAAAATCCTAAGATGACATACAAACTGATGCAAGTGAAGTGAGCAGAATCAAGACAACATAATACACAGTAACAGCAATATTTAATGATGATTAACTCTGAAAGATTTAGTTACTCTGATCAACGCAATTATCTAAGACAATTCCAAAGGAATAATGATGAAAAATGCTATTCACCTTGAAAGAAAGAACTAATAAATGCATACAAATTGAAGTATAACTTCTCACTTTATTTTTTGTGCTTTTTTTGGTAACATGGTTAATATGGAAATGTGTTTTGCATAATTTCACATGCATAATTGATATATCGCTTGCCTTCTCAATGGGTAGATCAGGGAGAAAATTTGGAATGCAAACATTTAAAATAAATAAACATTAATTAATATAAAAAGAATTTTTTAAAAAAAGAGATGAATATACATGCACACAAAGTAAACACTGGTGATGGGATTTGTCCAGGAAAGAAGGGAATAAAGCATCCTAGCACAGGGAGAAACTGTGCATCAAATCAAGAGAAGGCTCCAGATCCAGCATAAAGGTGCCTACATTTCTGCAAGATACAAGAGCAGGTAGTAATGGGCAGTTCTCTTGCTCACTACTCACTTCTGGATCGCAGATCTAAGGTGGAATGAAGAAAGGATCTGGCACTAGAGGTGGTGTTCCAGGGTAAGAAGCCCAGTGCTCTACATTAGGTATGGAATCAGCCATAAATTAACATTTATTAAGCACCTACTATGTGTTAGACATTGTGCTTAGTGGAATTTTAGCTGGGATTTGAAGAAAGCTGGGGAAGGTAGGGTCGAGAGATGAGATGAGAAAGAAGAGCATTCCAGGCATGAGGGACAGCCAATGGAAATATCCAAGATGAGTTAATAGAATATCTTGTTTTAGTACTAGAAAGGAGGTCAGTGTCACTGGGTCACAGAGTAATTAAAGGATAAGAGACAGGATACAGGATTCAATAAGACTGGAAAGATGGGAGTAGGTTATGAATAGTTTTGAATGACCACTGATGACTATATTTCATCTAAGAGGTAATAGGGAGCCATTGGAATTTATTTGGGGCAAGGCATGATAATCAGACTTGGCTTTAGGAAGATCACAAGCTGACTAGAGGATATACTAGAGTGGAGAGTTGTAGGCAGATCGACTGGTGGGCAAATGCAGTAATCCAAATATAAGGTCATAAGGTACTGGAATGGTAGCTGTGTTAGAAGAGAAAAGGGAGCATATACAAGATATATATAATAGAGGTAAAATCAATAGATCTTGCCAACAGATTCAATATGGGAGTGACAGAAAGTGAGGAGTTGAATGATATTTCATAATGAGGATGACATATAGTGCTCAAGCCCAGGTGAAAAGGAGAGTGGTAGATGGGGATGAGTATGGAATGGTAATGGTTTGCAGTCAGGGGAGGAGTTGCATTAAGGTAACTAGGTTAAGGAAACTAAAGAGTAGAAACTTGTTAGCAATAAGATATGGGAAGTACCCATACACTGAGACTCAAATCCAGTCCTGTGATGATAAATCATTCTCTCACCAAACACTGTGGTAGAAAAAGCAAGTCAACAGAAGATAGAGGCAGGTCTTTGGGTCAGTGATTAGAATTTTAGGGCTAGAATGAACTTACATTTAGCTTTTCCCATTTGTAACTCCTTATTTTAATAATCAGCTCATTTTTAGCCTGGGGGAAATATAATCCCCCCAAAGTCCATGTGGTTCTCTCTTCTGTAGCTTTAAGGGTACTTTGGACCTAAAACTTATAAGTTCAATTGCAGTTGCTATAAGCCCCCAGTCAGGAAAATCCTATTTTAACCTGAAGTAGTTTAACTATAGTTTTCTGTGACTTGGCAAAATGCTAGCATCTATACAGAAATTTATCTCAGGTCTATACATGATTTACACAGACTTCCCTTACTCCTGCAGATTCATTCCACTCCCTTTACATTTACCTTATTCTACTTTTAAAAGGACACTACTCATTATTCATGCTATAAGAGGAAACCCAATGCATCTGTCATTTAAGAGTACATTGTAGTTGAAGGTATCAAAATAGGGAAGGAGGAGACTAAGCTATCACTCTTTGCAGATGATATGATGGTCTACTTAAAAAATCCAAGAGAATCAACTAAGAAGCTTGTAGAAATAATCAACAACTTTAGCAAAGTTGCAGGATACAAAATAAATGCACATAAATCATCAGCATTTCTATACATTTCCAACACATTAGAGCAGCAAGAAGTAGAAAGAGAAACACCATTTAAAATCACCCTAGACAATAAAAAATACTGAGGAATCTATCTACCAAAACAAACACAGCAATTATATGAAAACAACTACAAAACACTTTCCAAACAAATAAAACTGGATCTAAACAATTGGAAAGCCATTGATTGCTCATGGGTAGGATGAGATAACATAATAAAAATGAACATTCTACCCAAATTAATTTACCTATTTAGCTCCATACCTATTAAACTACCAAAAACCTTCTTTACTGAATTAGAAAAAACTATAACAAATTTCATTTGGAATAACAAAAGATCAAGAATATCAAGGGAAATAATGAAAA
>NC_058130.1:500383057-500414311 GCF_016433145.1 Gracilinanus agilis
GGTATCACCTCACACCTAGCAGATTGGCTAAAATGAAAGAAGGGGAGAGTAATGAATGCTGGAGGGGATGTGGCAAAACTGGGACATTAATGCATTGCTGGTGGAGTTGTGAACTGATCCAACCAATCTGGCTGGCAATTTGGAATCATGCTCAAAGGGCTATAAAAAAATGCCTGCCCTTTGATCCAGCCATACCATTGTTGGGTTTGTACCCCCAAAGAGATCATAAATAAACAGACTTGTACGAAAATATTTTTGCTGGTAGAACTGAGAATTGATCCAATCATTTTGGAAAGAAATCTGGAATTTTACCCAAAGAATTACATGAATATGTATGCCTTTTGACTCAATAATACTGTTATTAGTTTTATTTCCTATAATGATTAGGGAAAAAGGAAAACAACCTATGGGTTCTAAAAGGTTTATAGCAGTTCTCTTTGAGGTGGCAAAGAACTAGAAAGTGAAGAGA
Organism: Gracilinanus agilis; assembly: GCF_016433145.1. Classification (NCBI taxonomy): domain Eukaryota; kingdom Metazoa; phylum Chordata; class Mammalia; order Didelphimorphia; family Didelphidae; genus Gracilinanus; species Gracilinanus agilis. Next base: position 500,383,527 of record NC_058130.1, read on the forward strand.
AGCCTATCAATTGGGAATGGCTAAACAAATTGTCGATATGATTGTGATGGAATATGATTGTGCCATAAGAAATTATGAGTAGGTTAATTAAAAAAAAACATGGAAAGTTCTACATGAAATTATGAAGAGTGAAATGAGCAGAACCAACAGAGCATTATATACAGCAACAGAAACATTGTTTGAAAAATAGATTGTGTATGTACGCTTACAGAGAAAGAACTTATAAATAGAAATAACATGGTTTATTTAAAACATAGTTAAAGAAACATAGTTTAATATATACATATATCTTTATGCCAAATGATGCCTTCTCTTTAGTTTAGGGAGGTGTGGGAGGAAAGGAGTTACTTGGCTATTTTAATGTAACAAACAGATAAACAACTTTTAAAAAAAGGAGTATACTGTAATGCATAGAGTTTTATCATTGGAGTTAGGATGATTTATATTCAAATTCCACCTCTGACACTTAGTGACATTGTAGCCATGGCCAGGACATGTGAATATTTTGAGCCTTAGTTTCCTCATAGGTAAAATGGGGATAATAGTACTTGTGGTATTTGTTTCACTGGGTTATTGTGAAGTTCAAATGACATAATTTGAACTTCTTTGTAAATTTTAAAAGGCTACATATGTGTCTAATTATCGTAGCTGCTCATGTTCAGTTTCTGAGCATAGTTGAGGACAGGTATGAAACTAAGTAATTTTAACCATTTTATCTTTATGCTCCATATCTTCTGTTGAACTTTACTGCTACTCAGTAATCTTTCTATTGTGCCATTCTTTTATCATCTCCCTATCTCTTTCCTTATAGTGACTATTACAAACTTCTTTCTTCATGCCCCTAATTTCACCAATTCCATTACTACAACATATGGTATTCTACTTCACCAAGAAGATTGATGGAAGGAACATTTATTATTGGCTACCTAAGGATAAGAGGTAGCATTACAATGTACTCTTTTTTTAAATTTAAACATTTATTAATATTCATTTTTAACACGGTTACATGATTCATGCTCCTACTTTCCCCTTCACCCCCTGCACTCCCCCCACCCATGGCCGATGCACATTTCCACTGGTTTTGTCATGTGTCATTGCATTTGATTTTACCATAGTATATCAGTCTCTGTGTACAGTGTTCTTCTGGCTCTGCTCCTTTCACTCTGCATCAGTTCCTGGAGGTCTTTCCAGTTCATATGGAATTCCTCCAGTTTATTATTCCTTTGAGCACAATAGTATTCCATCACCAGCATATACCACAATTTGTTCAGCCATTCCCCAATTGAAGGGCTTACCCTCATTTTCCAGTTTTTTGCCACCACAAAAAGCGCAGCTATAAATATTTTTGTACAAGTTTGTTTATCTATGATCTCTTTGGGGTACAAACCCAGCAATGGTATGGCTAGATCAAAGGGCAGGCATTCTTTTATAGCCCTTTGAGCATGATTCCAAATTGCCAGCCAGAATGATTGGATCAGTTCACAACTCCACCAGCAATGCATTAATTCCCAGTTTTGCCACATCCCCTCCAGCATTCATTACTCTCCCCTTCTTTCATTTTAGCCAATCTGCTAGGTGTGAGGTGATACCTCAGAATTGTTTTGATTTGCATTTCTCTAATTACTAGAGATTTAGAACACTTTCTCATGTGCTTATTGATACTTTTGATTTCTTTATCTGAAAATTGCCTATTCATGTCTCTTGCCCATTTATCAATTGGGGAATGGCTTGATTTTTTATACAATTGATTTAACTCCTTGTATATTTGAATAATTAGACCCCTATCAGAGTTTTTTGTTATAAAGATTTTTGCTCAATTTGTTGTTTCCCTTCTGATTTTGGCACTGTCTTGCTGATGTCACTTATCCCAAGTCTATTCCACTGATCCACCTCTCTATCTCTTAGCCAGTACCATATTGTTTTGATGACTGCTGCTTTATAGTACAGTTTAATACCTGGTACTGCTAGGTCCCCTTCCTTCGCATTTTTTTCATTATTTCCCTTGATATCCTTGATCTTTTGTTATTCCAAATGAACTTTGTTATAGTTTTTTCTAATTCAGTAAAAAAGTTTTTTGGTAGTTTGATAGGTATGGCTCTAAATAGGTAAATTAATTTGGGTAGAATGGTCAGTTTTATTATGTTAGCTTGTCCTACCCATGAGGAATCAATGTTTTTCCAATTGTTTAGATCTAGTTTTAATTGTTTGGAAAGTGTTTTCTAGTTGTTTTTGTATAATTCCTGTGTTTGTTTTGGTAGATATATTCCCAAGTATTTTATATTGTCTAGGGTGATTTTAAATGGTGTCTCTCTTTCTACCTCTTCCTGCTGTGATGTGTTGGAAATATATAGAAATGCTGATGATTTCTGTGCATTTATTTTGTATCCTGCAACTTTGCTAAAGTTGTTGATTATTTCTACCAGCTTCTTAGTTGATTCTCTAGGATTTTTTAAGTAGACCATTAAATCATGTGCAAAAAGGGATAGCTTAGTCTCCTCATTGCCTATTTTGATACCTTCAATTTCTTTTTCTTCTCTAATTGCTACTGCTAATGTTTCTAATACAATGTTAAATAATAGAGGTGATAATGGGCATCCTTGTTTCACTCCTGATCTTATTGGAAAGGCTTCTAATTTATCCCCATTGCATATGATGCTTGTTGATGGTTTTAGGTATATACCATTTATTATTTTTAGGAAAGGTCCTTCTATTCCTGTACTTTTCAGTGTTTTCAATAGGAATGGGTGCTGTATTTTGTCAAAGACTTTTTCAGCATCTATTGAGATAATCATGTGATTTTTTGTTTGTTAAATTGTTGATACGGTCAATTATGTGGATGGTTTTCCTAATGTTGAATCATCCTTGCATTCCTGGTATAAATCCCATCTGATCATGGTGGATGATCCTCTTGATCACTTGCTGGAGTCTCTTTCTCCCTATTAAATTTCACCTTCTTGACTTCAAACCCCTTTAATCTGTGAAGGTATTTTTGAGGAACAGTAAGGAAGTCATTGTCACTAGATTGCAGATTATGTGTGGTAGAGGAGGATATATTTTAACTCAAAGTTTTATTTATCCCAAAAATTTGATAAACATGTTTTGCCTTCATCCAGGTTATTGTTAAAAAGTGTTTAACAGACTTGGGTGAGGATACATTTGTAGGGCATCCCACAGAAGGATTATCTACAAGTTAATATCAGTTCATTAACTTATGGATAGGACTGGTCAATGGGTTTGAATTCCACCCATTTATGCTATCAAATATATCACATTTTTCTTTTTCTCATATCATGTAAGATAGCATCATCTAATGGGAAAATGCCAGATTCAGAATCAGAAAAAATCTGTATTTGATTCTTGAACCTACTTTCTCACCTTAAACACTGAGGTTATAATATTAGAATCACAAAATCTCATCTAGTCCAACTTTCACCTGAACAACAAACCCCTCTGCAATATCCTTGATAAGTATTTTTTAGGACCTTTGCATAAAGACCTCTAATTAAAAGGAACATCCCAAAGAAGCCTGTACCTACTTCAAAGATGAATATCCTATGAGATAACTATAATAATGCCTATCATGTGAAATGACAAAAGGGGAAAATGTCAAATGGAAACACCAATACCCTATTGGTGGAATGGTGAACTGAACCAAACATTTTAGAGAGCAATCTGAAAAGAGTTATAAAGCTGTGTATATCCTTTGACCCCGCAATACCACTATTAAATTTGTTTCCTAAGGTGATAAGAGAAAAAGGAAAAGAACTTATATGTTAGAAAATACTTATACTAGCTCTCTTTCTTGTGATAAAATCTGGAAATTGAAAGAATGTTTATCAGTTGGGGAATATCTAAACAAGTTGTAGCATATGATTGTGATGGAATACTACTGTGCCATAAGAAATGATGAGGTTAATTTAAAAAGAAAACTAGAAAGACCTAAATGAAATTATGAAGTGTGAACCGAGCAGAATAAAGAGAATGTTATATACAGCAACAGAAATAGTGTTTGAAGAATGATTTGTATGTCTACCTCCAGAGAAAAAAAACATAATAAATAGAAACAAGACATAGTTTTATATACACATACGTACTTTGGTAGAATGTTTGTGTCATTAAAGTTTCCAGGTACCTCCCTGCAGTAGAGAAGGAATAAAATACATTTTTAAAAATATTAGCAACAGGGACAGCTGGGTAGCTCAGTGGATTGAGAGTCAGGCCTAGAGATGGGAGGTCCTAGGTTCAAATCCGACCTCAGACACTTCCCAGCTGTGTGACCCTGGGCAAGTCACTTGACCCCCATTCCCCACCCTTACCACTCTTCCACCTAGGAGCCAATACACAGAAGTTAAGGGTTTAAAAAAATTTTTTTTAAATAATAGTTACATGTGTTTCAGTATTTTAAGATTTGCAAAGAATTCATAAATATTATAGAATTAAAGAATTTATAAATATTATAAGTATTTTAAGGTATGCAAAGAATTTATAAATATTATCCCATTTTATATTTGCAATATCCCTAGGAGGGAAGTGCAGTTATTATCTCCATTTTACACATGAGGAAACTCAGGAAGGTAGAGGTTAAGTGACTTGTCCCTTGTCCCACAGCTAATAAGTATGTGAGACTGGATTTGATCTTGAGTCTTCCTGACTCCAGGTCTAGTGCCCAAGCCACTATGTCATCTAGCTACTTAGATAATATATTAAATACTTCTTTGTAAGCCTTAAAACATTACTTAAACTGTCAGCTGCTATTGTGGAATATTTTATTTAATGACTTAATTATAATTACATTAATTGTAATTATTATCATAAATGCCTTGCTCAAATTCAGGTATGTTAAGTGTCTAGCAATCCCCTCATTCATCATCTAGAAATTCTGTCAAAAAGGAAGTAACATTCAACCAGCATGACCAGTTTCTGATAAAAACATGCAATTCAGTTGAACAAACATTTTAAAAGCATCTATTATCACAGCTTCCCTCTCTAAGAGTTCACAAACATCCTTTTAGTATTATGTTCTACATATTTTCCCAGAAACTAAGTCAAGCTCACTCTTCTATACAGTGTGAAAAGTTTATTTTTAGAATAAAATGTGCCCACATTTGCTATTCCCCAGGTTTGAAGCCCTCCCATTCTGCACAACCATTAAGAGACATAACAACAGTAATTCAACAATCACACACCCAGTTCTTTCAGTGCTCTGGGATATAGGTGATCCAAGCCTGGGGACTTGAACTCTTAGAGGAGAAGTATCTCACAATCTTGTTTACCTTGGCTTTCAGTTCCCTGTTAGACACTTTAGTTCTATCTTTGCAGCTTTATTGTTTGCTCTGCTGTTAGGGGGAGGAGGAGAGACAAAGAGAGAAAGAGACAGAGAGAGAAGGCAGAGTCAGAGAGGCAGAGATGGAAGAGAGACAGAAAAGGAAAAGAGAAGAGAAATATCCCTCAAATGTTCAGAAAGTGGACATTTCCTATCACTATTATGTCATTTTTCTATGCGCAAGTTAGCAATTTGTTTCTGTTGTAGGCAAATATAAGGTAGGGAATGTAGGTGATGTGTGTGTGTGTGTGTGTGTGTGTGTGTGTGTGTGTGTGTGTGTGTGTGTACATCTACCCATTTCCTCTTTCTGGCCTGCCTTGGAACTAATACACAGTAGTGATTCTAAGAAGAATGTCAGGGTTTCTTAATACTAGCTATTCTTCCAAGGTATTCAGTTTCAGCAGACTTCTCTAGAGTTCATGTCAGGTCTGCATCTAGTGTTCTGTGTACCCCTCGGCAAAGAGTCATTGATATCACACCTTATTGCTTCTGTTCTACTTCATTACCCTTATTTTTGTCAAACTTGCAGATCCTTGCTGGAATGTGGTACTTAGAACAAGGTTCTAAGGTATGATGGAAATGGCAGAGAAAAGCAGTCATCAGAGTATCTGATCAGAATATTGAATATCTGGCACTGATGTTTTCAGACCAGTGAAGCTCTAAAAAGATCAGGTCAAGATGCAAGGATCTGTAAAGTTAGTTCTCTGACATGTAAATCCACAAAAAGAAGCTCTGTTCATGAAAGTCTACCACCCCAGGACATCCTCTTCCATATGTACAGTGCTAGCATTCTAGGGAATTGTCTTTTATACATCTAGTGCTATGTGGGAAGGCTACCACCCTAAGAATAGTTTTGTATAGAACAGACTGCCAATCATCAGCTATCTTCTTAATAGAAGAGGGTAATCAGTGAAACTTTAATGTTCTCTCCTCATTTCGAATAATGTCCCCTCATTCTTTGTGACATCCAAAGAATCAACATTTCCCTCCTCACTCTTCACATAGGCCTTGATGTTTTGTGTTGCTATCCTTGGCATTGTGCCAAAAGAATGTAAAAATATAAGCTTGTTCAAATTGAAAGGAAATCTGGGCCTACAGAGTGAATCTCGCGTATCATGTCTGAAAATGGCAGTCTAGTGCAGTTGTAGTGTCTGAGAATTCATTTCACAGAATAGTCCATTCCCTTTGTGAACAGTTCTAAAAATCCCTTCCTTCCCACTGAAAGATTCTCTTTCATAGATTCTTTTCTCCTCCATTTTTCTTCCATTTCATCCATTCCAGAAAATCCTGAGAAAAAGAGAACCAAAATTCAATGTGATTTAAAGAAATTATTTTTTCTGCTTCTAATACCTGGTCTTACCATAAAAGAGACAAATCAGATTGTTGTTTAGAAAAGCTTAATCAATAGTCATTGCTATTTTAAAACAGAAAAAGAAAAGAATGGAAGGGGAATGGAATTCTATAAGGAAAGCATTTCGTTTTGACGCTCTTTTAAAAGAAATGAACAGGGGGGGCAGCTGGGTAGCTCAGTGGAGTGAGAGTCAGGCCTAGAGACAGGAGGTCCTAGGTTCAAACCCGGCCTCAGCCACTTCCCAGCTGTGTGACCCTGGGCAAGTCACTTGACCCCCTTGCCCACCTTTACCACTCTTCCACCTATGAGACAATACACCGAAGTACAGGGGTTTAAAAAAAAAAGAAGAAGAAGAAAATTAAAGGATGTGATAAGATAAAATTAAAGGAACTTATTTAAAAAAAAAAAGAAATGAACAAACTAGGTCAGAATGGCCCCAGTGAATGGTACTAATTCATCAAATCATCATGAGCCATTACTACTTTTGAATTCAGGATCTGTGATATTATGCATTTGAGATATCCTACTCATTAATGACAATTCTAATCCTCCCCACCTTTGTACTGAATCATAAGATCTCAGAGTTAATAGGACCTTTAGAAGTCAGTGCCTAGCTCATGTTATAAAGAAATAAATAGGGCTAAATAAAGGCTTATAATAGAGAGCAAGGTGGTACTAGCTAAGTATAGATTGATTTGGGTCAGTCAGAATTGTGTGAGCCTGAGCTAAAATGTTTCAAGTCAGTCTCCCTGTTGCCTCTAAGCTCCTTGAGGTAAGGAGTGAGATGTCCTTCCCCTCCTGATGGAAACTGAAAGCCAACAGGAAGTGAACTTGGTTCACTTCCTGAGCAAGATGGATGCCTGGTTTAGCCCTCAGGAAACAAGGGAAAGCTATCTTTCTCTTTTTAGCCTTGGCCTTAGTTGATGGTATAAACGAATCAACAGAAGTTCTTTGAATAAAGGCCAAGGGGTTTATTAAAAGCAAGGGTAAGCTGAGGGAAGAGGGTTAAGGTCTGGGAAACTGTTGCTAAGGGGGAAGGCCAGTGCTGGGAGAGGGTCTCAGAAGGTAGAAGTCAGTCTGAGGGAACCAGCCCCTCAGCCAGGGATAAATTTCACTGCCCTGATGTAGAAAGGTCTAGCAGATTAACAGATGAGGGTAATGGCTTGGTTTAGGGGTGTCCCTGCCTGCCTAAGTAAACTAATTTCCCACATTCTCCTCCCACCAAATTCCCTCCTCCCAGGGCCTAAGGGGAAGATGCAGGGGATAGCAGGATGTCTGGGTCAGGTCAAGGAAATCAGCCCCACAGTTTGTTTTCCAGGAATATTTATAGTCCCACCTCCAATGGTTTTTGGCTGTGAGACCAGGGCCAGGCTGGGTCAACATTCTGTTTCCTTAACTGCTGGGATTACTTCTGGTGGTTTTGCAAATGCAAGAGATCAAGAATCTACATTATCTGTAATGCAGTAATCCTGTATTACAATCAATACCTTGCACATATTATGCAATTAATGTTTGCTGAAAATTAAAACAGATTTGAGGTACCATCTCCCACATATCAAATTGACAAAGATGATGAAGGAGGAAAATGACAAGTATTGAAGGAGTTTCAGAAAAACAGGGACACTAATACACTATTGGTGGAATTAAGGACTAAACAAGGATAAATTGCTTATATGCTAATATAGGGACATAGTGCATGTATCCTCTTAGAACACTACTGGCCTAGAGGTAATAAAGGGAATCTAATTGTACTGACATTTTGGGAGTGGTACTGTTATGTCTTAATGATCAAAAAAATGAAGACTGGAGAGGGAGAAAAAGAGTGATATACTAGAAGAGGTGGAGAAGCAGGAAGGATTGTTTCACACACTTGGGGTATGCAAGTGGAAGTCCATATAAACAAGGAAAAAATGTAGAAGAAATAAACCATACTTGAACTTCACTCTCATCTGAACTTGCCAAAGAATGACAATACATTTCCATTTTCCATCTATACCTCTAGGTATAAGGAAACAGTGCTTCTCATGTACAGGTAACTGCCAAGCTTGATATCCACTCTCTAAAGTTTCATTTCTCCCACTTACCCATGAGCTCTTCTATTGTTCCTCAGAAATAGCTATATTTGGCCAACTGGAATCTGTATATTCACTTGCTCACAGTGGCTCCCTGGGAACATTTATTACCTCATCCTATATGGAGACTATATGTTTCTGGCCAAATATGGCCTGAAAAAAGATAATGGGAGACAATACTATTTTAGAAAATCTCAGAACTGTGATTATCATGTCTACAGAGTAATCTACACCTTGGTTTCTTTTTCCTCTGGTTCATAACTATCCACAGAATGGCTCTACATTCTCTATTCCCTTTTGATTGTCCAGAAATTATTTCCCACATCATTTCTTAGACCTCACTTCTAGACTGCCTAAAGCTTGCAAGTATATCAAGATAACTTTTATTATTACCACCCAAAAACTTACCCTCCCTCTTGGCTACCTGTCCCTTTTGACAAGAACTTAATGAATTTCTTCTACATGGGACATTTAAGAACTGACACTTTTTGGCAATAATAAGTCATGTTCACCGATAGTGCCCTTTATTTATTCACAAACCCTTGGAACACATTATCTTCATCATCATAAATATTTATGCATAAGCTCTTTTGGTTGTGAATTACAATCTTTCAAAAAGCGAATAGTGTTCTAAGAACTACAAGATAAAAGCATTCTTTCTAGCCTCTCTATTAAATGCTCTAAATTGTACTCTACTGCCCCTTTTCACATTTTCACATTCTTCATACCTCAAAATTTCTCTATTGTCTCTTCTATCCTAATTTCCCCAGTAACCTGAGAAAGAAAAATCTTCTGCCTCTCAAGTTCTACCACTTTCTAACTGCCCCTTCAATTTTATTCTCTCCTATCTGCCCTTTAACTTGCTCCATAAATAATCCTCTCATATCATCAATCTTTTCATCTTTACTGGTTTCACCCTGTGCTTTCAGACATACTTTTGTCCTTTAAATTTTGCTCCAAATTCTTGCCTTGACTCTACAAACACTTCAGACTCATATAATTAATCTCTTCCTCTTTCACCATCTTTATTAGAAGAGTCATTAGAGAGGTTTTCTTCTGTTTTCTCACTACCTACTTGCTTATTTTAAAAAGAATAGTCTTTCCCTTCAAGAATCATAAATGAAGCCAGGAGAATGTAAAATTTATAGCAATTATTTTTACAGTGGCAAAGAATTAGAAACTGAGTAGAGTGTCCATTAACTGAGTAAGGGCTGAACAAGGTATGATATATAAATGAAATAGAATACTATTGTATATTCATAGGAGAGACCAGATTGAGTGACATAAAATGATGTTATTGCTGCTTGCTGAGAGGATCAGACAAGATATTATGACAGAGATACCCAATGAACAGTGGCTTGAAGCAAAGTTGAAAGGGGATTAGATTATTCATTCTAGGCATGGAATATACTCTATTCTATATAATTGCATAAAGGTAGCAGAGGACAGGGCAAAATCAAGGAACTTCTAGTAGTACAGTTTGAAATGGAAAAGATTACTATACAATAAGGCTAGAAATATAGATTAGATCCAGATTATACTCAATGTTGGCAAAGTCAATCATGCATTCTGCTTGTAGGTGGCTAAGTGGTTCAGTGGCCAGAGACTAAACCTGGAGTCATGAAGACTTGAGTTCAAATCTCACATCAAGGAGTTTAGTTACTTAAGCTCTATCTGCCTTAATTACTTACTCATCTGTAAAATGGGGAAAATAGCCCTCCCAAAATTATTGGGAAAATAAAATTATATAATATTTGTAAAGACTTGACTAGTTTTTGAATTCTATACAAATGATAGCCATAAGTATTATACTAATGAAGTGGTTCAGAGGCTGAATTTGGGAAAATAAATATAATAAAATTTGGAATGATCTGGAATAAAAATCAGGTTCATATTCTGGTACAGATTCAACCTTCTGCATTATAAGAAAATCCAGATTAAAAACAGTTAAGATCATAGAAAGACTGAAGAGGATTAAGGAAAATTAAGAAGGATTAGGAGTAGAACCTAAAGAGGTCAATTTAAGAAGGATAAAAAGTAATTCACAAGACTTGTTAAATAAGAAATATAAGTGGAACAATTAGAGGGTTAACCCAAAGGATTGAATGGTTTGGAGGAAGACATAATTTGGTGAAAAAGAAGAATGCTGCAAAGTTGAAGGACAGGTGGGTGTGGTTGTGACTGTGGAATTGATGTCTAGACAAGTAAAGAATTTGTGGGGGGTTGTCAAATTATTGAGAAATGATAACTAGCTATAAAAAATTGTAACCAGGCGATTAGAGCTGAAGGCTTATTAAATACTCCAAAGTAGTTTTAAGTCAGAAACAAGTCAGAAAAGCCCAACTGTTATAAAGAATAAGCAAAAGTGTAGAAAATTTACTTGGAGTATATACTGTTTGTATCACTGCCACGGCCAGATGGCCATTTGAACCCTGTTCCAAGTATAGGCTCAGCACTCTTCTGGAGGAAAAAGGAAAGGGGACTCAGAGAACATCTCTATATTATAGGTTGTTAGGGAGAAGGAACAGTTACTATCACATGAAAGGTTATCCAGTAAAAGGTTAAAGGAAGGTATGAAGAGCAGTAGTTATCTGTGATTCTAGGCACAGGTGTATGTAGACAGCTATTTTATTGACCTGTTAACAATAAAGAGCTCCATTATCTACTTGGAGCATATTTCTAAGACATAACAGAAAATCTCCCAAGACTGATCAAAACAAGATGACAAATTATCTACTTCTCATGCTTCACCTAGGCACAAATGGCAATTACAAAGAGGACTCATAAAAGTTTTGAAAATGATTATAAAGCTTTTGGCAAGAAACTAAAGACAAAAAGGTGTGGTTTGTATGTATTGGGGTTCACTATTTTTCTTTGAAATTAAGGGATACAGAAGGGAAAAATTAATTAGGGTATTAATGGCTGGCTAAGAAAGTCATTTCTGAGAATGAGATTTGGATTTCAGGACCACAGTTTATAACTTGATTCCTTGACAGAGATAGAGTACAAGCAACACAATTTGGTAAGAATGTCTTTGCTAGGGTTCTTGAAAATATAATCAAAGGGCCATTAAACTAATAAGGATTGGAGAAGGGAGAAAATCATCTTTGCATGATTCCAAGTTATAAAAGAAAGAATGATAGCTGAAATTCACAAACATTCATGGGAGATGTTATGTAGAGATGGATGCATGGAATCCCTGCAAAGATAGAGGGATAGCCTCACCCAGAATTCCAGGGGACTCCCCTGGAGAACTTTGGGTGAGGGGGAAGTTGAGAGGAGTTGGCATTTGCTTGGTTGGGATTGAGGTGAGCAGACACTCTGCTTACTGCTCTTGACTTGGGGGTTTACCTGAGTGGCCTTTGTGGCAAACCCTTTGTGGTTTCTACATAAGGGTTAGCCTGTTTAATAGGGATGATCTTTATCAACTTCAATACAACAAATATTTAGTGATTAGAGAGTAAAAATATTCATTAATAGCAAGAGAGCCAGTTTTAGTTAAGTGCCTTCATCCCCTCCTGTGGGTGAGGGGGGGGGGGAGGAAGGGCAGCTTCAATCTAACAGCTCAGGGTCACCTTTCCTTATCCAAAAACCTGCATTAACCTCTCTAGTTTTCCTTTTTACTTCTTAATATAAGCTTTATCTTCAAATTCTGTGCCTGGAAATTATTTGGGGAAATACTCACAACTCAAATTTGGTCATCTACTTTGAATCCTGTCAGCTGCCAGTTTTAAGAAGATCATTCATCTCAATCCTCAACAGTTAGATAGCTAGCTTCTACTTATTCCTCTATCAGACCTGTGAGGAATATAAATTAAAGAAAGGGAACATCATTGGGGTTCAGCCATAACAGAATCTTAGCCAGTCTTCATTTTCCAACTGAAAAACAGCAACTGTTTAGGGGTGAGGGGTTTGAGATCCAGGAGTGTCTAACCCCCTTCTTTCTCACTGAAACCTGTCAATCAGTGCCTGTGACTTGAAGGTCTACTGGCCCTGACACATTTATCTACTTCTCCAAAATATCTGTTATTATCATTATAACAGAGAAAAAAATCCAAAGAAGGAACCAGGAGAAGGGCAGCGGGGTGACTTGCTGGATTGAGAGCCAGACCTAGAGATGGGAAATCCTGAGTTTAAATTTGACCCCTGACATTCCTAGCTGTGTGACCCTGGGCAAATCTCTTAACCCCTATTGCGTAGCCCTTACCACTCTTCTGCCTTGGGACCAATACACAGTATTTATTCTAATATGGAAGGTAAGGGTTTAAGAGCAACAACAAGAACAACAACAAAAAAAAACTGAAGAGCCAGAAATAAAACTCAAGACCTCAAATATACATACACAAATGCTTAACCTAATTCTCTCTCTATATTCTTTCTTCCTCTTTCCTTCTCTCCTTCTCTCTTACCATATTTGTCTCTTTGTCTCTGTCTCTCTGTGTCTCCACTTCCTCTCCTTCTCCCTCCCTCTCTCTCAAAGTCAGAGGAGCTATTTTATTTGTCTTAGCATCCTTCCTTTAAAAAATTGAGGAACCAATAAGAGGAAAGTCTATTCTCATCAAATTTTCATGAATAATAAGAACTTAGTTACTGGGATGGAAATGATGGAGATTAGGGAGACTGACCACTCCATCCTAAAATTTGTAAAAGAAAATAAAAGGAAATCTTGAAATAGTCTTTTTTAAATTTAATTTTTCTCCAATTACATGTAAAACAGCTTCCAACATTTTTCAAAGAGTACTGAATCTTGAATTCTCTCCTTCCCTCCCTCTCCTCAAGCCCCCACTTGCTTTGTTTTTTATTTTATTTTATTTTTTAGAAAAATTTTCCATAGTTACATGATTCATATTCTTACTTTCCCTTCACCCCCCCCAACCCCTTCCCCCATAGCTGACGCGCATTTCCACTTGTTTTAACATGTGTCATTGATCAAGACCTATTTCCATATTATTGATAGTTGTATCGGTGTGGTCGTTTCGAGTCTACATCCCCAATCATGTCCTCATCAACCCATATGTTCAAGCAGTTGTTTTTCTTCTGTGTTTCCACTCCTGTAGTTCTTCCTCTGAAAATGGGTAGAGTTCTTTTCCATAAATCCCTCAGAACTGTTCTGTGTCATTGCATTGCTGCTAGTACAGAAGTCCATTACATTCTATTTTACCACAGTGTTTCAGTCTCTGCATACAATATTCTTCTGGCTCTGTTCCTTTCACTCTGTATCAATTCCTGAAGGTTTTTCCAGTTCACATGGAATTCCTCCAGTTTATTATTCCTTTGAGCACAGTAGTGTTCCATCACCAGCATTTTTATCTATGATCTCTTTGGGGTACAAACCCAACAATGGTATGGCTGGATCAAAGGGCAGGTAGTCTTTTAGCACTCTTTGGACATAGTTCCAAATTGCTATCCAGAATGGTTGGATCGGTTCACAACTCCACCGAGCCCCCACTCATTTTGAGATGGTAAGCAATCTCTTGAAGATTTTACATGTGCAATCATGTAAAAAAATTTCCCATATTAATCCTATCTCGGAAGAAAACTGAGATAGGAAAAAAAGAAAGTAAAATAAGTTTGCTTTGGTCTGGATTCAGACTCATTTCTTTTCCTCTGGAAGTAGATGGCATTTGTTATAATGAATCCTTGGGGATAGTTTAAGATCATTATAACTGTTATTCACAGTTGTTCATTGTAAGATATTCCTGCCACTGTACAATGTTCTCTTGGTTCTGCGTCTTTCACTCTGTTTCAGTTTGTGTCAGTCTTTCCAGGTTTTTCTGAGTTTTGCCTCATCATGTCTTATACTACAATAGTATTTCATTGTAATCATATACTATAACTTACTCAGCCATTCCCCAATTAATGCATCTCTTCATTTTCCAAATCTATGCCCCCTAAAAAGAACAGCTTTAAATATTTTGTACAGATGAGTTTTTTTCCACTTTTTTATATTTGGGGGTTATAAACATAGTAATGGCATTACTGGGTCAAAGGTTCTGTACTGCTATAGCCCTTTGGGGATAGGCCCAAATTGGTCTCCCGAATGACTGAATCAGTTCACAACTCCCACAACAATGCATTCATAGCCCAGCTTTCCCATATCCACTCCAAGTGTCATTTTCCTTTTCTGCCATAATAGTCAATCAGATGGATGTAGGGTGGTACCTCAGAGTTGTTTTTATTTGCATTTCTCTAAATAATAGTGATTTAGAGGATTTTTGCATGACTACAGAGAGCTTTAATTTTGTCTGAGAACTGACTGTTCATATCCTTTGAGGATTTATCAATTGGGTAATGGCTTATATTCTTATATATTCAACTCATTTCTCTATGTATTTGAGAAATTTTTTAAACCATTATGATTATGTATTATTCTCCATCCTATTTACCCCTGTTCAATTTCTGACCTCCACCTCCCCCAATTTTCCTTCTTTTCTATCAGCATCAACCCCCTTTTCTTATCTCTTTCCCCTCCTACTTTCCTATAGAGTAAGGGAGCTTCTTATACTCAATTGATTGTGTATCTTCTTCCCTCATTTAGCCAATTCTGATGAGTGAAAGGTTCATCTGCTCTCCTCCCCACCTTCCTCCACCTTCCCTTTCACTGTGAACACTCTTTCACGCCTCTTTTATATGCAATAATTTGTCCCATTTCATTTTTCCCTTCCCCTTCCCTCCAACGCATTCTTCTTTCTCATGCCTTAATTTTTTTAATATTATCCCATCATATTCAACTCATATCTTCACTTTCTGTCAATGTATACTCCTAACTGCCCTAAAAATGAAAAAGTTCTTTGGCATTACAAGAATCATTTCCCATGTAGGGATGTAAAACTTTTAACTTTATTGAAGGTCTTGATTTCTCTTTCCTGTTTACCATTTTATGATTCTCTTGAGTCTTGTATTTGAAATTCAGATTTTCTATTCAGTTCCCATCTTTTCATCAAGTCCTAACTCCTTTGCTTTTTGTAATATCATATCCTTGGTCATATGATACTTTAATGTAGAAACTGCTAAATCTTTTGTTATTCTGGATGTGGCTCCATACTATTTGAATTGTTTCTTTTTGGCTGCTTGCAATATTTTCTCCTTGATCTAGGAGTCTGGCTACAATGTTCCTAGAATTTATCCTTTTGGGGTCTTTTTTCAGGAGGTGATCAGTAGATTCCTTAAATTCATATTTTATCTTCTTGTTCTAGAATATCAGGGTAGTTTTCCTTGATGATTTCTTGAAAGATGATGTTTAAGTCTTTTTTGAATCTTGGTTTTCAGGTAGTCCAATAATTCTTAAATTATCTCTCCTTGATTTATTTTCTAAGTCAATTGTTTTCCCCATGAGATAGTTCTCTTTTTCTTCTATTTTTCATTTTTTAAACTTTATTTTATTTTTTATTGATCTCTCATGGAGTCATTAGTTTCCACTTGCCCAATTTTAACTTTTAAAGCAAGATTTCCTTGAATAGGCTTTTGTAACTTCTTTTCAACTTGACCAATTATATTTTGTAAAGAGACCTTTTCATCAGTGAATTTTTATACCTCTTTTTCCAAAGGGACAATTCTGTCTTTCAAGAAGTTTTTCTCTTAAGTGAATTGTTGTATATCTTTTTCTGTTCTCCAATTCAGCTTTTTAAATAGGTTCTTATCTTCTTTGGATTTTTGTTCCTCTTTTACCAGTTGGTCTATTCTGTTTTTTAAGATATTAATCTCTTCAGGATTTTTGTGCCTCCTTTACCATGATGTTGGCTCTTTTTTCATAAGTTTCCTTATCATTCTCATTTCTTTTTTCATAATTTTCCTGTATCATTCTCATTTCTTTTTTCATAATTTTCCTGTATCATTCTCATCTCTTCTACCCCTTTTATTTGACTTTCTAAATCCTTTTTTGAGCTCCTCCATTAATTCCTTTTTGGGTTGAGGCTAATTCATATTTTTTCTTGGAGACTTTAGATACAGCAGTATTGACTTTCTTGTCTTCTGAATGTGCACTTTAGTTTTCCTTATCTTTAAGATAACTTTCTATGTTGCATTTCTTTTTTTATAATTCACTCATTTTTCCTGCCTTTTATCCATTTAGTATAAAAAACTGTTAAAGTTGGGCTCTATAACTATGGTAAGTTGAGCACTGTTTCAAGCTTCAGGTTCTTTATGCAGCTACCTTCAGAGTTGACTCTAGAGATTGATCTGCTTTCAGTTCTTCCAAAGTGATATGATATAAGTAGAGGAGTATTTAATACTCTCCCCACCTATGCTCTGGTCCATGAGTAATTTCAAGCACTCTTTTATCCCTTGGAACTGTGACCAAGGTCTCCTGCTCCCCTGTGGCTGCAAGTGATAGTGTATGCTGGTGCTCCTCCCCACCCTGCAACTGCACCCCAGGACTACAACCTGGTTCCCTATATGGGCAATACCACAAGTACCTTGTACCCAGAGCCAGCAAATCTCCTTCCAGTAATCTCCTTCTGAGCAGTTCTCCAACTTCCCTTATCATCTGTGGCTGAGTGTTCCTGGAAGACTTGGCATTCACTTCAGTTGTTTCCAAATCTTGTTGCCTTGATGGAGCCTGCCCTGGTGCATTGAACTACATTTCCATCCTGCTGCCTGGAATCCATCTTGCCAGCTTTCTAAGTTGTTTTGGGCTGAAAAATTACTTCAACTTGTTGTCTTTTTGTGGATTTTACTGCTCCAGAATTTATTTTGAAGCACTCCATTATTTATATTATAGCTTTTTGGAGGGTAATTTGGTAGCAATCAAATGGATCCCTGTACCTTCTTTGCCATGTCAGCTCCACCCCTGAAAATAGTCAAATGAAACTCAGGTTTTGGAAAAGAAGATTTCAAAGGGTTTAGAAGAAAGAAAGATAATATTGAAGGGACTAAAAGTCCTCAGAAGAAATCATTCCAGGATAAATTTCAAGAATGAAATTCTGAAGACCATAAGGATAGCAATCCAATAAAGAGGAAAAAATTGGATTTGTCTAAAGAGTCCATGTGGATGCATAAGAACTCACTAACCAATTGAAATTTTAAAAATCAGTAAAATTTGGTGGAAGCAAGACCATATGATAAAGGGTGAATACTAAGCACTTTGTGGTCCTATAAAAATACAGTTAGGGCATTTAGGTAGTGCAAAAGATAGAATGGAATCAAGTTCCATCTAAGTTCCAAGGAAGGAAGGAAAGAACAACATGGGATCAAGAAGACTCATATTCTTGAGTTCAAATCTGGCCTCAGACATTTACTAGCTGTGTGACCCTGGTCAAGTCACTTAACCTTGTTTTCCTCAGTTTCTTCATCTGTAAAATGAGCTGGAAAAGGAAATGGCAAATCACTGCAGTATATTTGTCCAAAAAACCCCAAATGGGGTCACAAAGAGTCAGATAAAACTGAAGAATGACCTAACAGTAAGGATTAGGAATGCCAAGACAAAAATGAGCTATGGCTGCCAAAGGAAATAAAGAAAAACCAACTGCATTAAAGGGAGAAAGAAAAATGATGAAGGAAAAAAAGTATAGATCAAAGACATAGGAAGAGATCTTGAAGAGACTAATTCCATAGAAGCCAAAAGAGGAAGGAAAGGGAATAAGCATTTATTAAGCATTTATTATATGCCAAGCACTGTTAAGTGCTTTAAAATATTATCTCTTTAATCTTTAAAAATATTTGGTCCTTAGAACAACCCTTGGAGATGGGTATTATTATTATCATCATCATCATTTTATAGTTGAGGAAACTGAAGCAGACAAAGATTAACTGACTTGCTCAGAGTCACATAGTTAAATAATGATGATGATGATGATGATGATGATGACATTATTTATATAGAGCTTACTATTTGTCGGGCACAATGCTAAGCTCTTTACAATTATTATCTCATTTGATCCTCATAACAACTCGGAGAAGTGGCTGCTATTATTATCCCTGTTGTTTTTTTTTACAGATGAAGAAATTGAGCCAGACAGATTAAGTTACTTGCCCATTTACTAAGTATCTGAGGTTGTATTTCAAATCAGGTCTTCCTTATTCTACAGAGGTCCAGTACTCTATATATTGCACCACCTAGTTGTCTTAAGAAAATTAAGAAAATGTTAAGAGCATGGTCTCCTCAGTTGAAATCTGACTTCCAACACTTCCTAGCTGTGTGATCCTGAGCAAGTCACTTAACCCCAACTGCTTAGCCCTTATAGTTCTTCTGCCCTAGAGCCAATACTTAGTATTCATTCTAAGACAGAAAAAAATATTTATTTTTTAAAAAGGAGCACAGTCAATTATGTTACATGATTTGATTTGGAAATTATCTCAGAAGACATCTTTTCTTCAAGTTCAATATCAATATCTGTTTCTTTCTATCAATATTTTGATGATAGAATGGTCTCTAATCCTCTTACTACATTAATTAGTGTCTTTAGATTCCTTCCAATTTGTCTCTGTTCTAAAATGAGGTGCTTAGAATGGAAAAGAGTATTACAGATTTTGTCTGTCCAAGGTAGAATACAAAGTATGCCTCCCTTTTTCTGAATATAGTGTAGTTACATCATATAGATGTTTAACATATGAGAATTCAACTATATATGCTAAAGATAGAGAGACAGAGACTGAGAGAATGAAAAAAGAGAGAGAGGAGACAGAGACAGACAGAAGAGAACAGAATAGAACAGAAAAGATAAGAGAAAAGGGAAGGAGGGAATAAGGGAGACAGAGGAGTGAGGGAGAGGAGGAAAAGGGGGGAATGAGAGAAAAGGAGAAAAGGGGAGGGAGGGAAGGGAAAGAAAGAAAGGAAGGAAAGAGTGGAGAGGAAAGAGAAGAAGGAAAGGAAGAATAGAGAGGTAGGGGGAATGAGGAGAGGGATAGAGGGAGAAGAAAGGAGAGAGGGATAGAAGGGAAGGAGAGAAGGGGAGAGAGAGAAAGAGAGAGAGAGAAAGAGAAACAGAGAGACAAAGAGACAGAGACAGAGACAGAGAGACACAGAGACACAGAGAGAGAAACCACCTGTATCCTTTTGACACTGAGTTGATATTTACTTGCTGATTAAACAATTAGTTCAGGGGGTTTTTTCTAGCTTCCAGATGGGAAGACATGAGAGGGGCTATCTCACTATCATGACCCTGAATCTAGCTTTCTACTGGAGAGACTTCAGGGAAGAGATCCGAGTCTCACTTTAGAGAGATCTAAGAGCTTGTTGAGCTGAGTTACTTCACTGCCATTGGGAGAGTTCCTTCACTCTATATTTAGTCTGGTGTATATTCTCCAATATATACCTTCTTTCATCTCCTGTTTTACTACTAATTAGGATATATAAGCTTCTTTGCTTAAAAGAAAAGATTAGAAAGTTCTAGATAATCTCTGGATCAATAGTGGCAGTAGTGATTTTGATATTGGTTGAAGAAACAGTGTACATAGACTATTTGAGCAGGGGATAAGGAGAAAGGACAACATCCAAATAAGAGGCAGTTAAGATTTTTAGGTTAGGAGTGTACTGGAATCAGTTCATATTGACTCTGGAGAATTGATTATTAAATTTTCATCATGAACACTTGGACTTTGGAAAGCAGCAAGTGCTACAAATTGGGAATTGGATTATTGTTGATTGTATTACTGGGAGTTGGATTTTGTCCATTGTCTAGACTTAAGGAAGTGATGGGAAAATCTTAATAATACAGATGAAATTTTAAAATTTGTGATTTGTGCTCCCCAGCTCTAGTCAGTTGTTAAACATTTACCAGGAGACCCCTTCATATAACTATATTTGTAGATTTAAGGGAATAAAATGGGGTAGGGGGAAGGAGAGGCAGAATACATAAGAGAATGGAAATGACTGATGGCCCAAGATCCAAAGAGAGACAGGATGGAATGGGATCAGAAATATTAGGTTTGTGTAGGGAGGACTTAGTCTTGGCAAGAATAAGAGAACACCTTTTCCTCTGAGACAGGAGAGAAAGAGAGAGAGAAGATGAATGCAAACAGTGAGGGAATTTGAAGTGTGGAGGAGGGAGATGGGGGAGTTCGCAGATGGTCTCTAAGAGTCATCCCCCCTGCCTGAGACAGTAGGAGTTGGATGGATAGATGAATGAATGACTGAAATCAGACTTCTTTCTATTTGGGACATTTTTTGCCAAATTGAACTTTGTGAATGACAAGGTAGAGGAGAATGGAAATCATTTGTCTTTCCCTTATGGCTGCAGAAAAAGGAATGTGAAAATTCTTCCAGCTGCCACCTGTATGTGCTTAAGGGAGACTTTCCCCACCCACATGTCAACTCCTTCCTGCTCAGTGGGTATCACTTGCATGAATATCATTCAAATTAATTCTCAGCTGTATTATTTGTGAAGTCTCTCGAGTGCGTTTGACAAGCATCCTGTTTAGAAAGAGCATCTGCTGCAGAGTGCCAGAAGATCTGGTTTCGGCTGGCCAGGAAGTTTCATTAGCTTCCCCAAATTTAGAGAAACTATCATTTCTGTTTGATTTTTATCTTGTGAAGCAAAAAAAGGTCCAGAAATTGAATGGGGTTATTTAAAACAGCCATCTGTATTGACTGTTTCAAAATAGAGGTTGCTCTGATCTCAATTCATTTTCAATTAAGTAGTCTATCCAATTTTTCAAATAGTTTTCAAGTCATTACTGCTACAAAATTTATCTTTGTCTCTCAGAATTCACATTGGTTCTTTTTCTTCTATCAATCCTTTCTAATCACTGGGTCTTCTTTTTCAGCACTTCATATATTTAGAAAAAGAGAATAAAAGTATTTGCTTGTAGCACCACAGTCTCAAAATACCGCTTGTGTATTATTCAAGTTCCTATGAAATGAGGGTCAGAGATTTAGAACTGAAAGGGACCTTGGAAGCCACTTAGTCCAGAGGTGCTCCAGGAACAAATTAAAGTTAACTGAGAAATACTTAACAAAATATATTTTAAAATACAATGAGATAATATGAGATAATTACATTTTTAAATTAAGCTAATATATACCCAGAAGGGATACTTATATGCATTATTAATGGCCCATTTCCATTTGAGTTTGATACAAAGCTTAGTCCAATCCTTTCCTTTTTTCAGATTAGGAAAATGAGCTCCAGAAAGATAATTGGTTTGCCTAAGATTACACAGCTGGCAAATGTATGACATAGCATTTGAACCCAAATCTTCCTTGCTCCAAATCTACAACAGACTGCCTTAGAAGTCAGCTACTTAGCACTCTTGATGTATTCACCATGGAAACAATGTTACATCTGGTCATCCCAAGTCAGCCCACAAAAGCCAAAGCAATATATATTCTATTAATAGTGCTAGAGAACTAGATCATCATGTGGGAGGGCTTCTGTGAGAAATGGAACTGGAATTGCATTGAAAGAGAGAATGTGATATAGTAAAATGAATTCTAGACTTGGAATCAGAGAACCTCAGTTCAAATCCTAACTACAGTATGGGCTGACTAAGTAATTGGCCCCACCTGCTGTTCCCCAAATACAATATAATAATAATAACTAATATTTTATAGTGTTTCAAAGTTTATAAAACTTTACATATATTTTTCTCATTTTATTCACATAATAACCTTGTGAGGCAGGTGTCATTATTATGCCCCATTTTACAGATAAAAAAAGTTGTCTTGCACAGGGTCACAAAATTATTATGTATGAAGAGGTATTTGAATCCATGTCTTGACTACCAATTTACTGCTTTGCCCACACCAAAACACTTTTCAGTCATTTTTCAGTCGAGTCCAACTCTTCATGACCCCACTTGGGGGTTTCCTGTTCAAAGAGATTGAAATGGTTCATCATTTCCTACTCCAGCTCATTTTACAGATGAAGAAACTGAGACAAACAGGGTTAAATGACTTGCCCAGAGTCATACAGCTATTAAGTATCTGAGGTTAGATTTGAACTCAAGAAGAATCTTCCTGACTCCAGGTCAGGCACCCTATCCATCCAATATCACTTAGCTGTCCCAATCACATTGCCTCTTGATACAGCATCCCATTTCCCATCTCTGTGCATTTACACTGACAGTTGTCCTAGTCTGAAATACATTCCCTCCTATGAATTAATGGGGGAGAGGAGCAGGAATGAATGACAAATGAAAATAAAAACAATTTTAAGTACTTATTATATGCCAAGCACTGTTCTAAGCACCAGAGATAAAGAATAAGCAAGCCAGACAGTCTTGCTCCTAAAGAGGTAATATTTTAATAAAGAAGATAACTCATAAACCTAGGTTTGACTTTAAAATGTCTGGAGAAAAGCATAATATCTTTTCCTGAACCCTCCCCCTATTAGTTAGTGCCCTCCCCACAATGTTACTTCCTTTTAACTCCATACTTATTTTATATTTACTTATCCCTGTAAATGTTTTCTACAAAAAAAACTAATTTCTGTAAACTTCTTGAGTGCAGGGACTGTTTTAATTTTTATCTCTCTTACTAGTTACTGGCACAGTGCTTGGCACCATAGCATGTGCTTAATAATGCTTGGGAATAAAAAATAGTGATTTATTTTGCATGAACCTCAGTGTACTTATCCATAATTTTGCAACTTCCAGGAATTCATAGGATCTTGTCTTTGGGTGAGTGTATTAAATGTGGCCCACATTTAATTAATCACTTGGAAGTATAGTTCTAAAGCGACTTAGGTGATATTCCTAACTAAAGAGCATGATTCTCTCTACAATGGATGAAAAGGGTTGAGTTCTCAGGCTGGTGCATGGAAAAGTTACTCTCCTGTGTGGTTCTCACAGTGTTCTTTTTCTGTAATAAGGAACACTGGATGAAATAAGGACAGGACCATTCCCAGATGCTTATAAGAAATTTTATTAAATCTGGCAACTGTATTCTTTGACAGATTTTTTAAAATCTCATGAAGTGGAAGTAAGGCAGAGGTGAGCAAGGAAGAACAGTTCTATTTCTCTGGGTGGTGTTTTTAGGGGTTGTTTTTTCCTTCAAAAGTTTGATGGGAGCAAGCTACCAGTGGTTTAAAAAAACACAGAGACATAGCTTTTTGCTTGTCCACAGTTCTATCTTATGGTCTTGAAGAAAGGAATTGTGGATATGGAAGACACAGGCTGGAAAAAAGATATAATACATAAAATGAAGAGAGAAAGGACAAATGAGAAGCACTTTCTATAAAGGATTGAGCTAGACCTTCTGAAAAGGAAACCATGTGTGGTGATCCAATGATAATGAGGATCCACAGGTACAACCAGGATGACAGTCCATCCAGTTATGAACGAGAAAGAAGAAATAAGTAGGAGTGATTAGTGAGTCTCTCCTGAGCAGAGACATATGTCAACACAACATGAGCAATAGGACTGTATTATATCTTTCCAGAGAATGTAGTCAGGGTATGATGGAGAATTCCCTTAGATTTGACTACTTCCAGTAATTCACAAGGGGACAGATGGTGCCTCTTGAAGGAAACTAAAGAGCATTGCTTATGACCATGAAGTCCTGGGCAAGAAATTGAAAACTAGGAGTTCAGCTGCTATTCTTATTATTATTGCCATTTAAATATAGGGGCCTCAGAAAAGACAGGAAAAATTGAGGAGTGAACAACTGGTTAAGGAGTTTAGTAGCTGAGAATAGGATTTACATTTCCAGAATATAATTTTAGATATAAACATGATGGGTTCATGGCCAGGAATAGATTGCATTTATCTTGGTAAATGGTGCAAGATATTGATCTATATCTAATTTCTGCCAAACTGCTTTCCAGTTTTTCCAAAAATTTTTACCAAATAGTGAATTTTTATTCCAAAAACTTGGAACTTTACCTTTCTCCAACTCAAGACTACTATAATCTTTTACAACTCTTTGTTGTATGTCTGTTCTGTTTCACTGAGCTACTTTTCTATTTTTTAGACAGTTCCAGGTAGTTTTGATAATTACCGCTTCATAACATAGTTTGAAATTTGATACTACTAGACCCCTTCCTTATCATTTTTCTTTCTTTTTTTTTAAAAAGCCCTTACCTTCCATCTTGTAGTCAATACTGTGTATTGGCTCCAAGGCAGAAGAGTGGTAAGAGCTAGGCAGTGGGGGTCAAGTGACTTGCCCAAGGTCACACAGCTGGGAAGTGTCTGAGGCCAGATTTGAACCTAGGACCTCCTTTCTCT
The DNA here is from genome assembly GCF_016433145.1 of Gracilinanus agilis. NCBI lineage: Eukaryota > Metazoa > Chordata > Mammalia > Didelphimorphia > Didelphidae > Gracilinanus > Gracilinanus agilis. The sequence continues at coordinate 500,408,374 of NC_058130.1, forward strand.
AGGCCTGGTTCTCATTCCACTGAGCTACCCAGCTGTCCCTCCTTATCATTTTTTCATTGTTTCCTTCAATATTCTTGACATTTTGTTTTTCCAAATGATTTTTGTTATTATTTATTGTAATACAATAAAAGATTACATTTTTAAAAAATTGGCAAAAATATATTTTCCTAGATGCTTAAAAATCTTACCAATATCTTCTTGGAAATATGACAAGATAAGATAAGATATGTAAACCACTTTGCAAACCTTAAAGAGCTATGTAAATATTAGTATGCTATTATTTTTCCATCATCATGTAACTAACAGTGTGGTTGAAAGGATTTTCTAAGTTTTTCAATGGAATGACTTGAGATAGTTTGGAATAATACCATATAGCAATTATATTGGAGACACGTTGGTAAACTTATGGCATGTGTGCTGGAGGAGACTGCTTCCCTCCCCTTCTCCACCATGCCTGAGGATATTTTTCACATAACCTGCCCCTCTGCCCAGCAACCCAATAGGAGTGCTTCCTCCCTCCCTTGTCTGGGGTAAGGGGGCAAATCACATGCAGCCTGAGGGTTGCAATTTGGGCACTCAGTCTCTAAAAGGTTCGCCATCACTGTACTATAATAATGGAAAGCAGTTTTGATATATACATAATGGTTGGAAATGTGTTGTAGGTTAGTGCTATATTACAAATACTAATAAATTTCTTTCCCCAGCACCATGTACTAACTCAAGAATTGGATATGCTTTTTTATTTGAATTTATCAAGAGGCAATATGGCATTGTAAATAGAAAGCTAGTCATATTAGGGACTTTTGGGTTCAAATTCTGCCTTGGTCATATACCAGCCATGTGACCACATGCAAGTCACTTACCCATTCAGTGTCCCCCCAGACCACTGACTAAGACTCCAAGTTCAAGATACTGATCTGCATTAGGGAAAGAATTTTCCATCCTCAAGTATTTCCTACAACAGTGAAATAACAAGGTTGGACATCTTTTTCTTATATTTTCCCTGCCATACACACACACACATAAAACACAACACAACACAGGCATTTCATCCACCTTGGGAAATATAGGAACACATTTTAATTATTAAGTAATGTTATTCATAATTTCTAGTGAGCATTTTCTTTAAATTTTACTATAATCTGGATACAGATTATATTTCATATTCAAGAATGACTGTTACAACCATTACAGAGAACACTTTGGAACCATACTCAAAAGACTATAAAACTGTATATATCCTTTTATCCAACAATACCACTACTTGGTCTGTATCCCAAAGAGATCAACGATAGTGGGAAAGGACCTATTTCTACAAAAATAGTTATAGCAGTTCTTTTTGTGGAAAGTGAGGGAATATCCATCAAATGGGAAATGGTTGAAGAAGCTGTGGTATATGATTGAAATGGAATATTATTGTGCCATAAGAAATGACAAAGGGTGATTTTAGAAGAACCTGGAAAGATGTGAAATAATACAGAATGAAGTGAGCACAATCAGGAGAACACTGTACACAATAACAGCAATAATGTATAATGACATATTATCAGCAATGCAAGAATTCAAAACTCATGATGAAAAATGCTATCCACCACCAAAGGAGTAACTGAATGAGTCTGAATGCAGATCAGAGCATCCCATTTTTTACTTCATTTCCCCATTATTTCCTTCATGAGATTTTTCCTATATATGCTACATGTGTCTTTCTCACAATTTGACTAATATGGAAATATGTATAACCTAAATCACATTACTTACCATCTTGAGAAAGGAGGAGGAAAAGAAGGAAGGAAGAGAATTTGGATCATGAAATGTCAGAAAACAAATGTTAAATTTTGTTTTTAAATGTAATTTTGGGAAACTGCAATAAAAGATCATTGGAGAGGGAGAAAGAATGATTGTTACATATCATATAGTGTGGTTAATCACTTAACCTAACTACAATCCAGCAATGAAGATCAGTGAGAAAATTGAGCCAACTAAAATGGTGCTTTGTGGATGATTCTGCATTTCATCGTGTACAAATGCTGCTGTCCAATTCCACTAAAAGCAAAAAAAAGTACAATTTCTTTTACTGAAATCAGAGCACAGAAAACACAAGAAATAAGGTACTATTGATGGTATCTGTTTAGAGGGTCTAAAAACTGTGATTCTTAAATGCTCATGCTTCTTTTCTGCCACTTTGCAACTCTCACTGAAGAAGCAAAAGTGGGACACACAGGATTGAAAGCCTTTTGAATTATTCTTTGTTTCATGGGTTGCTATGGCTGAAGGAGTCATCACCAAGCGACTAGACTACTAGTAATGAGCCCCTCAGTATTTAACTCATCTGGCTCATGGAAAGGAGTCTATTGCCAGGACTATTCTGGAAACACTTAAAGCTTGGTAGAATCTGCCAGAGCCTGTGTTCTACTGACATAGCCTTTGATTACCTAAGATCAGTTCCACTCTACAGGGAAGCATCAGAGGTGGGTGTAATGTAAAAGAGCTAACTAATATTAGTTGATAATGATAGTCCCAGTCTAAGTCTTTGGATGCCCAAATATTCAAAACTAAACAGAAGAAAAATGTTTCCTTTTGTAGATATTACCTTCTATTGATAATTTTCAGTATCTCTGATTTTTTTTCATTTTCATTTCAAGACTTCAAGTGAGGGGGAAAAGGATCTTACTTTAAAGAATTTTGAAATATTATCTGTGAAAAGAAACTCCTTAAGATTGCATCAATTTTTAAAAAAAGAAATATGCCACCACAGTAGATTTCTTCATTGAGGTTAATCTTTGCTTTGACAAAGAAAAAGCTTCTCTAATTTTAGATATCTTTTCATACTTGTCTCTTCTCTGAAAAATAAAAGTTTAAAATGTCTCCTTGTGTTAAAAAACACTTGGATTTTTTATGTTGACTTTTTTATTGTATTTCAATTGGATACTATTCAATCATCTAAGAATCTAAAGGGACATCTTTTATGAAACCCATGCTATTGAGTAGAAGGATGACAAGACTAGTTCTTGAGACCTGGGTCACAGTCCCAGCTCTACCACTCATTATCTGTATAGCACCTAACAAATTATACCAATTAACTAAGCCTCAATTTACTTATCTGTCAAATGAAGCAATTAGATAAGATTGTGATTAAGGTCCAATCTAGTGTTTCCAATTCTATGATCTAATGCATATATGGCCCTTCATTATCCAATAATTAAAAAGATGTATATCTTTATTTTGTAATATCTGTGAAAAGTAGGATTTGAAGCCAGGCATTTCTGATTTCAGTCTAAAAATTATTTACGAGGTCCTTTTCAGCTCTAAATTCTATGATCCTATGAAAGACAGAATAAATAATGTGTTTATTATAGTGTGGATATGTTATCTTCTAACAAAAATATCAATCCCTTTATGTCTCAGTAGACACTTGTCATGACTTCCTATTTCCAAAATGAAAGGCCTTACTTGAGGGTTATCCTTTCACTTGATGAACCTCTCAGAGATTAATATGAGTTCAACTTTGACTTTTGAATGAAAATGCTATGTCTGAATTATAATGAGACATTAAACAACATTGCCTCCTTGATGTACTGTATAGTTACTGAAGAGGGTATACTGCACAAGATTACATGCTAAGACACACAAAAAAATGAATAAAAAAGAACAAGCTTGGACTTTTAAGGAGATAAATTTTCTCATATAAATTCCCTAGTGACTTCAGCATCTCTAAAAGAATAAATCTTTATTTAGGTTTTTTTAATCAGCCAATATTCTAGGCCAGCAAAAAGCTATTGAAATGGTTAGCTGTGGGAAAGGAGACTTTGTTATGATTTTACAAAGAAGTTCTACTTACCTATGTATGGATTACCTATATATTATGTACTTAAATATATCCCAGTAAGGTAGATACTTCTCCTTTCCCCTTCATGTGTATATGTGGTATTTTCTTTTAAGAAAGGAAGATCTTTTCCTTACATGATTCCCTCCACCATCTCGTCCCCATTAAAAAACAAACAGAAATGGCTCTTGCCAATAAGGAATTCTTTGATGGCAATGTACTTTCTTGCTTAGAACAGAAAAAGGGTTATTTAATTAAAGGACCAACTGGCAGTATGGGAGGGACAGAAAGAAGGGAAAAATGAAGGAAGAACTATTCAATCCTTACTCATCTCTTCCTAGCCAACTGTCTCTCATCCAAAGTGATTCTGTAACTTTCTCACTCCTAGCTCTGCACCTCCAGCCCACACCTAAGCCTCTAAGTGAGGAGTTGTATAGGACTGGAGAAGTGGTTTATTAGTGGAGGCATCATTCTTTAGAACATGGAAGTAAAGTTAAGATGCTTGCCAAAAGTAAGATGAGGAATGAGGATACAGGTGGATATAATTCTCCCCTTCTACCTTGCTTCCTCACTATTTTAGAAGAAAAATATCCATGAGAAAGATGTAAGGAGAATGTAAGTTACTGTACAAGCTCATCCATATTTATTATCTCATGCCAAGAAAAGAGAAAATTATTACCTTATGTTATAGATATTGATACAACCAGATCAATTTGAACTCTAACATTAAGACACACTTATGAAAAACACTGATAGATCCTCTTTTAAACCCTAGGACTTGAATATTGGAAAGGAGGTTTTTGTTATGTTGTAGCCTTAGCATTGAAGTAGAACTCAGTGAAGCCATTTGCTCTAGAAAACCCATGAATAGCAGTAGTGAACTCAAGTGGCTGAAATCATCACCAATCAGTAGATCCAATATGGGCAGGCTAGAAAACTGGGTATTGTAAGGATGGGACAAAAGGAGCCAGAGAAGGCAGTTGCTGACAGTTGCTGACAGTTGAGACCAGAGAGAATTCTGGAAATTCTGAGAACAGAGGAGAGAGGAGAGGTCTTTGGGTGAAGGACTGGGAGGAGAGAGGAGGAGGATATCCCAGCTCCAATTCAGTCCTGAAGGCTTCCTGAGGATCTTCTTTTGGAAATTGAAACCCTGATTCCCTTGTTCATAGCCATTCCATAGCATCTCACCCATCAAGACTTCAACCATTGAGTCAGCTAAGTTTTGGACTCCATTTTGGGAGGGATCTCTTAAGTCTCCTTTTCCCATTATCCAACCTTGCTGAGAGACTCTTTAGTAAAAACTTACAATTATAGAAACAGATAGAAACAGAAAACTAGAAATAGAAACAGAAGGAGAAGGGGCAGAGAAAGAAGGGTAGGAATGGGAACCCCAAAGGTTCCCTCCTAAGTGACAGACCCCATAGAAATAGTGAAGAGGGCACCCCAAAATCCCTCTGCCCTTCTCCCCATTACCCAATCCCTGAATTGTGAATAATAAAAGCCATTCATCAGTTAGGTAGTGTTCAAGAGTGCCTGAGAGACAAGGGAGAAGGGAACCACAGTTTGGTCTGGCTGCCTCCATCTTGAAGCCAGACCACCCACTGTGAAATTAACTGATGAGGGGAGGTTTGTGTGAACCCTGTCCTTATTCAGAATTGGATTGGGGTACCACATACCTCGTCTTGTAGGTAAGCCTTGCCCCCAACTGTTGTGGGGGTGGCATGACCATCTAGGTCACCCAGTTTTGGGGTGACACCCCCTTAAAGTCTCCCAGTGTATATTCGTTCCCAGGGGGAAGCTGGAAGAGAGACCCAACATAGACTCTCTCTCTCCCTCCCTTCTATCAAACATCCATTACTGGCTTTTTAATTGTTACAGTTTATATGAAAGAAGAGGGAAAGAAGAGAAAGGTTTGTGCTGGTAGGCAGGCAGGCAGGCAGGCAGGTAGGTAGGTAGGTAGGTAAGTAGGTAGATATATACACATATACAGAAATAAAGAAGGAAGGAGGGAGGGAAGAAGGAAGGAAGGAAGGAAAGAAGGAAGGAAGGAAGGAAGGAAGGAAGGAAGGAAGGAAGGAAGGAAGGAAGGAAGGAAGGAGAGGAGAGGAGAGGAGA
>NC_058130.1:500755425-500766265 GCF_016433145.1 Gracilinanus agilis
AAGAAAGAAAGAAAGAAAGAAAGAAAGAAAGAAAGAAAGAAAGAAAGAAAGAAAGAAAATAAGGAAGGATGAAGGAAGGATGAAGGAAGGAAGGAAGGAAGGAAGGAAGGAAGAATTAGCTTTATTAAAAAAAAACTTAGCTAAATTAATGTGTAAAATATAGGAGTACCTGCCTTACTTGGTCACAAAGAGAACGGACAGTTATGCCTATTCAATGTACATTCAAAGAATTAACCACTAGGTAGCAGACTGAGCTTAAGCTGCTCCAGCTCCCAGCTCCCTTCAGCCCTAGTCCCTCTCACATAAAAGAGATGTGCATTGCCTGAAACCAGGAACTGACTAGCCTGGGTTCTCCTCAGTTCTATTTTTTTTCCTCTCCTCACTTCTTATGCTTAAAGTGCCTTAGAAATCTTCTTAAGTCCTATCTTTTCTCATTTAATTAATGGTGGGAAATTTGAAGATTACCGATGCTAATGTCTATAAAAATGGTTCAACCTCTATAGCCTTTAAGATTCCTATCTCCTACTCAATTTTAAATGGCATGAAAGACTACACATGTTTCAAGAGATTACAGGACATTTATTGAATAAAATAGATATGACATTGAATAAAAAAAAGATATGACATTAAAATTCTTAAGGAGCTGGCATTCTGTTTCTAGGACATTCTGAAATCTCAATTCCCCAGTGATTAAAGCCACCTCCATTAGGATGTGAATTCTCAATTTCATCTTCTCCAAAGGAATAGCTGTACCTGGAGATCATTTGCAAAGTTTGACTGGGAAGCATCCATTCATTATCAGAATCAAAAAGAGATAAAAGGGAGCCATGTCACCTCATGGCACATAGTGAAACCTATCCAGGTAGAAATAATCTAATAGGGCATAGTACAATTTCTTATAGGTACAGCAGACACTTCCTGGCCAAACACTAGGCAAAAACTGCAGCTTTTGAGATCTCTGAAGGGACTCTCTAATATCTCCAGTATGTGAAGTACATTATTTGGGGAGCTTAAACCCTGTGTATCCTGGTGGTAGAACATGGGAGTCACAAAGTCACGTAGTGAATCAAAAGGCTGGACTCCTGGGTTCCCCATTAGGGTAGGCTTCCCCAGCAACAGCATGGCAGAGCCAATGTGACATGGCCAAAGAAGGAGGAGCATGTTGGGCTTTTAAAAGGAGTGCAGGAAGCCAAGTCACCTTCTTGAATTTTATACCTGTTTCTGGTCTTTGGTGTTTGCTCTCTCTCACTCTCTAGGAAGAGACACTGGTTTATCTTAGCTCTTGATCTCTGGCAAGCCTCTATGAGACCTGAGCCAGCTAAATGAAGTAACAGATTTAAAAGGGCTGAGACCTCTCTCCTCCAAATCAACTTTTATTTATAACACTAGCATCACTTTGTGCTTCCTCTGAGCCCAAGGCCCCAATAAATTCATATTGCAATCTCATCGTCCATGCTATATCTCAGGTAAATTTTCTGTTTGTGTATCTTGGTTCTTTTGGTATGTTTCTCCTATATCCAGGCAGCCATGTCTCTATAGTACTATGGACACAGCTATATTTGACCTGAGGTCACCCAGGAAAGAAAGACACATAGACAAATCATGGCAGCATCTCTTTTTTAAAGTTCCCACCACAAAGAATTGGAAACTAAAGAGATATCCCTTAATTGGGAATGGATGAACAAATTGTGATACATGATCATGATGTAATACTATTGTGCTGTAAGCAATGATGAATAGGACAATTTCAGAAAGAATTGGAAAGACCTACCTGAATTGATTCAGAGTGAAAAAGCAGAGCCAGGAAAATATTGTACACAGTAAATGCAATATTGTGGAATGATCAACTGTGATAGACTTAGCAATACAATGATCCAGAACAATTCTAAGGAACTTAAAAAGAATGGTATCCACCTCCAGAGAAAGAACCGTTAAGAATAGGAATGCAGGTGAAAGCATGCAATTAATAGAAGAGATCTGGTTAATTTAATTTAAAAAGGGAAAGAAGAAAATCAAATAATCAGTATCAAAAATGAAAAGGTTGAACACAGCACCAGTGAAGAGGAAATTAAAGCAATCATTAGGAGTTATTTTCCTCAATTATATGCCAATAAATCTGTCCATCTAAGTTAAATGGATGAATATTTACAAAAATACAAATTGTTCCCAGATTAGCAAAAGAATTTCCTCTTTTTTAGAATCCTTAAATAATCCCATATCAGAAAAAGAAATTGAACAAGCCATCAGTGAACTTCCTAAGAAAAAATCCTCTGGGTCAGATGGATTCACAAGTGAATTCTATCAAACATTTAAAAAACAATTAATCCTAATACTACATAAACTATTTGGGAAAGTAGGCAGAGAAGGAATCTTACCAAATTCTTTTTATGAAACAAATATGGTATTGTTACCTAAGCCAGGAAGAACAAAAACAAAAAAAGTAAATTATAGGTCAATTTCATTAATTAATATATGCAGAGGAGTGCCTCTGCTGGTACAGAGTCTATTGGAGGATAACAGTGTCAGCGGACTGAGACAAATGAGAACAGTCAGAGTTTCAGTCATGTATCCCAAAGACTGTTCTGGTCAGTATTAGGCTGCCTTTATTTTTTATACCCTTTTCTTAGGATTACATACAGGTTGGCATAGATTTTCATATTCAACATACATTTTTCTTGTAGATGATGCATCAAGTCATACATTAACTTTTACTGAATTACAGAATCATTTGATTGGCATTCCATAATTATTCTATTTAGATTAACAAAAGATGCAAAGCTTTGGCAAGAAATATTCATCATGGAGTAACTGGGCTGGAAATTGTACTTTCTGTCCATCCATGAGGTACAATTCATGCATTACAGTTTAGTACAATAGTTAATTACATTTTGACCAATCAAGTCAGGGATGATTATTCTTTGCTCTATTCAGTTACATAATTAATCAATAGTGATTTGCTACACTAATTCATTATACAACTAAACGCCCACACCATTGCTTAAGATTTCAAATGATATAATAACCCTAACCCAGTACAATTATTATTTCAATAACAGTCCTTCATTTTTCAGTATTTTTCAAAGGTAAGTTTAGTATGTTCTCTGAACTTGTGGAGTTAATGAAAACAGTCCAGTAACTTGTTCTATTTTTCATCCCTTGTTTTCCCTTTCCACATGAAGGACTAGGGAAGCTTGACGGCAATTCTCCAGGTTTCTGTGTATGGGGATTGAGAAATTTAAAGTGCAGTTTTTCTGGGGTTTTTAAATCTTTAATATTAACTCACTAATTGCTAGTTTGCTATGGAGTGACTTTTAAGGGAATTTCTGTATCATTACATGTAAAGGTGGGGCTTTCCTAGGAGTTTGTGGGGGGCATATAAAGGCTATAATAGTAGCCTTTACTATTCTTCTATATTTCCCTGGGGCTGAGTAGAGACAGTGATCACAATAATTCCAATAATAGGGAGTGTTGGTAAGAGAAAAGTCACACAGGGGATGTCTGAGTGGGATTTCCATCCTCCTGTGACCTGCTTTGTAGGTTTCAGGATCCACGCATGACTTTATCATTCATCATGGATTTTGATGGCTCCCAGCAAATATAGGTGCAAAGTTTTGAATAAGATACTAGCGAGGAGAATACAGCAATATCACAAGGATCACTATGACCAGGTGGGATTTACACCAGGATTGCAGAGCTGATTTAATATTAGAAAAACTACCAGCATAATTAACCTTATCAATAACCTAACTAACAAAATCAGAAGATTATCTCAATAGATGCAGAAAAGGCCTTCAACAAAATACAACACCCATTCCTATTAAAAACACTAGAAAGCACAGGAATAAATGGGTCATTTCTTAAAATGATAAGTAGTATATACCTAAAACCTTCAACAAGTATAACCTGCAATGGGGATAAGTTAGAAGCCTTCCCAATAAGACCAGGGGGCCTGGGTTAAGATGGCCCCAGAATAGAAGCAAGGCTCTTCCTCTCCTCTCCACCGACTGATATAAAGTTCCTTAAAAGGACAAAATCAAAATCAGATGAATGAAGGGGCTCCACTGTAGGGCACAACGCAGAAGGTAGGCAAAGTTTGGGCATTTCCATGCTAAAAGGGAGTGTAATTACTCACACCAAAGGGCATCAGAGGCAGAGCAAGTGTGGGGCAACCTCTAGGTTCTGGGGGGGTGGGGGAAGAGGGAGGGAGAACAGGGTGCTTGCTGAGGACAACACAGACTTACCACTAAGAGCAGTGAGACTTGGGACCTCAGGAGGTTAAGGAAAGGTGGAGACAGGGTGCGGAAATTGGGCTGAGAGGGGCAGCTCACAGCAGACACCACCTCTCTGGAGCTCAATACAGAGACTTGTCTTCCCTCCACACCTAGATCTCTGCAGGGAAATCTCTAGGTTCTCAGGGGCTGGCTGAAGCCACCACAGACTTATCCCTAACATCAGCAAGAGTTTGGACCCCAGGAGGCTGAGGAACTAGGAGCTTGGGCACAGAGACAGCATGGGTCTGCACACAGCAGACACTGCTGCAGAGACTCAAAAAATAGTCTCAGGCAAAAACCTCTCTGGAACTCAATACAAAGATTGCCCACCTTCCTTACTTAGGAGGCCTACCAAAAAAAAAAAACAAGAAGAAAACCTTAACCCTCGATAATTTTTATGCAGAAAAACTCCAGACTAAAGAGGATACAGCAGAACACAACAAACAAGTAAACATATCCAAATCTTCCCAAAAAATGGAAATTGGTCACAAGCTCTTGAGGAGCTCAAATTGGAGATTATGAGAAAGATAGAAGAAACTTGGCAAGAAAAGTGGGAAATAGTTAAAAAAGAAAATAATAGTTTAAAAGACAGAATCTCCTACTTGGAAAAAGAAGCCCAGAAATCAAATGAAATGATAAGCAAATTAAAGATCAGAAGTGACCTGCTGGAAGCCATGAAAAGCAGGATAAACCAAACCAAAAAGGAAAATCAAAAAATCATTGCTGAAAATGAATAAGATCAGGGGTGAGACAAGGATGCCCATTATCACCACTATTATTTTATATTGTATTAGAAACACTAGCTTTAGCAATAAGGAAAGAGAAAGAAATTGAAGGAATTAAAGTGAGGAATTAAAATGTAAAGAATTAAAAATGAGGAATTAAAAATTAAAATGAAGAAACTAAACTCTTGCTCTTCACAGATGATATGATGGTATACTTAGAGAATCCTAAAGAATCAACTAAAAAACTAGTTGAAATAATTAATAATTTTAGTAAAGTTGCAGGCTACAAAATAAATCCACATAAATCATTAGCATTTCTATATATTACCAACAAAGTCCAGCAGCAAGAGTTAGAAAGAGCCATTCCCCAATTGATAAATGGTCAAAGGATATGAATAAGCAATTTTCAGATGAAATCAAAGCCATATGTGAGGGGGTGAAGGGAAGGTAGATAGGAAGGTAGGAGGAAGGATGGATGGGAGAAAGGAGAGAGGAAGGTAGAGGAAGGGAAAGGAAGGTAATGGATTCCAGCCTCAGCAGGGGGAAATTAACCAGAACCCTTCAGATCTCAAATAAAAGATCAGAGAACAACTTAGGGTTTAGAATAACTAAGTTTTATTTAAATTAGAAAAGGGAAAGTCTAAGGAAAACTAGGAGGTAGAAGAGAAAAAAGGCTCTGCAGGGTCCAGGGTAGAAAGAGTCAGCCAGCCTCCAGGCTCCAGAGAGACTAAAAGGTGCCCAAAACCTCTCTCTTATACTTTCTCTGACACCTCCCACAAAGGAAGTGGGAGGTGTCGAGGGAAGTTATAGCAGGGAGCTCTGGGAGTTGTAGTCTCCCAGGGCTTACAATAATTTTATTTTTTTTATTTTGAATATTTTCTCCTAGTTACATATTTCATGTTCTTTCCCTCTCCCCCAAACTCCCTAAACCCTCTTATCTGACACACAATTCCACTGGGTATTACATGTATCATTGATCAAGAGTTGGACTGGAGTTATCATTTAGTGTCTACATCCCCAATAATATCCCCAACAGCCCATGTGTTCAAGCAGTGCTTACGATAATTTTAAATGACACAAATAATTATATGAAAAAATGTTCTAAATCACTTTTGATTAGAGAAATGCAAATTAAGACGTTGAGGTACCACCTCACTCCTATCAGATTGGCTAATATGGCAGTAAAGGAAAGTGGCAAATATTGGAGGGAATGTGGCAAAATTGGGACGCTAATGCATTGTTGATGGAATTGTGAACTGACCCAACTATTCTGGAGGGCAATTTGGAACTATATAAAAAGGGCTATAAAACTATATCAGATCACTTTGATCTGATAATGTCACTACTGGGTCTGGGTCTCAAAGAAATAATAAAAAAGGGGAAAGGACCTACTTTTACAAAAATATTTATAGCTGTTCTTTTTGTGGTGGCAAAGAATTGGAAATTGAGGGGATGCCCAGCAATTAGAGAATGGATGAACAAATTGTGATACAAGTTGGTAATGGAGTACTATTTTGCTATAAGAAATGATAAGCAAGATAATTTCAGAAAAAGCTGGAAAGATCTGGAGTAATTGATGCAAAGCAAAATAAGCAGAACTGGAAGAACATTGTACACAGTAAGAGTAATATTGGATGATGATTATCCATGAAAACTTGGCTACTCTCAGCAATGCACTGATCTGGGATAATCCTGAAAGACTCAGACAGGGAATGCTATCCACCTCCAGAGAAAAAACTATTAAAGTCATCTTTCACAGTGTATCTGGTTTTATTTGGGGGTTTTACTTATATGTGAATGTGCTCTTACAACAATGACCAATACTGAAGTATGTTTTACATAACAATAATAAAATAATGGGGGTGGGGGGAAACCTATAATTTTTAATTTGTTTAGTTGAGTATATGTTTTGTGGGTTTGGTTTATAAGATTATATTCACTTACAAAAATGAATAATATGGAAATATGTTTCATATGATTATACATGTATAATAACCCAGATTGAAATACTTGCCAACTCTAGGAGGGGGAAGGAAAGAAGGGACAGAGACAATTTGGATAATGTAACTTCAGAAAACTTATGCTGAAATTCGTTATTACACAATTGTAATTGGTAAAAAATAAATGAATAAAATCATGTTCCCACTAGAACGTAGTGATATCTAGGCATTTGGTTCTAGCTCCTTTCAATAGACAAAGTCTTTTTTATCCAAGTTCTCTGTTTCTTTGGTACCTATGAAAATAAAGGGGAAAACATAAGCAATGTGAAATAACTGAGTGTTACAACTAGATGACATATCCCCAAAGTCTAGGCATTGAAGGGGAATTGGAATTGAAGGGGGATACATCTTTTTTATAGTGGACTTTGAGGGAGAGAGAGCAGTTAACTCCTTAGGAAAGATGCAGGAATTTTTGCCTTGGGCAATCTATTTAACATTATGGGGAAAGGGTGGTTTAATTCTATTCCTCTACTCAGATAGACTTACTCATCAACAATTCTAGTGTATATTATTTCTGTCTTCAATCTTAGCTGATGCAGTTCTAAAATCTGTCCTTTTATCATTTATGCTTTTCCCATCATTCTGGTTTCAGATTAGGAACCATCACCATGAATGACCCTACTTTAGCTTATGAGTAATAATCAAATTCTCATCTTTATCTCCATAATAAGAAATTATTTCTGTCCCATAATCATACCATAGTTCTGGTATCCTATCCGTGTCCCTTCAATAAGTAAAAGCTTTTCACATACAAAGCTTAGCAACCTCATTTCAAAACTTAACCTCAACCCTCAGCAACCCTTTCTCAGAGTAACAGTTTCTCTTATAACTCAGCAAGCTCAATTCAGCCACAAATATTGAAGGGAAAATACATTATATTGCTATCAATATTATCATTATCATTATCGAAGCAGCTATGTAGCCCAGGGAATTGAGCACTGGGCCTGAAGTCACTAACATCCCAGTTCAAATGCAAACTCGGGCACTTACCAGTTTTGTGACCCTGGGCAAGCTACTTAATCTCTGTCTGCCTCAGTTTCCTCATTTATAAAATAGCACCTACCTCTCCAGTTTGTTTTAAGGATGAAATGAGACAATGTAAAGCATTTAACATAGTTCCTGGCACATAATAGACATTCTGAAAATGTGTGTTTATTATTATTGTTGTTGTTGTTGCTGTTGCTAGTTTAGCATGAGAGGAACTACCAGAATTTGTAATCTGGCACAACTTTTGAAAATACAGATTCACTTTATTATAATGTGTATCAGTATCTAGGTAAAGGTGACTGACAATCTAATGAGAATATGAAAATCGATCTTAAAAGTAATATGAATGTCTTTGTGCATGAATAGGGACATAAACTAGTTATGAAGGCAATTCTAAAATATATTTTAAACAATGGCATCATTTTTGGAATACATATTCAGCCACCTAGGTTACAATTTTTATGGACAACACTTCTTTCTATAAAAGAATTGGTTTAAAAAAATCAATCCTGTTTATATTAGCATCGTATTCTTATACAATTCTCTTGCTCTTCATATAACCTTTATCGCCCCTTTCACCAACATAAACAAAAGACAATATTATTTATATTGTAATGTCCTCAGATCAACCTAGGGCTCCAAAGAGTTGTGACTGGATCGATTGCCATGGCAATAATTTAAACATCTTGTGGTCATTCATCACCAAAGTTTTTGCTAACCCAAAGTAGTCCCTACCCAGTCTGAGTGAATAGATGTATCATTTCCTTGATAAAAGACAAAATAACGTAATACATGGAAAGCCAATTTTAGAATCAGAGATCCAGGTTAAAGACCTGTCTCATACACATACTGAACACAGCAAAATATTAAACGTCTCATTAGGCCCAGATAATTCCCTAGGACTAGGAATTACAGAAAAATTGCCAAGTCATTGATAATAAGAGTTTCTTTACCAGGAGTCTCTGACATCAATGAAATCACGGCCCCCAACCAAAATATCTCCATATATAGTCATTTACAAATTGGGGGGCAGGGGAAAAAGGGGAAATGGAAGGAGGAAAGGGAAAAATATATACTAAATTTCTCAATAAAGTACAATACAATAAAGTTTCATTAAATCATCACTCTTTAGTTTATTCAGTAGTGTCTGATCCTTTCAGACCACATTTGGGATTTTCTTGACAAAGATGCCAGAGTGGTTTGCCATTTCCTTCTCTAACTCATTTTAAAGATGAGGAAACTGAGGCAAACGGCGTTATGTGACTTGCCAAAGGTCACACTGCCAGAAAGTGGCTGTGGCTGGATTTGAACTCAGGTCTTTCAGATTCCAGGCTCAGCATTCTATCCATTGTACTACCTAGCTGCCATTAAGTCATTTTCTTCTAAATTCAGAATTGACAGAATGGGTTAGACCAGTGATTCCCAAAGTGGACGCTACTGCCCCCTGGTGGGTGCTGCAGCGATTGGGGGTGAGGGCGTTGATGGCCACAGGTGCATTTATCTTTCCTATTAATTGCTATTAAAATTTTAAAATTAATTTCCAGGGGGCTAAGTAATATTTTTTCTGGAAAGGGGGCGGTAGGCCAAAAAAGTTTGGGAACCACTGGGTTAGACTGAAGTTTTCCTTGAAGAGTTTTCTAGGACACAACAAGGTGACACACTATTGACTGAAGTCAGGAGGACCTGGGTTCAAAGACGCTTAACCCCATTTGCCTAGCCCTTGCCTTTCTATCCTATAGTTATCACTAGGACAGAAAGTAGTGATCTTTTTTTTTAAGTTTGCCAAGAAAATAAAGAATAAAAATAAGACAAAAGTATTTAAATGTCAGGAATAGCCATGTCTATAGATAGATGGATGGAGAGATAGACAGACAGATAGATAGACCGACAGACGGTGTAAGGATGGGATTTTATGCAAAGGAGATGGAACCAAAGGAGGAGAAGTCAGTTGCTGACAGTTGCTGAAAGTTGAGACCAGCAGAGGATTCTAGGAATTCTCTCCCAGGAGGAGAGAAGAGGAGAGGTCTTCAGGCTGAGGGCTGGGAGGAGTGAGGAGGGAGAAAAACCAGCTCTGATTGGTCCAGAGGGTTTCCTGAGGATCTTTCTCTTGGAAATTGAAACCCTGATTCCCTGATCACAGCCATTTTATCACAGCTCATCCTTCAAGACTACAATCATCTAGTCAGCTAAGATTTTGGATTCCAATGGGAGTGATCTCTTAGTCTCCTTCACTCATTACCCATCCTTGCTGAGAGACCATTTTTAGTCAAAGCTTACAGTTGTAGGAAAGGATAGAAATAGAAAATAGAAATAGAAAGGAAAGGGGGGGAGAAGCTTGGGAGTTGGAACAATTAGGGCTCCTACCAAAGTGATGGACCCCATTGGAATAATGAAGAGGGCACCCCAAAATCCCTCTGTCCTTCACCCCTTTCTTCAATCCCTGATTTGTGAATAATAAAAGTCATTTAACAGTCAGATAGCATTCCAGTATTCCTGAGAGACAGCAAGGGAGAGGGGAACCACAGCTTGGTCTGATTACCTTCATCTTTGAGCCAGACTACCCACTGTGAAACTAACTGACCTCAGGGGAGGTTTGAGTGAACCCCATCCTTATTCTGGATTGGATTGGAGTACCACATACCTCTTCTTGTAGGGAAGCCTCACCCCCAACTCTTGTGGGGCGGCACGACCATCTAGGTCATCCAGTTTGGGGATGACATTCCCTTAAAATCTCCCAGTGTATATTCGGCCCCAGTGGAGTGCTGGAAGAGAGTTACCACACAGACTCACACTCTCTCTCTCTCTCTCTCTCTCTCTCTCTCTCTCTCTCTCTCTCTCTCTCTCCTGTCTCTTATAC
>NC_058130.1:500766621-501021277 GCF_016433145.1 Gracilinanus agilis
CTCTCTCTCTCTCTCTCTCTCTCTCTCTCTCTCTCTCTCTCTCCCTCTCTCCCCCTTCTACCAATATCCATAACTGGCTCTTTTCTTGTTACAGTTTTGGCAGAGCCAGCTTAGGAAAAGTGCCTGAATAACTCCTGTGGTTAAAAAAAAAAAGAAGAAGAAAAAATCAAAAGCCTCTGTGAGAACCAGATGGCAGCCATTTTTCTCCTATCTTCAGCATAGCAAAGGGGACAAACTTAGACAAGCAAAGAAAATGTAAAGGCACAGTACCATAGAAATTTTATATTCAGACTAGTACAATGGATGCATCAATAGGGAAAACAACTTTTGCTATGATGGGAATCCTTACATTACTATACAACTTTTGGTCTATGATTTATGATTTATTGATGGTAGTGATCCCAGTTTATATAATGGGAATCATAAACATATATGATTCCTGCCAATGGTTGAAGCTAGAAATAGGTAGGGTTTTTGCTTTCATACCAACCCACAATTGCAGTAATCATCTCATTCCTCCATTTCTATTGGTCCTTAAAGAATTTAGTGCACAAATTGCTAGGACACAAGGATGATAGCACGGTATTGATAATGACATTAAGAAAGGAAATAGCAAAGTTACTTGAAGAGAATGCTCAATTGAAAGGGGGGAAAGGGGACACAGCAGGAGATAAAATAGAAATAGCAATACAAACAACTGAGGCACATACAGACACAGCAAAGACAATAGAGGAAGGGTCAATAGCACCAGCAGTACCAATGTTACCCATTATTGATCAGGCAATTTTGCAGCCAGATTCTGGCATTTTCCATATAAAAAGACATAAGCAATTCACTGCTGCAGATCTTGACACCCTAAAAAAAGAATGCCTGCCTTTTTAAAAAATCCCTTCAAGGCCATAAAAGAATTTAAGAGAGCATTAAGACTTTTTGATCCCACATTTTCAGATATTGAAATTCTTCTATCTCAATTATTTATACCAGCAACAGACAGAGAGATAGAGAGATGGATAGATAGATCAACTGTAACTGTGCTTATTACTAATAATTATTTGTTCACTAAATAAAGCAAGTCCCAAGAATCTTTCTTTGCTAGTACTTTTTTAGCTGGTTGGGGGTTATAGTGCATATATGAAAGCATTAGAACTATATATCTTTCCAAATGTACTATAATTCAAACTAGGTTTGACCCTTAGGCTAATCCTAATTATCTCTCCTTAGAGAGAAACAAAATGGCATAATGGAAAGAATAATTAACTTAGAATTAAAAGTTCTAGGCTAGAGGCTCTGATTCCAATATTCACTAACTATATAAGCCTAGGCAAATCAACCTGCTGAACCTCAGTTTTCTGATATATCAAATGTAGATAATATTATTTGTAGTACCTGTATTACAGGGAGGGTGGCTAGATGGTTGCAATGGATAGAGTGCTAGCCTTGGAGTCAAGAAGACTCTTCCTGAGTTCAAATCTGGCCTCAGATACTTATCAGGTATGTTGCCTCTTTGCCTCAGTTTCCTCATCTGTAAAATGGGCTACAGAAAGAAATGGCAAACCACTCTAGTATCTTTGCCGAGAAAACCCCAAACAGGATCGTGAAGAATTGGACATGACTAAAAAATGATTGAACAACAAATATTACACAGCAACAGGGAGGTAAGTAACCTTAAACACAATATAAATGAGAATTATTATAATTATGTGAGGATTTATGCATAGTATTTGAAATTAATATGGGTGAAATTGAAAGAGAATCAAGAAAAGCCAAGCTATTTTCTACAAGGACAGATGGTAATTTCAATTTAATCAGAATAAACAAAGAAGAAAAACTCAAATCTAACTGGAAGGCTATTTGTGGCAACACATTATAAAATATAATGAAATGTAAGATAAAAAGAAATGCTTCTAAGTCAACAAAGGGAACTAAGAAAAGACTCAGATTGTAAGTCATCTAAACCATCACTATTTCTGTCAGAAAACTGTCCACATACATAGTCCAAAGAAATCTCCTTATGAAATAGAGTGATTTAAAATTTCATTCCATTGTGCATAACTTAAAAGAAAGGTTTTGATATGCAATCCTAGAAGCATACAATGCATTCATAGTAAAAATGGAGAAAAATTCCACAAGGAAAGTTTGTATCAAGAGCTCAGATAATTAACTCTGAACCTCCTTCTTTCTTCACTCTCAACTGGTTTCAGTGGAGTGTCTCAAAAAGACAATATATGCAAAGAGACCTAAACACAATTTTATACAATTAGCACCACTCCCTAAGATGTATTTATGAGAACTTTGTATTTTGTTTGAGAAAAGATATGATTCAAAGACACAAATACACAATAGAACAGAAAGGGGAAGTGGTAGAGTTTAATTTCAATGAAAGATCTATACCATTATTAGTTTCAGTTCTTTGATATACAGTTTATTAAATAATGCTTGAAATGTGCCTTGAAAAAATCCATGTTATAGAATAGGTTGTAAATATTATTCAGTTTAAAAAATACTGCTTCATTGAGCTCAAAATATTTTCTATGTTTTGGCATTTGTTTTATGATTATTTACGTATGAGCTTGTCTCTTCTTTCATTTGTTAATATTTCAATAATTCCATGATCTCATTGATATGAATATTCTCCCTCTAGGGTGTAGTTCACAATTCATCTTCATCCTTTGCAAATGTTATCCATAATTCCACTGTACTTGCTGTTGTTCAGTCCTGTCTGACTCTTCGTGATCCCTGAATCACACAGTCCAGGAAGTTTTCTTGGCAAAGATACTGTAGTGATTTACTAACTCCTTCTTCAGTGGATTAAAACAGAGGTCAAATGACTTGTCCAAAGTCACACAATTAGTAAGGCTGAGGCCATATTTGAATTCAGATCTTCCTGACTCCAGGCCCAAGGCTCTATCCACTGGGCCATTTATCTGCATCCTAGAGAAAGAGAGGTTAAGTGACTTGCTCAGCACTCTACCCACTTAGCCATCTAGCTGCATCCACTCCACTCTACTACGGTCCTTTAAATTATACCCAGATTATTGTGTTCAATTCTAATAATCACAATAGTTTATATTTATGTAGTGTTTTGAAGTTTTCAAAGTTGCTTAATATGTTCTTTCATTAAATCATTATAACAACTCTGTGTGGTACATACTATTATTATATCCATTTTTCAGATGAGAAAATTGAGCCTGAGAGAAATTAAGTGGATTACTCATCACACAGTTTAGTCAGGGTCTAAGACAGGATTTTGTATAATTAGAGATTTTTGTACTTTGAACTACATTATCCAAAATTCCTTTCTGTATTACCTAGAATGCTTTTCCCTTTGTCCACATTTGCATGGTCACGGTTGTATAATTTCTGAGGCTCTGCCTCTCTCTTTTTCTTTTTCTCTCACGAGCAGACTGGGTTAGATAGCTGTCTTACTTTAGTTATTATTATTAAACTTTATAAAATATTATACTTTAGTCATTTATATTAATTTTAATCTCCACAATTTGAACTCAAGTATTCTTGAGTTCTGTTGCTCTGTCCACTAAACCACCTAAATGTGTTAGGTGAAAGCATGCCAAGGATATATGTCCTGGACCCTCTCCTCATTTCCCTCTATATTATTCACTTAGTTATCTCATCAGCTTCCACGGATTCAATTGTCTGCTATATGTAGATGATTTCCAGATCAATCTATCCTGCCCTAACCTCTTTCTTGACCTCCAGTCATATCTCCAATTGACTATTGTCTTGTAGACATCTTTAACTCAACATGTACTAAACTCATTATCTTTGACTCCAACCTCTTCCCTCTCCCTAACTTTCCTATTATTATGGATATTACCAACCTCCCAATCACCCAGGCTTACAGTCTAGATGTCTCTCTCTATTCCTCAATCTCCCAGCCTCCATATCTAATCTGTTATCAAGTCCTGACATTTCTACCTTCACAATACTTCTAATAAATGCTCCCCTTCTCTCCTCTGAAACCACCACCAATTTAGTACAGGCTCTTAATCACCTCATGACTAGATAAGCACAGTAGCCTACTGGTTGGTCAATCTTCTTAATTCAAGTCTCTTCCCACTCCAGTCCATCTTCCAAAGAGCTGTCAAATTAATCTATCTAAAGTACCAATCTGATCTTGTCACCTACCCTTCTTCAATAATAAATTCTAATGACTCCCTATTAGCTCTAGCATCATATATAAAATCCTCTATTGATTTTTAAATCCTTTCATAACCTGGCCCATTCCTGTGTTTCTAGTCTTATCAAACCATACTTCCATCCATGTTCTTTATGATTCATTGACAATGTCCTCATTATTCTTTAAACAAGACTCTATCTCCAGACTCCAGTCTCTTCACTGACTGCCCCACCTGCCTGGGATTCTTTCCCTTTTCAATTCTATCTCCTATTCTCCTTAGCTTTCTTCAAGTCTCAACTAAAATCCCTACTTCTTCTGATTCCCACTTAATTCTAGTACCTGCCTTCTGTTGATTGTCTCTTGTTTGTCCAGTTTATAGCTTATTTATACATAGTTATTTTGACATTGTCTCTTCCTTTAGACCAGCGATTCCCAAAGTGGGTGCCACTGCCCCCTGGTGGGTGCTGTAGCAATCTAGGGAGGCGGTGATGGCCACAGGTGCATTTATCTTTCCTATTAATTGCTATTAAATTTTTTAAAAATTAATTTCCAGGGGGCTAAGTAATATTTTTTCTGGAAAGGGGATGGTAGGCCAAAAAAGTTTGGAAACAACTGCTTTAGACTATAAGTGCCTAAAAGTCAGGGGCTGTTTTTTATTTATATCCCCAGTGCTTAGCACAAAATAAATTCTTGTTGACTTTACTTGAACAAAACCCAGCAGAAATAAAAATTGAAACTCTTCAAAATAACTACAGAATGTATAAAATATTTAGATTCTATTCACCATGACATAAATAGAAACTACATCAAAATAACAAAGTATGTTTTATAAGAATATAGACAAAATAATTGAAATTTTTAAAATGTTCATGTTTGTGATGTGTACTGTTATGTAATACAATAAAAATGACCACATATCTAAAATAACTTACTTTTTCCCCTAAAATACCAATCATACAAGCAAAGGATTACTTTAGAGAATTAGTAAAAATAATAAATTTCTGTTGGAGAAAGTAAAGGTCAAAAATATAAAGGGGGAAAAGAGTGGGAATAAAGGGGACCTAAACTACCAGATCACAAGCTATACTAAAAAGAAATAATTACCAAAACCTTTAGGTATTTGTTAAAAAGTGGGATAGTTGGAATAAATTAGGCACTCAAAATAGAGAAAAATATGAACATTGTTGTCTGGTGTTCAATGAAACCAAAGATGAACCCAAACTTCTTGAGTAAGGACTTACTATTTAACCAAAACTCTTGGGAAAACTGGAAAGCAGTCTGGCAAAAATTAAATTTATAGGTTTCAACCTATATTCCAAAATAAGTTCCAAATGAATATGTGACTTAGATATAAAAGATGGCATCATACACAACATAGAGGATTAAGGAAGGGAAAATATTTTACTGCCGAGCATAGATATGGAAAGAATTCATGACCAAACAAATAATAGGACCATCGAGGATAAAGCATATTTTAATTAAATAAAAGTAAAACTTTTTGCACAAACAAATCTAATATAGTTAAGATTAGAAGAGAAACAGTTAACTGGGGAAAAAACTTTTTAGCAAGTTTCTCTGAAAAAGGCCATATTTCCAAGGCACATAAGGAACTAGTCCAAATTTATAAGAATAAGTCATTCTCCGAGTAAGAAATAGTCATAGGATGTATGCAATCAATCCATTCTCAAAAAAAGAATCCAAGCAAGCAACAAACACGAAAAAATGTTCCAAATCACCAGTAATTACAGAAATGCAAACTAAAACTGTTCTGAGGTGCTTTCTCACATCTGTCCATTTGGCAAAGACAGTTTAAAAAATGAGAAAAAGATAATTGTTGGCTTTGGGAAAGCAGGAACAATAATTCACTCTGTGGAACCATACTCAAAAAAAATTCACTCCACTGTAAATAACCTATTATCCAGATAGACCATTATGATCCAGTATCCCCAGGGGATAAGAAAGTACAGAATAAGCCGAATATACAAAAATATATAGAGCATGTTTTTTTGTAGTATAGCAAAGAACTAGGAACTAGCATGAATATCTATCAATTGGGGAATGGCTAAAAAGTATTATGGCATTAGAATGTAATGGAATATTATTGCACCATGAAAAAGAATGAAAAAGATGGTTTTAGAGAAACTTGGAAAGACTTTTGAATAAACCGATAGAGAATGAAACAAACAGAATCATAAGAGCATTATATTCAATCATCCACATTGCAAAGATAAACACTTTTGAAGACTTAAGAATTCTTAACTTAAGTACAATGCCAACGATAATTCCAGAGAACCAATAAGGAAGCATGCTACTCACTTCCTGAAAGAAAGGGATTGGACTCAAGATGCAGGATAAGATATGAACTTTCAGACAAGATCAGAATGAGAATTTGTTTTGCTTGACTATGTATACTTGTTATGTTTCCTCTTTTTTTTTCAGATTGGGGTTGGGTGTGGGGGACAATGAAAAAGAATAAGAGAAGAATTGTTATTATTGCCCAAAAAAGAAGAAAGAGGAAAAGAAAATTTTTTTAATGTTTCAATAATGCTTTATTGAAGCATTATCTTCAAATACCCAGAAATGAACATAAAGAAAGCCAGAAGAAATCACAGACAAGTACAAAAACTTTGAAAGTTACATATGGAATTTATCATTCCCTTAAAAAGGAAAACAAGGTGTATGTAATAAAGATTTGGAGTTTCATGTACAATCCTAGTGTTCTATACTATTTTGTTTATGGAAACACTCATTTTATTTGTTATTTGTTAACTACAGAATTAAAAGAAAGGTTATCAAAGAAATGAATGTACAAAAATTAAATTGTCATGTTCACTTAGAACATGGTATAACAGGTAGCCTTTGAGCTCCATTAATCTCAGAAAGGTGAGAAAGTAAGAAAAGCTCCCAACTCATATACTTCGCCTGCTGGAAAGTTATGGGAGGATGTGGGAAAATGTCACATGGGATGTACAAACATAAATGAGTTGAAATCTGTATCACTGAAGAGAATGTCCACACAGATGAGATCAATTATTGATTTGAGATTTGAGATTCTCTTTAATGCCATTTTATATGTGTAGAAATGTATTACAGCCTACTTGTAAGCCAATAATACATTTTCCCACATGATACTTTGGATGGCCTACATCTTAATTTTTAACTTTTCAGGCTTATGTTACCCAAAGTAAGAAACAAATTCACCTTAGAATATTAACTTTTTTTTATTTCTTAGAATCTTGAAAATAAGTTTACAAGAAGATTCAAGACAAAACTACCATTGAAAACCTATTCAAAGTACTAGTACTTGGTATCTGTTGGTGATGGAATACTACTGTGCTGAAAGGAATAATGAATTGAAGGAATTCCATGTGAACTGGAACAACCTCCAGGAATTGACGCAGAGTGAAAGGAGCAGAGCCAGAAGAACATTGTACACAGAGACTGATACACTGTGGTACAATAGAATGTAACGGACTTCTGTACTAGCAGCAATGCAATGATCCAGAGCAAGGCTGAGGGACTTATGAGAAAGAAAACTAGCCACATCTAGAGGAAGAACTGTGGGAGGAGAAACACAGAAGAAAAACAATTGCTTGATCACATGGGTCAATGGGGATATGATTGGGGATATTGACTTTAAATGATCACCCTAATTCAAATATTAATAATATGGAAATAGGTCTTGATCAATGATACATGTAAAACCCAGTGGAATTGCTTGTTGACTATGGGAGGGGGGATGAGAAGAGGGGAGGGAAAGAACATGAATCATGTAACCATGGCAAAATATTCTAAATTTATTAATTAAATAAAATTTTTCAAATTAAAAAATACTAGTACTTTTATACTATACTATAATATTATTCTTAAAGTATTAAAAGTACTAGTAAGAGACACCAAACCTAGTTTTGAACAATCTGGGTCAATCAAGGCAAAAGGGAGAGAAAGCCTTTTGGGTTAAGAGAAAGTTAACTCTAGCCATCAGGGTCAAGCTATAGAAAAGAATAGCTTCTGAGAGCCCATCTGAGTACTCTGCCCAACAGGGCCACTATGCCCATGGCTAGTAAAATGGGGATAACACAAAAAGAGAAAAGGTAGCAGTGCCCCATAGCACCCAAAATGTGAGTTCTCTTGGCCACATATGCTCCCTAAGGATATGCTTCTATTCTAGTGTACTCAGTGTGTCTTCACTCCTTTTTCCTATTTATAAGGATAGATAGATAGCTATAGATAATAGCTTGATACACAGATGAGTTTAGCACAGTGCCTGGCAAGTAGAAGAAACATAATAAATGTTTATTGATTGATAGATATGGATATAAATATAGACACCAACCCATATATATACATATGCAGGCATATATACAAATAGATATGTATGAATCATATTATATATATATATATATATACATATACAGATAGATATTTTCTCCAGTTTTATTGGAGTATCATTTTATAGGTACTGTTCTTACAGTGCCATCTCAGTAAATGTATTTGCTTTGATCTAATTGTGTCATCTCATTGATTAATAAAGGTAAACACACCAATGGGGACTCATGAGTTCCTTTTTTTTTTTCTTTTTTAAACCTTTAGCTTTCATCTTAGAATCAATACTGTGTATTGGTTCTAAGGCAGAAGAGTGGTAAGGGTAGGCAATGGGATTAAGTGTTTTGCCCAGGGTCACACAGCTAGAAAGTGTCTGAGGTCAGATTTGAACCCAGGACCTCCCTTCTCTAGGCCTGGCTCTCAATCTACGGAGCCACCCAGCTGCCCCCAAGTTCTTTTTTTAGGAGTACAGACTTAAAATATAACCTTAATGGCGAAAGGAATGTAAGCTAGTCGAGAAGGAGACTACAGAGATTTCTTGGAAATCTCTCTTACTTATGGTTTGCTGATATTTATTTCTGAAGAATTAACTTTGGCTTATTATTATATTCTAATTCACACCAGAATCTCTCTATGGACATTAAGGTCACCCTTTCTATTGTTATTGTCTCTCCTTTTCAGTTTTATTGTTGGTTTGTCATCTTTGACTCTTTGTCCTTTCCCATCTCATGTGTCCAATCAGGGGCTGCATCTTTTCTCCCCCAAATCTCTTACTTCCCTCCACTGACATGGCCAAGGTCCCACTTCAGACTCCCATCATCTTTTGCCTGGATTATTGAAATTATATCAATTGATCTTCCTGTCTCAAACCTCTCCCTTCTGTAATTCATGCCCACACAGCTGTGATCTTAAAGCATACTATTCCCTTAAAGCACACTACTCAGTAAATTCCAACAGTTTCTGATGGCCTCAATCTAGTATTAAATGCAAAACCTTCTGGCTGGCATTCACAATTCTTCATAACCTGACTCCAGGCTACCTTTTCAGACTTATTACATATTCATCTCCCTCCATTTACTTGTCATTTCACTAAACTGAAGTCTTGTTTCTCACATAAAATTTCCCTCTCCTATATCTATGCCTTTGCACCAGTTGTCCCACGTGTCTAGAATGCACTTCCTTCTCCCATATACTTCTTAAAATTTCCATTTTTCTTCAAATGTCAGCTCAGGCATGACCTTCTTTATGTCTTTCATGATCTCCCTCCCCATTCACGTTATATTTATTTTGCACGTTTTTATAATATATATGTATATATATACACACATACATATAAAATATACACGTGTATACTATATATGTTTATAAATATCCCCTAAGTCTCCATCTACAAAGTGGAAGTTTCTTGAGGGAAAAGAATATTTCATTTTTTTCTTTGTATCTTAGGAAAGTGCCTGGCATTTTGTGGACACATAATTAGATTTTAAGGAATTAGATTGCTTGTAGAGCAATTCATTATACCAGAGTCATTTTTTTCTTTAATGCCCACTATAATCTGAACAATAGCATACAAAACCCTGTTCCATGAAGATTAAGATCTGAAAAATGCCTCAAGGGATTAAAGTTCCAACAACAATTAATGTGACTTCCTGATCACCTGAGAAATGAAAAAAAACATGAGAAATTGCAACAGCTTCTTTTACTACCCCTCAAAGGATTTGGCATGATTTCTTACAAGTTGTCCCAAGTTTCTTTGAATTGTTCATGTTTATCATTTTCACTCATGTGCTCAAGTCTCTTTAGCCATGTCTAGGAACAGTTTTTAGCTACTACAAAAATGCAGCTGCAGATATTTTTGTATATGTGAATCTGTTTTTATTTTGATTATATCTTGAACAGTAATATTTCTATAAGAATACTGGCCAAGGAGTCTAGAAGAAAGGTCTCATGCTACTGTGGAAGCTACTTAGCACATGACTGACACAACAAATTAAATATTGTTTCTAGTTCTAAATATTGAATACAGGGTTAGGTAACAGTGTGATTAAACTTAACGATTCAAAACAGAAAAATTTAGAGATTTTATTAGAATCACAAATTTAGAGCTAGGTGTTACATAAAGGACTAGAGCAATTACTTCATTTTACAGATAAAGAGCCTGAGGGCTAGAGAAATGCCAGGCCTAGAATCAGGAAAACTCATCTTTGTGAATTCAAATTTGGCATCAGACACTTATTAGCTATAGTGACTCTGGACAAGTCACTTAATCCTGTTTGCCTCAATTTCCTGATCCATAAAATGAACTAGAGAAGGAAATGGAAAACCACTTCAGTATCTTTGTCAAGAAAATCCCAAATGGGGTCAAGAAAGAGTCTGATACTACCAAAAAAAAAAAAAAAAAACACTCAACAATAACAACAAATCATTCAGGTAGTAAGCAAAGTTGCTGGAATTCAAACCCAAGTCCTCTGTTTCTAAATCCAATTCCCTTTCCAAAGAGATATCTCAAGGAATCATTAAGAAACATTAAGGCTGTATTTATAGCCACACTTTTTGTGGTGGCAAAAAACTGGAAAAGGAGGCTATGTCCTTCAATTGGGGAATGGCTGAACAAATTGTGGTATATGTTGGTGATGGAATACTATTGTGCTCAAAGGAATAATAAACTGGAGGAATTCCATGTCAACTGGAAAGACCTCCAGAAATTGATGCAGAGTGAAAGGAGCAGAGCCAGAAGAACATTGTACACAGAGACTGATACACTGTGGTAAAATAGAATGTAATGAACTTCTGTACTAGCAGCAATGTAACGACCCGGGACAATTTGAGGGATTTATGGAAAAGAACGCTCACTACCTACATTCAGAGGAAGAACTGCAGGAGTGGAAACACAGAAGAAAAGCAGCTGCTTGAAAACATGGGTTGAGGTGGACATGATTGGAGATGTAGACTCGAAACTACCTCACCAATGCAATGATCAACAATTTGGAAATAGGTCTTGATCAATGACACATGTTAAAACCAGTAGAAATGTGCATCAGCCAGGGGTGGGGGGAGGGCTAGGGGTGAAGGGGAAAGTAGGAGCATGAATCATGTAACCATGTTAACTTTTCTAAAAAATGAATATTAATAAATGTTAAAAATAAAAAAAAAGAAATGTCAAGGCTGGAGGTAAAGATTTGAACTTCTAAAAGAAAAGTGAGACTATTGCTCCCCTGTGTCTCTACCAAGTCCCCTATATCTGAGAAATATTGTAAAAAATTAGAAGATACATGAAGTTCTTGAGCTTCTTTGCAAAGGAGAGGGTCTAAGAATGGAAAAGTACAACAGAAATAGAAGGCTTTACTGTAACTATAATTACCAAGTTGCTAAAAAGTCAAATATAAATTAATTTTCCTGATTTTACTTCATTACTCTATTAGATTTTTCATTTTTAAAATGCTGTGGATGCAGAGATTGGTGTACTGCTGCTAACTTCCTACCAAGAGAATATTATGTGGGGACAATGCTATAAAAACCCTTGATAATGAATCATGGGTAACCTGCCAAGAAGAAGGGAAAAAACCCTGACTTTAAGTAGACTGTACTTTACATCTGTGTATCCTGAGAAAGAACCCTGCTGAGAGAAATGAGAGGGCTGCACCGGCAGACATAAATTTTTACAAGATATACAACTTCTCTTCTGTTGTCACAGAATGCTTGGTAGAAGGGTGGTTATTAGAAGGTTGCAGGTGCAAGTGCAGGCACATTCTGGCTTACTCTTTCTTTTCTTTTTTTAATTTTTGACATGCTGATACAATTTTTAATAATAGTATTCTGACATTTTGCAGTCCGTGTTCTCTCCCTCCCTCTCACACCTAGCCTCCCTCCTCAAGATGGCAGGTAATATGATATAGGCTGTACATGTGTTAACCAGACAATACATATTTTCATGTTCATCATGTTGTGAAAAAAGACACATTTCACTTACACTAGAGAAAAATTCATGGAGAAAATAAAGCGAAGAATGGTAAGTTTCAATCTACATTCAGACTCCATCTGTTCCTTCTGTGGCGGTAGATAATGTTTTTCATCATGAATCCTTTGGAGTTGTCTTGGATCCTTGCGTTGCTGCTAATAGTTAAATCATTCACAATTGATCATTATACATTACTGCTATTACTACAGACGAAACTCTCCTGGTTCTGTTCATTTCACTTAGCATCACTTCAAATAAGTCTTTCCAGGGTTTTTTGTGATCATCTTATTTGTCATTTCTTATGGAGCAATCATATTCTATTACAATCATATACTAGAACTTGTTCAGTCTTCCCACAGTTGATGGTCATCCCTTCAGTTTCCAATTCTTTGCCACCACAAAAAGAGATGCTATCACAATTTTTCTACAAGTAGATCTTTTCCTCTATCTTTGATCTCTTTGGGATACAGACCGAGGAGTAGCATTGCTGGGTTAAAGGGTATATGCAGTTTTACGGCCCTCTTGGGTCTGGCATACTCTTTCTATCAGCCACTATTTTATTTGGATCATTGCATATCTTTGCTGGAAAGAGAATTTTCTCTCCTCTGGACCAAATTCAGACAATGAATCCATCAACCCAACTCAATTTGTTCATTTCACTTGCACCCAGGCCTGAAAAAAAACCCATCCCAACCTAATTTGATTTTCCCCAAACTACTATTATTGATTATTGAATGGCATAGCATGAGCTACAATATTTACTTATACAATTTCACCCACATTCTTATATTTTCACTCTAAAAAAAGACATTTATTAAGCACCCTGCTACATGCCAGACCCTGGGCTGGCAATACCAAGACAAAAATGAAATAGTCCCTGCCTTTATAAGGAGCTCACATTTTATCAGAAGAGATATGTACATGGATTAGTGTGTTTTTAAAATACCAAGTAAATGTATCAGGGAAGGGGCATCAGGATCTGGGGCAATCAGGGAAGGTTTAATGTAGAAAAGTGGGATGCTAGAGCAGAGTATTGACAGAAACAAGAGAGAGAATTTGGGGGGCAGGTAGGTAGCTAAGTGGTTTGAGAGCCAGGCCTAGAGATGGCAGGTCCTAGGTTCAAATCTGGCCTCTGACATTTCCCAGCTGTGTGACCCTGAGCAAATCACTTAACCCCCATTGCCTAGCCCTTACCACTCTTCTGCCTTGGAGCCAATACACTGTATTGACTCCAAGACGGAAGATGAGGGTTTAAAAAAAAAAAAAGAAAAGAAAAGAAAGGAAGGATAATTTCCAAAGGGAGGAGCAAAGTATTTTTTAATTTGGCATCTGAAGAGAGCATTGAAACACATGGTCTCAACAGGGTTACAGGCAAGAGGTGGGCTTTTCAAATATAAGTTATTTTCCAGGGAGTATAACTCACTTGTACTGTGTGTTTGGGATAAAGAAGTTAGAACACTGGAAAACCAAATTGCGTGTGTAAGTGTTTATGAGGATTTGGGCTAAAGAGTCCTGCTCACTTTCAGGTCCTTGAAAATGATGCTCTGTTTCACAGACAGAGGCAGCTAGATTTGGGAGTCTGGAAGATATAAATTCAAATTCCACCTCAGAAACTGACTAGATTTATGACCTTTGGCAAGTCACTTAACCCTTTTCCATTTTAGTTTCTTCTTCTGTAAAATGGGGATAATTATGTTGTCCATCTGGCAGGATGGCTATAATTATTCAGTGAAAGAATATATAAATCTCTTTGTAAATATATTATTATTATTATTGTGATTGTTATGATTTTTAGGTGTCTACTCTGATTTTCTTAGCCTGGAATACTTTTCTTTCCTGTCTTGGGTTTCCAGGGTTACCTTCAAAATAACTTAAATCCCACCTTCTCCAAGAGGGTTTTCCCCATCTCCCCAGCATTTATAGACTTCCTATTTCCGGCCATGTTTATCCACAGTTGTTGGAATTTTGTTGCCTCCATTAGAATGGTTTCTCCTTGAGGGCAGGGATTGTTGTTGTTGTTTTCTTTTTATCTTTGTATCCCCAGTCTGGCATATGTAAGAGCTTGATAAATGATAAGTGACCCTTTGCTAACCAGAAAGGAAACATGGAAGGGTTATAGGGGTTTGAGTAGAGAGGACTGACAGATCTGTGTATAAGTATAATAAAACTAGTTGTACTATACTGTACTGTGAAGGATGAATTGAAAGAGGAAGAGAGACTGGAGGTGGGAGACTATGGTTAACNGAGAGAGAGAGAGAGAGAGAGAGAGAGAGAGAATGAATTTGGATGGGGAGAGCTGGAAAGGAAAGGAGAGAAGGAAAGGAAAGGGAGAGGAAAGGGGAAGAGAAAGGAACAAGCATTTATTAAGTACCAAGTATGTGCCAGGCACCACGTTGAATGCCTTACAAATATCTTATTTGATCCTTTTTGATGGGAAAATTATTTCAACCTTAATTACTATCTACCAGGATAGTTTCACTAGCAATAAGCAGTAAAAGCATGAATTTGGTGTCAAAGGATGGGGCTCCAAGTCCTGACTGCTAACTTACTTAGCTAGATGACCTTGGGTAAGTCATTTAAGTCCTTTGAATTTCATTTTATAAAATGAGGAGGCAGGATCAGAAGAACTCTAAGGTCCTTCCCAGCTTTAAATCTATCGTCTTTGAATTTCTTACTCTAATTGGCTAGAATCAAAGAACAATGAATTAGGAATTATATTTACCCTGCATAAAATTCCCTAGCCAGATGTTGTTCATAATCAAAATGTTAACACAATTTAACCAACTCCTCAGTAAAGTAGTGAAGCCCTGAGGTAAGATCAGTTATCTTCACAGCATTTATGATACTGCCCTTATAGAACTAATTGTTCTCTCTAATATTATTTCATCTAATAGCCTGGTTTCCTGAAACTAAGTACAATTAGGTGGAACATACCCTTATAACCATAGCAGGCAATGCTTAAATGCAATGGAAAATTCCTAACGTTTATCCCTTTATTTTTTTAAGATTTGCAAAACACTTTACAGGCATTATTTCATTTGATCCTCACAATAACACTGTGAGGTAAATACTATTATTTTCCCCATTTTACAAATCAGGAAACTGAATCTGATAGAAGTATCCAGCCCCAAATCATATAGCTAGGAAAAGACTGAGGCAAGATTCAAACTCAGCTCTTGACTTCAGATCAGCACTCTCTAGCTGCTAACTAACTGCCTTTTTGTCCTTTCTTTTCTTTTTAACCATTTCTCAGTTCTTAATGCTAAAAACTGCTGATATGGTGATAGGCGGATAATTTGCAATGACCATAAGATAAGATTTATTTTTAGAATTCCCTTTCCCTCTCAGTTTTCAGTTTGGTATTTAAGCTCTTTTGATCTAAGGGAAAAGTAGAACCAGGTTTTCTCTCTCTCTCTCTCTCTCTCTCTCTCTCTCTCTCTCTCTCTCTCTCTCTCTCTCTCTCTCTCTCTCTCTCTCTCTCTGTATGTGTGTGTGTGTGAATACAACAGGAAGTTCCAAGTCACTGCTGTTATCTTCCCAAATCATACCCCCACAATTTTCCACCTCCACCGCATTAAAAATACTTAGAAGATTAATAAACACTTTGCACGAGGGGCAGCTAAGTGGCACAGTGGATAGAGAGCCAGACCTGGAATTGGAAGAATATGGGTTCAAATTTGGCTTCAGATACTTCCTAGTTATGTGACCCTAGGCAAGTCACTTAACCCAGTTTGCCTAGTCCTCTCTTAAAGTTGTTACTAAAAGAAAGTAAGGGTTTAAAATACATTTTAAGATGCATGAATGCCCTGACCCCAGACAGTAAAAAGGAGGATAAAGAGAGAGAGAGAGAAGTAAGAGATGACTAAAAGTATATAAAAGAGTTTAACTTAATTCTCCTCTTTGCACTCCCAGGCAATGGCAGACTGCTCCTTTCGTTTAACCCTGTGTCTGCCTGGCAAGAAAAAACTTGGTTTAGCTTTTAAAAAAGAAGACTTTGTTGGCAGCCATGATTTCTGTTTCAAAAAGAAATAGATAAAGAGATAGGGATTATGTAGGGAAGTTTATCCTTGACTTTTTTTTTAAAGGATTATGTGGAAGTAATCAAATAAGACAGATATGCTCCTTCCGGTAATATTTTTGGACTTCTTTAGACTTTCCCAGGCCTATTCTTACCTCCTCAGCATTATCTGTCCCATAGAACTCCTTGATTTTTCTTGCACAAGTGCCTACATTCTCTGTAGTGATATCATGAGGTCTTTTTTCCCCAAAGATTCTTCTTTGTTGCTCTGCATTTGTTTTTGGTAGTGATGGGAGAAGCTTCTAAAACAAATAAAGGCACTCAACATTTTGACTATGTCCACAGATCCCACCCACACTAGGGCCCCTAAATAGCTTAAGATCTATAGTTCAACCTAAAACAGGTGTGCCTGGTACTGGGGTTTCTCAAAGGCAGGGGTAAAACTGAGGTGCCCAAATTCCATGTTGACACCCTGTTGCTACTCTCATCACTACCAAAAGCCTCAGATACTTCTTAGCTTGTCTGGACAAGTCACTTAACCCTCTTTGCCTCAGTTTCCTCAGCAATAAAATGAGCTAGAGAGGGAAATAGCAAACCACTTCAGTATCTTTGCCAAGAAAACTCCAAATAGGATTACAGAGTCAGACACAACTGAAAAGCAACAACAACAACAACATAAAGTACCCATAAGGTGACATGTAAATAGTACATTTTAATGAATGTTTTTGAATGAATGAACACTCTAGATTTGCTCACTCTTCTGTGCCAAGTTTTAATTAGATGGATGGACGACAGGTTCCATGATACTGAGGAGAGGAAGGGTAGTAAAGTAAATTTATGTATATTTTTGTGTGTGTGTGTGTGTGTGTGCTTTATTGCAACAAAATGAACTTGTTTTGTATCTCTTGTGTTTTATCTTGTACTATTTCACTTTGTTTTTTTGCTCAGTTCCTATGATTTTATCAGTGTGGAAACCTTTCCACCAATGCAGATTGGTAAATCATGTGTAATTTATGGTCTTAGAGAATTGTTTCAGAGCACTGAGAAGTTAAGCAACTTGCTTGTGGCCACACAGCTAGTGCAGGACTTGAACCTAGTCCCTACTGACTCCCAAAGGTGACCCTCAGTCCACTTTGCCACATAGAATTTCATCTTGAACTATAGTTATTGACTATTTGTTAGTGTAGCTCTCCTTAACTCTGAACTCTGCTTTTTATTCATCATTCTATTATGGGCTTCATGAGAGCAGTGACCAGTTTTCATTTTCTTTCTCCCTTCTTCATTCCCTTTGTCTCTATCTCTGTGTGTCTGTCTCTGAGAGAGAGATTAGGACAGGTAGAGTAGTAAAGGATTATAGAGGAAAGAGGACTGGTAACTTCTGCCTCCAACCCCCACACTGCAATCTACCCTGGAAAACTCAGAGGGATGTTGCAGATTGAAAAAAAAAATTAGGAAACTTTTCTCTAGCAATTGCTGCTGCTCTTGCAGCTGCCCACTATTCCATCACAGTCCCTAGCAATGTTAAGTTACAAAATAAAATGGAGAAGTGGAACTTGTAGAAAGAACTCTGAGTCTGAAATGAGGTGGGGAGTGGCAGGGAGTATAAATAAGAGTTAGCTTAATGATACTGTTTGAAAGACAACACTGAGTAATGAATACTCACTTAGCTTCTTTGACAAATAAAGCAAAGACTCCCTCCTCTCTCCCTAGACAAACTCACCTTCACTGCAGAAGTCACCTGGGAAAAAGAATCCATGAACTGGTTTTACCTGTCTGTTTTTACATTTGGATAGTTGCTAATGAAACAACTGAGGTTCCTTAACCCAGTAAATACCAACGACCCTGAAATGTACCAATTGCCTGAAATGCTTCAGAGTCCCTTTAGAACCATGCAATTATATGAATGAAATGAAAGCCAGCTTCCTCAATTAACTAGAAAGTGAATTAGACTATTTGTCTTACAAAGCAAGATGTTGGAGAAAGTCTGCACAGGTGGATCCAAAGGTCACATGCCCTTTAACCCCATAGGATATTCCTTTTCCTTGTTATTCTTTGCTTTTAACTTAATTTACTGTGAATTTAAGGGTGCCTACCAAATAAAATTCTAAGCCCCTAGTTTGCCACCCAGGCAGAATACCACTGGATCTGTAGTTTGGCATGACTTACTCTGCTTTCAAATTCCACCAGCAAATTATCTAGCTCTGTGATCTGTGAGCATTGGAGCATTCCTTCCTGTGTGTAATCATGTATTTTACAAACATACAGCTTTTAAAAAGGAAATAAAGAATAATGCTTTCCCTGAATAATTCCTATCTCTCCTTTCTCTACCCTTCACTTCTTTTTCATTATCTGAATACAGCAACCCTGCTGTGAAGAGCTTTTTTTTTTTTTGGAATATGGAAAATTGTACCCTTTTTGGAAAAGAAAGGGTTAAGTTAAAGGTGAAACTATCTTTTGGTCACTTTCTAAAATGGGGGTAAGGGAGTATGTATACTCACTCTTCTCTCTCTATCCACATGCCTCTTTACCATTCTACTTTCTCTAGACCAGCCTTGGCAAAAGTCTTCAAGTTCACATGCCCAAACTGCAACTTCAAGCTGCCTGTGAGCCTGTGCGCGCACGCGCGCACACACACACACACACACACACATTATCTCAGAGAGTAGAAGGAGAAAGTACTCTCTTTGGGCAGCTGGACAGAGGGGGAACAGAGCAGCACCCCCTCCACTGGCTGGGCATGTGTGCCAATACTTCACCAGCACTGCTCTAGACTGAGTGAATGAATGTCTAGTGTTCAGGGGACTTAGATGTTTCTCCTACATAAAGTGCTCCCTTCCTTCCATGGGCCATAAGAGATAGAAAGAGGGAGCTTTTAAGTTTTCACACTCAAAAGAATATTAGCACATTTACTGTGCTGAATCAAATTTGTAAATAAACCCATTTGAATATCCAATTTTATGTAGTCTTTGTGAATATTGTAGTTTAGGTTCTGCTTTTTTTTCTGCATCAGTACATATAACATAAAGTGATTTTCTATTTCTGAAAACCAAGCTTGAATTCCAGCTTCTTGAATCCCTTTGAGCTTATACTACTGACCCATAATTCCAAACTTTTATTTTCTTTGCTGTCTCTGGTCTCCACTGACTTGGTACTTTCTAAAAATTGAACCCTTGAACAGCTTATTTCTGGTACTATATAACCAGAATCTTTACCACTATAAATGGTTTGGCTTAGAACTATGCCTGAAAGATTTCAAGCACTTAATAATTGTTCTGTCTGTCTATTTATCTATCTGTCTTAGGCCAGACCATCCTAGCAGCATTAGAATCCACTTAATTATTCTTGGGCCAAGTCTCTTGGCTTCACCCTCATGACCAGTATTGTCAGGCTCTTGGCAATCAACAATGCCCCTTCAGAATCTTAGAGAAATGCCAGTTATAATATTGGGTATAAAATTATCTTATTCCTTCTTTCTTTGAAAATGAAGACACAAGTTTAAAACATGAAAGGAAAGAAGACCCTAAATATGAGAAACGCTTTATTTTTTTATTTATTTGTTTGTTACATTAATGTTTCAAATATCTCCTTCCCTCCCCTCCTTGCATCATTTGAGAAAAAAGATATATGTATATATATTATGTCTTGCTTGTTTCTATCAGTTCTTTCTCTGGAGGTGGACACACGTAAGTTCTTCTTCAAACAATATTTCTGTTGCTGTACATAATTTTCTCTTGCTTCTGCTCATGCCACTCCTCATAATTTCATGTAGGTCCTTCTATGTATTTTTTTTAAGTTAACCTACTTGGGGCAGCTAGGTGGCTCAGTGGATAGTGTCAGGTCTGGAAGCAAGAGGTCCTGGATTTTAAATCTGGCCTCAGAAAAGTTGTGTGACCCTGGGCAAATAACTTAATTCCAATTGCCTAGCCCTTATTGCTCTTCTCTGACTTTGAACTGTGTAATATGGGTACTATTAGGAGCAGCCAAGGGGCTTAGGCAGATGCTAATGATGGAATATGAAAGGGAGGGAGTCCCAAACCAAGACTGTATGTGAATTTGATAACCTCCCACAGCAGTAGGGTCAGGTCTCCTTTAAGCCCAAGATTCTCTTCCATAGGCCCAGGGGCTTCGAACCAATCCAGCCAAGACAGTTAGTAATGTTTCCAGGAAGCAGACTGAAACTTCCTGAAGGCTTGCTCAACTAAAGTTGTAATGCGGGTCTGACTGCTATTAATTAGATGGTTGATGGTAAGGTAAGCAAGGCTCCAAAATTGTTTAGGCTTAAGGTTAACCAGGGTTTATTTGTAAATAACAGAGGGAAGGTAAGGGTAGGTAGGTGGGTGAAGGAAACCCTAAAATCTTGCCTAAATCATTCATGTTAATTAATCTTGAAGCACTAGTTGATGTCCCTAGGTGCAGAGTATGAGAAAGCCTTGAGGGCAAATCTCAACTCTGTTGCTTAGTTGCTGAGCCCAGATGCTGGCAAGCCTTGGGGCAGATGCTACTGTTCTTGGTTGTAGCTGTTCTCACTAGCTGGTAATTGTAAGGATGTTGTCTATGCCAAGGAAGTATTGAATATTTGACTAATAATTGAATTATTAGGCAGTCCCTACCTGCCTAACAGAAACTCACTCCCAAACCACCCTGGGGCCCAAAACCCTCCTTTCCTCCCTAACCCTCCAGGTGAGTCAGAGAAGTGAGGCTCTCAGGGGTTTGAGGACCCCCTTTTATACCTTGTCCTTAACTGTCACCCTGGCACATGCCCTGGGTACTCTGCTGGTTTCTGTGTTCCAAAGTGGCAACTGCCAACTTGAACCCCTCAAAATATGGCTATTTATTTCTGCGTCTTACAACTGATACTTAGTATCAATCCTAAGACAGTAGGTAAGGGTTAAAAAAGAAAAAGTTAACCTAATCATCACTTCTTATGGTTCAGTATTATTTCATTACAATTGTAAGAAATCAAAGCTATGTATTATCATATTTTAAAATGCATTAAATCATTATTGATTAGCAAAACTTAAATCAAAACAAATGAGATATTATCTCACATCTATCAGATTGGCTAACATGAAAAAAGGGCAAAATGACAAATGTTGGAGGGGATATGGAAAAATGGGGACATTAATACACTGTTGGTAGGACTGTGAACTGATCTAAATATTTTGGTGAATGACACTTTTCAAACACATATACCCACCCAATGGTTCTTTTCAGCAACAATGAATTTTTGAAATGAAATAGATTTTATAATGCATACATTGTAATTAACATTGCCATTTTTATTTACTAAACAAAGGTTAAAATTTCAAATGTTAATGAGTATTACCAAGAGTACTAGTGAGACAGGAGGCTATCTTGCCTCCTCTTTTAGAATGAAAATATTGTTGAAAATGTGAGGAAAATCTCAATTACAACATCCCTGTTCTTTTTTCCCAGCATGATTCTACATTCTCCAAGTCAAGTATAAGAACATAATAACCTCAGAGATTATGTATCTATTTAATCTCTATATTGAGAGGGTTTATATCACCAAGGCAATAATAAAGTTTGTCTAAATTTTGCTGTTTTCCACATATTATTACCAATACTTCCTCTATTGAGTAGAAAGTTGGAAAACAGGAAATATTTCTGCACAATGGTTTGGACATGCAGAATTTCATATCAATTGTAATTACCTTACACTGTATCAAGTAACATTTCACACAGATTACTCTATAAACAAGATAAAGAATTGAGCATTAAGTATAATCAGATTTGAACCCAGAACTTCTTGTCTCTGGGCCTGGCTCTTAATCCACTGAGCCACCCAGCTGCCCCCTCAATGATCTTTTAATTTACAATGTGGCACATAATGTGGACGCTGTCCTTTTGGTTCTGCCATTTCCATGTGCATCATTTCCTACAAATCTTCCTTTATTTTTCTAAATTCTTCAAAATCACAATTTCTTTTTCATATGCTCAAATGAATGTGATCTCATTGACTTGGAATTTCAATCTGAAGCAATCCATTCATGCTTGCCCATCCTTATATTATGCTGTCTAAAAATTGTCTCCCACAATCTCACTACAAGAAGATTCATCCTGATTCTCCATGAAATTCATCATTTCTTACTGCATAGAAATACTTTTACTTTATTTATATGTGTGTATATCATGTTTTTTGAGCCATTGCTCAATTAATGAGTACCAACTCTGTTGCCAATTTATTATTACCACAGTTTTGCTATAGATACTTGAGTATTTATTGAACTTTTGTTTCTGTTTTTTATTTCCTCATGACTTCCTAGTCAAGAAATATGAAAAGATAAATCACAGTTCTTTCATAATTCTAAACTGATATTCAGATGATTGGATAGATAGACCCTTATGATTTTTAGGGGTTTAATGTAGAAAAGAATTGTATTTTGTCAAATCCCTTTTCTGCTCCTACCCAGATAATAATGTATTTTTGTTGGTGGTGATTGTTTATGTGATTGAGTATGCTAATTATTTTCTTAATGTTAAAACATCATTGCTTCTTTGGTATAAATCTAACCAGATTATAGCAAACTATTTTCTGGATATGCTGCTCTACTCTTCTGGAAAGGATTTTATTTTAAAATTTTAAAATCATAATAGTTGGTAAAAATCTATCTATAGTTTTTTTTTCTGGCTTCTTTCTTCCTAGTTATCATATCAAGACCATATTTCTCTCACAACACAGGTTAAGGTAAAGTCCCTTCTCTATTTTTGAGAATAAAATTTTGTGGCATTAGTAGTCAATATTATTTAAATATTTGATAAAATTTGCTTTGAATTCACCTAGCCTGAACTTCCCCCTTTCCTTCTTGGCAATTAATTTTTTACTTACTTTATTTTTTCTGAGCTACAGTTATTTAAGTTACCTATTTCTAGTATAGTTTATTTAATTATTTTGTATATTTTTGTAAATTTTCTTTTTTTTTAATTCTCAGGTTTGCTGGTTTATATTTGTGCATAATAGTAGTTCATAGTTTCCTACTACCTGTTGTAAATTCATCGGGATTATTTAATTTCCTGCTCTCTTTGTCTTTATCAAGTTAGCTGGCATTTTATTGATTTTGTCAGCCCCTTCATAAAAAATTCATACACTGATAATCAGTTCTACATTCAATATATTTTCAAGTTCCTTTATTTGTAGTATTTTGAAGATTTCTTCTTTTGGGCTTCTTTTAAGATTTGAACATGTTACTTTCTGGCCTTTTGAATAAAATGGTCAATTCACTAACCCTCATTTTTTTTTTCTATTTTGTTAATACAAGTATACCCAAAAGATGGTGGTATCTCGGAGGTTTAGACTTTGATATGGAACAAAAATGAAGAACAATTCACTATATACTCTGGAATATGGGAATGGCCACTCTTTCCAAATCACACCTTTCTCTTTCCACCTTCCAAAACTAATTCCTATACTACTTCACTAAACACAAGCAAGGTAAAAAACAAAACAAAAACAGTAAGACAACATGGTTCCCTTTTGGTTACCAGGTTTCTATGGCTACATGTTTATGGTTTCAGCCTAAGAAAAAATAAAATTCTACATGGCTTAGTTTTTTATGCTATTGAAAAACTGATAAAACTTATTTTAAAAATCAAAACCCACTAAATTCTTTCTCATAGCTTGGAGCCCCCAATCAGGGGCAAAACTGACATTTTAGTCAAATGTTTAAAATTTTGTTCTGTTTTATCTCAGTATAGTATAAGACATTTGCTGGCTCACAATATTGTGATCTCTTTGATTACAACTAAAAACAGTTATAGATCACATAAAAGTTATGACTGATTCTAGTTTTTTTATTCAGAGTAGAATGGCTTTTGAGTTATTTTAAAATTTAAAAATTAAAAACCAATTAAAGAACAGAATTAGCAAATGCTTAATGTTTGCAAACACAGGAGAAAGGGATTTAAAGTTTTTCACCAGCTTTTCACAGATCCTAAGGAGTGACAACAGTCAGTCTGTTCCAGCTTCATGCCCTCATCTGAAGTTTGAACAGGCAGGGACAGCCTGCCTGCAACGTCCAATATCTAATCTCTGTGTGTGAGGACTGGCTGTCTCATTCCTTGAAAATACTCTGGCCTCAATTCTGTGTCTTGGAATCTCTAATTTCCACATGATTTAGATCAAGCTTCTCCTTCTGTATGGGGCCTTTTCTGATTTCCCAGATGCTAATGCATTACCCCTAAAAAAAAAAACCTGCCTTCTGTGTATGTCAAATATATACTTACATATGTACATGTTTGTCTCCTGAGTTAGAATACAAGCTTATTTAATACAAAGACTATTTTACTATTTGTATTCTTATAACCTAGCAGTGTCTGACACACAATAT
The DNA here is from genome assembly GCF_016433145.1 of Gracilinanus agilis. Taxonomy (NCBI): domain Eukaryota; kingdom Metazoa; phylum Chordata; class Mammalia; order Didelphimorphia; family Didelphidae; genus Gracilinanus; species Gracilinanus agilis. The sequence continues at coordinate 500,791,410 of NC_058130.1, forward strand.
GTGGTTTAGAAATACTGACTAACTGAATATTTTAGGCCCAAATTTTTCATTTATAAAATAAGGATAATAATATTGTTTCTTTCTTTTTTAAAAACATTTATTAATATTCATTTTTAACATGGTTACATGATTCATGCTCCTACTTTCCCCTTCATCCCCTGCACTCCCCCCACCATATTGTTTCTTTTTTGAAACCCTTAACTTCCATCTTAGGATCAATACTGTATGATGGTTCCAAGGCAGAAGAATGGTAAGGGTTTGGCAATGAGGGTTAAGTGACTTGCCCAGGGTCACACAGATAGTAAGTATCTAAAGTCAGATTTGAACTCAGGATCTTCCATCTCTAGGTCTGGCTCTAAATCCACTGAACCACCTAGCTGCCTGCTGGGATAATAATATTGTAACATACATCGCATAGGATTGTCCTGAGAATTAAATGATGTAAAATAAAACACTTTAAACATATTAAAGTATACTACTGCTTGTAGTTGTAATAATTAAATACAATAGGAACAGCGGAGTGGCTCAGTGGATTGAGAGTCAGGCCTAGAGATGGGAGGTCCTAGGTTCAAATCTGGCCTCAGATACTTCCTTAGCTGTGTCACCCTGGGCAAGTCACTTAACCCCCATTGCCTAGCCTTTACCACTCTCCTGTCTTAGAACCAATATAGTACTGATTCTAAGAGAGAAGGGAAAGATTTTTAAAAAATAATAATTAAATGTAGTGTTATTTAGTGATTTCCAGCCTTTTTGTTATAACAACCAATCATTGTTTGAAATGAGATGTTTATTTCCCCTGTTGTTCCATCCACCCTGGGGAGGAACAGAGAGAATAAGAATTTATATAGCACCTACTCTATGGCAGGCACTATGCTAAGTGCTTTACAAATCTCATTTGATCCTCACAACAATCTTGAGAAGAATGTGTTATTTTACAGTTGAGGAAACAGAGGCCAACAGAAGTTAAGTGACTTGCCCAGGCTCATACAGTTAATAAGAATCTAAAGTCAGATTTGAACTGAAGTCTCTCACACTTTAGGCCTGGCATTCTCTCCACTGCATAACTCAACTGCCCCTGCTAAATATGTATATTTATTTTTAGTTAAACTTTAATTCATTTGAAAAGATATCACGAAATCTCAAAATAAAAAAATACCCTGGAATATTTTTGCTTGGAGAATTTCCTTACAACCTTGGGATAATGAGACATTCTAAGGTATAATAAAACCAGTTTGGGAAATCATTGCAAACAATCAATTCTATGTTAAGGAAGCATCAGTTTTCAAAGGCCTCACTTAAGCTTAAATGAAAGGAAAGGGGAAAAATTGGTTAAAAACTTACCACAAAACCTTTGCTAAGAATACAAATAGAAAAATTGAACCAATACCTGCTTTCAAGGAGTTCACACTCTAATTGGGGGAGATAATATGTAAATCAAGGTCTAATTTTAGGACAGATGGAAAGGATCAGCAATCTTAATGGTGCAGAAGAGGAACAAATGGCAAAACACTGTCCAAAACATTAGGTCTAGGATACAAATTATGTGCTTTATTATTTGAAATCTATATTTTCTTTCTCCTTATTACGATTATTAATATAAAGTTATAGGATTGCTCCACCTCCCCTATTCTATTCCTCACATTTTCCAGCAGAGAATAAATAAACTAGATGCATTATTAATAGGAATTTGTTGAACCGTAACGGTGATTGACTAGATGTGTAATTAGTGTACCATAAACTTCCAGTAAATATCATACAAAAATTATATAAAGCAATGAAAATGCAATTAAATTCTCTTCAGTGGATATGAGGATTATATAGAAGGTTTTATTTCTGTATTATTCTATATATGTGTGTTTTTATACAGAATATTTTACCAGTTATCAGACTACTCCCAAAGATTTACAAAAGATTTGCAAAAAACCAAAATATTGCCTAAAAACTCTACGATTTCAAAAGTTGAGAATAGAAGATCAGAATGACATTAATCAAGTGCTCTTATATTTGTGAGGAGGCAGTGTAGTATAGTGTAAAGAATACTCAGTTTAAAGTCATAGGTCCCAAGTCTGAATCATGACTTTGTTGCTTATAAGCTATGTGACTTTAGACAAGTCACTTAACTTTTTTCAGGCCTCAGTTTCCTCATCTATAAAATGAGGAAATTGGACCAGATGACTACTGAGGTACCTTCTACCTCTAAATTCTTCATGTTATTCTATATCTTATGATTCTATGATTTATTCTATCGAGAAGTTCCAAATTAGTCCAGATGAAAGATAGGGTTGCAACATTGGTGAACTGTTACAGGTTCAAGTGCCCAGAGGGCAAATCAAGCTCTCTGTGAGCCCTGCATTACCAGAGAGGTGAGGAAGAAGGTGCTTGCTTTGGGCAGCTGGACAGAGGGGCAGGGCATTCAAAAAATGTCCTTGGGTGCTGGGAAGAGGGACACGAGTGCCATGTCTTTGTCAATGCTGTTATAGTGGAATGAATAAAAGATTTGGTGTCAGAAGACCTCAGCTTTGCCACTATGTGACCTTAGACAAGAAACTTACTTTCAATAAGGCTCAGTTTCCTTATCTGTAAAAGGGGGATAATAATACAAGTCTATCACTAGATCACAGAATTTCTATGAAAATCAGATGAGGGGGCAGCTTGGTAGCTCAGTGGATTGAGAGTCAGGCCTAGAGATGGGAGGTCCTAGGTTCAAATCCGGCCTCAGACACTTTCCAGCTTTGTGACCCTGGACAAGTCACTTGACCCCCATTGCCCACCTTACCACTCTTCCACCAAGGAACCAATACACAGAAGTTAAGGGTTTAAAAATTTTTTTTAAAAATCAGATGAAGCTATATATACAAAACATTTTAAGATTCTAATTTACTATTTGACTGTTAGATATTATTAGTAAGGGTAGGGTTTCCTCCACCCCTTTGGAATTGCTTTACACATCCCTGGCTAGGAAGAGAAGGTACCATCTCCATTGCCCCATGTAGGGAAACTTCTCAGAGATAGAGGAATTTTTTTGGGCATTCGTAGATGTCAGCATTTTAAAGTAGCAGTTTGGTCCACCAAAGAAGGAGGAGATACTTTTGAAGACAAGATCCTATATGAAGTGAAATAGATCAAGATGGTAAAAACCTATTATGAATTAAGGCTTACAAAAAATGCTGAGCTGTTTAAAGCAATGTGTGAGGCAAGAAGATTAATGAAAAAGGTAAGATACTTCTTTAAAGCAGATGAGACAAAGATAATAGATAATCCAGGGAAAACAAAGAATTAGCAACTCATATTTGATTACTGTTTCCTCTAACAAGAGGCTCTTTAGACTGGGAATTCAAATTCAAATTTAATAAATACATATTATGTTCATTATGTGTGGGGTATTGTACACAGATACAACAACATATATGACACTGATCCTGCTATCAAGAAACTCAAATTTTCATCTGAAAAATAAACAAATGACTATGATATAAATTTGTCCTTGGCTCCCCATGTAGACTCCTCATACTTGCTTCAGCCCCTGGAATGGTCCAAATAGTTCATGGAGGACTATCTCCTGGTCCTTTAATGAAAAAAAGAACTTCAACAGAAAATTTGCAGGGATCTCATGCCGGGTATAATAAGAACAAATGCAAAGAGATAGAATGTGATTTAAATAGTAGTATAGTTGGGCTGGAATATAGAACATGTGAAGGGAAGTAGCTTGTAAAAAGGAATGCCAGATCTAGATTGTGGAGGGTCTTGAATGCCAAGATCTAGAATTCATGATTAATTTGGCAGATAACAGAGCCACTGAAAATTTGAATCCAGGATAGTTATGATGAAAGAGGAAGAATAGAACAAATATGGTCAATAATAAATTGAACCTCAAATAAGTGACAAAATGGAAAACCAGCACTTAAATGTCCTAAGTGAATTGAAGTCACTTGGCCAGTGCAAACTACATCCATAGGTGCTATAAAAAAAAGTGTAGATCTTTAAGGAATTGTGGAGAAAAGAAGAGTTGCTATATAATTGGAGAGAGGCCAATATTCTCTGACTTTTCAGGAAGGGAAAGAAGATGAATACTTTAAACTATAGACAAGTAAACATATACATTTTTGGTAAAATTCTAAGAACAGACTAATTAAGGAATGGTTTTAGGTGACTTAGAAAAGGAAAAAGCATTCATGTCAAGCCAGCATTTCTTATATTCTTATCTCATGCTTAATTTCTTTCTTTCTTTTTTTTTTTAGCAAAGCTAATAGAGCCAAGGAATTGCTGGGGACATTGTATATCAAGACTTAAGCAAAGCAAATGATAAAAAGATTAATGATAGACTTGGATAGAAGACAGAAAGAATGTGGATTTCAAGGTAGCATAAGTGGAATGGAACAGTTCCACTGACTGAAATCAAATAGGGTTGATTGTAATGAACAAAGTCATTTGGGGAAAGGGATGGAGTGGAGAGAGATAATTCTTCAGACTGATTAACTTGGTTTGATTGTGCTCAATACTTTTATTAATTACTTTTGTGGACATACAGTTGTCAGATTCCAATAGTCCAGTGAAACCACATCTCAATGATATGGATTTACCTTTAATATATCAATATCAAAAAGAAGAGCCTTCATGTCAGGGAAGAACTCGGAAATATTTTAAAAGGGAAAACATTGGAATTTTCCAAAGGCAATGGAGCCTAATCTCCTCCTACTAAATTTTAGGAGCAACTCATTGTTTATTTGCAGTATTTGTTCAAGATATACATGTTCACTCATATGTATACACATACATACATATTGATAGATGAGCTTGACGGACTATCCACCAGATGGATAAGTCTGGGCAATAAGCATTTTTTTTCACTCTCCCCTCATCCACCCCATATGGATCGTTGAGTCTAACATTTTTGCCTAGCTCATAAGTTTTTAATAAGTGTTTGTTGAGCGCTCGACTAAATTAAGTTTTGCAATATTCTGTAGCAGAATACAATTAGTATCATGACAGATACAAACAGGGTAATGTGAAAACCTGATCACTGACAAATCTTTAACTTAGACTTCACACTGGCTTTCCTTTATGAACACCTTGTGTTTGATGCTTGTTTATAGACAAGACTTATGAGAAATTCCTACATAAGTCTTCTTCTGTCCATTAAAATGAACTTATTTCCATTTTGTGGTATTAAGCAGTGTTCATCATGTCCAGCAACTTCTGATTTTTTTTCTTGAAGAGTATGTTCATAGTGTAGAAATATGAGTCTTCTGTAGTTTACAAGTCTTTGGTCTTTCTTCTTACTGCTGAGCCATATTTTTTTGTTTTTCTTTTTTCTTGCCTATTCCCACATTTGCATTGAAGTTGCCAATAAACTTACATGTTGATTTATCTTAAGAGTATTTTTCCTACTCTTTCTTCATCCTCTACAATAGATAGCATGAGTTATATAATTCTTTTTCTTAAAGCATCATTGATAGCTTTTTAAAAATATAACCTTAATTTTAAAATATGAGCTTTCATCCTTTCCCCACAGTGAGTCTTCCTTATAATAAATAAGAAGGAGGTAGAAAAGCTGTTCTGCAAAACTATGCCGGATAGATCTATACCTGTCTCTACAAAAAAGGAAGGAGGGTAGATTTTCTCATATTTTTTATGGAGCCAAGCTTGATCTTATAATTATATAGATTTAAGTTTTGCTATTTTATTTACATCTGGGATGATAGTCAGACACAACCAAAGCAGCTGAACAATTATTTACATCACTATAGTCATTGAGGGTATTGTTTCCTCTTTTCTGTCTATTTCATTTTGTATCAGTTAACATAGGTCTTCCTATGCTTCTGTGAATTCTTCACATTCATTGTTTCTGGGATATATTATGCATTAAATCATGTACCATAATATTAGTTATTCTCCAATTAGTGAGCATCTACTTTCCTTACAGTTTGCTGTCATTATTCAAGTGTTCCATAGCATCTGACTCTTCATGACCCTATGGATCATAACATGCCAATATTGTCCATAGGGCTTTCTTGGCAAAGACAGCGATTTGCCATTACTTTCTCTATTTCTTTAGTGATGCAAAAAATATGCCGCTATTAATATTTTAGTCTATGTGGGACATTTTTGTCTGTCATTGACCTCTTTAAAGCATATACCTAATAGTGGAATTTCTGGATCAATGCAACATATCAGTCCCCTTTTTAGCATAATTCTAAATTGCTTTCCAGAATGGTTTGGGACAATCCACAGCTCCATCAGTGTATTAGTATATCCAATGTTCTTTCAATAGCCCTTCTATTATTCCCTATTTTTTTTTTCTATTTCCATTTTTTGGACTATTTTCATTTTTGTCATCATTGCCAATTTGTTGGGCTTGTAGTAAAACCTTGAGTTGTTTTGATTTATATTTCTCTTATTACTGGTGATTTGGAGCAATCTTTCTTGTAGTTATTAATAATGGGCAATTCTTTTATGTTCACATCTTTTGATCATTTATCTCTTGGGGAAATATTTCTTGGTCCTATGTTTGTGTTAGTTTCCTTATAAAGTATGAATATTAGACCCTTCTCAGAAGTATTTGATACAGAAGCTACAATTATTTTCATGATTGTTGGAAATACTGAGCACTATACTACTAGCCACAAAATAGTGCCTTTTTTTATTATTTTGGGATACATAAAAAATGTATATACGATTTTGATAAAATTTACAGATGGCTGGAGGGATAGCTAAAGTACTGACTGATAAAAGTAAGATACAAAGATCTCAATAGGCTAAACCTAATAAAATAGAATATGTACATTTAACTGATCTGTAATCTCATCAAAATAGGCACTTAATATTAAGCTAACATTTATATAATCTTTATTATATGCCAGGTACTGTAATCATATTTGATTTTCACGATAACCCTAGGAAGTAGGTGCAACTATTTTTCTCATTTTACAGATGAGGGAACTGAAGTCAACAGAGATGAAGTTACTTGCCCAGTCAGACAGCTAGGAAGTATGGAAGGCTACATTTGAATTCAGATCTTCCTAACTCTAGGTTCAGTATTCTATTCACTGTGCCCCATAGCTGTAATAGAGTGAAATCCTACACATGGGTTCAAAAAATTAACTACCTAAGTACAAGAAAGGGAAAATCTTTACCAAGAAAAGTTCATGTGAAAAAGACTTAGGGGTCCTAGTAGACTGAAAGTTTACCTCAATTTATTAGGCAAGGGAAAAAGTAAAATAAATCTTAGGTCATAAGAGAGGTATTTTCTAAAGGGAAGTAATAGTCTAAAGTGAACATTGCCTTTTTCAGATACCTTTAATTCAGTTCTGGGTAGCATATTTTAGAGAAATACATTGAAAACTAGAGTCCATTAGAGGGCAACCAGTGTTCATAGAACTTGAAATTACAGAATATGAAAATCAGTTCAATTTAATAAATATTCATGAAGTAACTATGTGCTAAGTGCTGGGGATGCAAATAATAAAAACAAAGGAGGGAGGGGAAAAAGAGGAGAGATGAAGGGAGAGAGGGGGGGAAAGGGAAGAAAAGTGAGAAAGGAAGAAATGAAGTTGGAAGGAAAGAGAGGGGGAAGAAATAAATGTTGTGGAGATATTTGAGTCCATAAGAAGGATGAGATAGAAAGTATTCAAGCATGATTTAAAGGTCTTGAATTCAGGTAATCAGAAGAGAACGGTGCCCTAATGGTATTCTCCACAGATTTAGAGAAGTTAGGAAGAGAGGTGAGTTTTGAGAGTAAGATTTCACATTGGGAGTTAGTTTAAGGTGCCTGTGGGACATGGTTGGAATTCATGATCCAGCCTTTAACCTGAAAATCTACAAGGGGAACCTACTTTATATAATAGCAACCCATTCTACTGTGTAATTGCTGTAATTGTCAGGAAGTTTTTCCCTTATATCAAATCTAAATCTTCCTCTTTGCAACATTTGCCCTGTATATCCTTTGAGCTATTGGGATTAAAAAACCAGCCAGACAAAAAACCCTCACAAACACCTGATGCCATCTATTTGCATGAAGATATAATTTAATAATAGAAGGATGAATGCTGAAAAATGCTGAAAAAATGCTGAAAGCAAAAATAGAATCAGTAATTTAAAGGCTAATCAAAATAATAAAAGCAAGAAAAATAATTTTAAAAACAGGTGATGATTTCATATCTTCAGGTTTTATGTTTTTTGAAAACATGATCATAATTCTTAAACAGATGGGGTAAGGATAAAAATGAAGAATCTGAAGGTGAATATGTTAATTACTGTATCTCACAATAAATAGTGAATTTAACTTGATGTTATATTAGAAATAAATTTGTTACTTCTAATCTTGGAGGGAGTTGGTTTGGTAACCTTCAGGGCTCTAGAGACAAATATTTATTTGATAACAATAAGAAAATAATCTAAATATTCATCTTGGAAGGCTTCCACATTTGCTTTAGTTGAATGAGCACATCATGTCATCTTTGGGAAACATTTTCACCAAATACATGCAAAAAATTATTTAAACATTGCTTCACTCAGATCTATCCATTTTAACTGTAAAAAAAAAATCACTACTTAACCGAGTTATTACTTATGTATTTTCTTTCATAGAACCATTCTATTTCCTTTTCCATTTGGTTTTATGTATATACATTTTTTGTTTATAAGATTACATTTGGTTTTATATATATACAAGTCTCTAATCAATGTCACCTTCAACTTTCTTTTTCATCCCCTCCTCAAATTCGGACTGCATCATAGCCTGTCACTTCACAGGCTTTAATGATCTAATTCCTTGTGGGCTATACTGGGTCATCTTGAGTTTGTATGATTGCAAGAGGTTTAAGAAGGAAGTCAATCCACAGTTGACAAATTAAGGCACTGGAATGGAATACAAAAGGAATGGAATGGAGTTATTTCTTAACAATAAGAAGTCTTGGGATAATAGACTAGCAGCAGCATGTGACTTCAAGGAAGAATCCTGCCACAAAACTACCATGTAAGTTGTTTATTTACATTTTCCCTATGGTATTATTTAGAACTCATTTCCCAGAAAGCAACATTGTGATGTTTCTGGTTTTAGTTTGTAGTTACTTATAATTGCTTTCACTAACTTCTGACAGTAAAGGAAATTCTTATTTCCTTCCACCAGGTGCTGTTTCAATTTAGATCCTGTATTCCTGCAAACCACCGTGATTCTGACATTGCCTTAAAATTTCTCTGACAATTCCCCTCTCTAATAAAGGTATCAGAATCACTACATTTTAAGGGGGCTTATCCTCTGGCAGCGGCGATCCAAGCATTCGCTGGACTTCAGCCTGGGCTCGGAGGGACTCTAAGTCCCTGGGAGTGGATTTCTGGAGATTCCTTTCATTCCGCGGATTAAAAAACCCAGGAGAGCGGAGGACTAGTCTCCCTAGATCCATGTTATTTTGATATATTTTGCCCTTCCTAAGGACGCGCACCCACCGCTCAGGTGGTCAGACCTGCAGGTTGGGGTAGGGTGAAGGGATCTTCGAGTGGGCGGTGCCCCCACTAGCAGTAGGCATAGAGGTGACCCCCTCCCTGGGCTAAGTGGCCCAGACTGCAGCGGGGCCAGAAAGGCGGCCAGGAAAAGCGGCCGCGATGCGGACACGCGTTTCTTTTTCCGGAGAATGGGGTCTATGCAAGTGAATCACTCGGAGCCGCGGGGTGGAGACAGCACCCCTCGGTCAAGGGAGGGGGAGGTGGACAGCCAGCAGGTTCCCTACACTCCCGGCACACCTCCCAGCTCCGGAACGCCTGCTGGGAGGGCCGGGGAGTCCCTGCTGAGCCACCGTAGCGCTGCGGCTGGGCCTGCCCCCGCACCCCCGCCAATCCACCACCACCACCACCCTTCTAGCTCCCAGCTCCTGGCTTCTGCCGCTGCCATCGCTGCAGCTGCCACCACTGCTGTTCGGGACTGGGCTGGGCAGCGCCGCCGCCGCCGCTTCCTCCTCTGCAGCCGTTCCGTTCAGCCGCTGCGTGACGCGTCGTTTCCTCCCAACATGGCGGCCGAGATGGGTTGGTGGTGATGGAGGCGGGTCCGCGGCAGCGGCAGCAGCGGGCGCGGATCTCCATAGTAGCCAGGGAGAACCCCCAAGGCTGGGCCTCTGAGTGACCGGCGTCCCTCACCCCCAGACCCAAGCCCCTCAGAGTCCCGCATCGGCCACAGCTGTCAGCCGCCTCCTTCCCACGAGGAAGCAGCAGCAGTAGCAGCGGCAGCGCCCGAGGCCCCGGGAGTGGGACGACTAGGAGCCGACTCTCCCCCCCGCCGCACCCCACCCCGGCCCGACCTCCCGACTCTGCCCCTTCTCCCTCCGCCCCTTCCTGCCCCTGCCCTTCTCGCCTTCCCCGCCCCCCATCCTCCTCCTGCTGCTGTTCTTTCTCCCTTCTCTTCCTCCTCTTCTTCCTCCTCCTCCGGCCACCGGTCCGGAGCCGCTGCTACCGCCGCCGCTTCCTTTTTCCGCGTCCATGTATGAAGGGAAGAAGACGAAGAACATGTTCCTGACCCGGGCTCTGGAGAAGATTTTGGCCGATAAGGAAGTGAAGAAGGCGCATCACTCTCAGCTGCGCAAAGCCTGCGAGGTGGCCTTAGGTGAGGGGGGGAAGAGACTGGGGGGAGGAAGGGACATACCTGAATGGGGGTGTGGGTGTGTACGTGTGTAATATTCCTCCCTCCCCCCCCCCCCCCAGCCACCTTAGCCTCCTGCTGAGCCCCTTTTCCCCTTCTTTCTGCTTCCTCATTGGAGTTGACAACTCGACTGAATGGGGGGGTAAAGAGGGGAGGGGGAGCCCAAGTGGATTGAGGAAATGCCGCCCCGGAACCCGAGGTTTTTGGGGAGTGAAGGATGGGCTAGGCTGCCTAGAGGAGAGGGGGTTTTTTGTGTGTTGTTTTGTTGTTTTTTTGGTTGTTTTGTTTTGTTTTTTGGTGTTGTTGGACTGAGCTGAAAGCCTTGAGGGCAGGATAGAACCCTTTGTGATGAAGCAGAAGATGAGCGCTGTTTTATTAGCCTTGTGATGGAGGTGGAGCTGTTAGGTCAAACTCGGATGTGGAAGGGACTCTATTGTCTTGGCACTTAAATTGATTGTTTTGGGGAGGTTTGAATGGGAAAGTGATTTGAAGTTGTTGCCCTCGTTGATGTAGTCCTAACATTTCTCTGCCGGCGATACTACTGGGAAGATGTAGTAGCGTTGTCACCAGTGGTGCTGACCTGGAAGTAGACTGGAGGTGGTGGTTGTTGTTTTTTTCTTTAACTGTTTGTATGTACGTGTGTGTTGGGACGGAAGGAATGAGAAAGAACTAGAGGAAGGCACCAGATGATAAATAGCCACAAGAGGTGGGAATGAAATGGGAAATTGAAAAAGACAATGACACCCACCAGCCACATGTGCCTTCAGTGGCTACTGCTCTCAAGCTTGAATTGTGCTTTGTAGTTGAGGAAAGAAAGCCAGCATAATGAAACCCTATAGCTGGTGCAAATCTAAACAATACTTGTATCAAGAATGCTAGGACAGGAATTGTTAAGAGGGAAAACAAACAACAGAATCCGGGAAGTAGAGGGGAGATGGAATTTATTAAAGATGGGAAATGTTTGTAATACTGATGGGTAGTTTTTAACAGAGATGAATGCGGAATACTTAGGGTTTGTGCTATAGCAGTAGATTTAGGTAGAATTGATGAGAAGAAAAAGGGAATTTGTTATAAATATACACATGGGATGATAAGCTTTTGAAAGCCAGTGTTAATGGAAAAAGTAAGCTCCTAAAGGATTTATACTGATTAAAATAAGCCAGAGGAAGGTAACGTTTTGCTGTCAGTTGCCAGGATGTTGTAAAAATTAACTTTGCTAATTAAAATAAACAGAGAACACCACTTTAATTTGTTGTCTCGTGTTCACTTTTTTTTCTTTTAGATCCTAAGTAAATGGCATGCAAAAAGCTTACAATATTTTGGATATGAGGATGCAGATTTAACTTTTTTTCTCTTCTATTTGAAGTTAGTCATTTATTGGTGCACTTTTTTAAGGGTGTTAGGTGTGTGCATATGAATTTGTATAAAAACTGAGTTAGTTTCTGGATAGGAATAACCATGAAATCAGAAAAATGGGGAAAAGTTAAATTATAATTATTTTTATATTTGTATGAAGCTTTGTTTTATGAAGTTTTGGTGATTTTGTTGGTTAGTTTGACAGAATTAAACATCTTTAACTGATTTTAATATTTTGAGTCTTAAATTTTCTGTATTAGAAAAATATTATAGTAAATTAAACCGCAGGTGTCAATAGTTTGAAGAATTAGGATGTTTAGGGAAACTGTTTTACTGAATTTTTGTTTGCCTTTAGGTGAGGATTAGGTGAAAAGTAATAGCAATTCTCAATTTATTCAACAAACTAGTACAGAATATACAATCATAAATAAGATTTCTATAGCCATCTTACTAAGATAAAATACATCTATCCTTAATAAAGCTACACATTTCCTAAAGGATAAAACTTAGGGAAATCACATAAATCTAGTTCTGGAAACCAATTTACCTGTTTTAAAAAAATTAGTAGCCTGTCTTTGATGTGTGAAAGTTTAGAAACCTTTGATTCCTTGTAAAAGAAAAGAAAAAATGCTAAAGAAACTAAGTTCCTACAGTGTTATTAAAAGCCATATTATTGGTTTGATTTTTTATCATTAGGAATCTTTTTCTTTGAAATATGATTCCAGAAATCTACTTGTAATATTGTGTAAACTTATAATGAAACCCAAAGCTGCTTTGAGTGCATGTATGTTGCCCTCTGGTGGTGCCCTCTTCCATTACAATTTTCCTGTATTCAGCCTTGAGCCAGAGGATGAACCTTGGCCATTGAACTCAGCTTAATCCATTCCTGCTCCCTAAAATCCTGAATTAAAAATAGTCTGGCCATCTGCTGGCAGATGAAGCAGCAGCAGAGCTATTTTTAGTTTCAGGGAATTTAGAAGTACTGCTACTTTGGGCTTGGAGGTGGCATTTTTTCTCTCATGGGAAGGTGGGAGAGGGTTGAAAGTGGTTAGTGATCCCTTGGATCTTTAAAATATAGTGAGGTTTTTTAATAAAAAATTTATTAAATGTTTATTATGTGCAAAGAACTCTGTTAAGTGCTGAGGATACAAACAGAAAAAGAAGACAATTGACAGTCCTTACTCTCAAAAAGCTCACATTCATTATAATAGGGAGATGCAGTCAATATAGGAGGCCTCCTGCTTCTTAGGGTGAAGAGCCAAAGCATATAGTAATGCATTATATTTAATATCATTTGCAATGAAAAAATCATATACATTTTTAATGTTCGACCACTTAACAGAACTTACCTATTACTATTGAAAACCCCACCAATCCTCTGGGTCCCTAAGCTTGCAACCTCAGGGACTTGACTCCTCATGTGTTTTTTTAAGTCTTTAGGTTTGTCATTAGCTCAACAACTTTTCTTATATTCAGTAGTTATTATTTGAAAATGATCTTAAGATACTATAATAAATTTTGAAGAATGGTGAGGTTAAAAGGAGAAGCTGATAACATTGAATGAGAATAAAAGGTTTAAAGGGTGGCCAGAAAAAAAGTTTTTAAAGAGAAATGTATATAAGAATAGTAATTAAAGGGGAGAAGATTTCATTCAAAACAAAATAGAAAGGAGTCAAAAGGGAGAGATTGAGAGAAAAACTATTATCACTGGGCTCTATATAAGCTGGTTGGTGTAGCAGAAGGAACAATATTTGGAATCAGGAAAGACTTGGATTCAAATTTTAGTCTTTAAATTTATTAGTTGTGTGTCCACAGGCAAGCCGTCTTGCCTATGGTTTCAAAAAAGAGAATTATAATACTGATAATATTTTTCTCACAGGACTGTTGTGAAAATAAAGGAGGTACAAATTTAAAGTATTTATTGCATCACTTTCTAAAATGCTTGTCCAAAATGATTCTGCTGATTTACTTTCCTTATAGATTGCATATGATTGTTTAGTTAACTGCATTTATAGTGTGTCTAAAAATGGTAATACTATATTTATTTACATGGTTCCCTGTCTATTATCCCTTTAATTTTTCTTCTCTAAAGCAGGAACATGAGATAGGGGGTAAGCATCTGAGCCATGATCTGTTACCACCCTTGGCAACCCTCATTAATCATTACAAATCCCAACCCATTTTACAAAAGAACAGTGACTCACTCAGAAGGACATAGGCATCAGAAATAAAGTTAATTGTAATCCAAACCTACTCTAGAACATTTTTCTTAGCAGTTCCTTAGACTAAAAGGCCATTTTAATCAAGGTTTTAGTGTGTCCATGAGGTTAGGGAAGGAAAAACATGGTCATAAAATTTAGAGTAACACTAGAAGAAACCTGGAGATCATCTACTCTTTGGATCCATAACATTTGTTAAAGGGCCTATTAGTGCCAGGCACTGTGTAAAGCACTCCAAAAACAAATGAGTCTTTGTCCCTACCTTGAAGAAATATACATTCTATATAGTAAGAGAATATGCATTCATAAGTATATACACAGTAAATAAAAGGTAATTTTGATGGCATGGCACTAGCACCTGAGGTGGAAATAGGAAAGGACTCATGTAGGTATGGTATTGAGATAAGCTTTGAAAGAAATTTAATTCTGAGAGGTACAAGGGAGAACAATATATACATTCTAGGCATAGACAACCTCCTATTCAAAGACATGGAGACAGGCAGGATGTGTCACATCCAAAGAACTGGCCAATTTTGCTATACTATTGAATATATGGAGGGTAGTGATGAAAGTAAGGATAGAAAGATAGATAATGTATTTTTAAAGCTTATAACATGACAGACACTGTGCCAGCCAGGTCATGGAGGCATTGGAAATTATTGCACACTTCTTATTTTACAAATGAGGAAACAGGTCCAAACAAATGACTGCACCAAGTCAAAGGAATTTTGACTTATTACTTATTAATGTTGGGCAATGGGTATATAATACAATGCAAAAAGGTAATCTCTGTCTTCAAGGACATTACTTTTTTTAAAAATCCCTTACCTTCCATCTTAGAATCAATACTGTGTATTGGTTGCAAGGCAGAAGAGCTGTAAGGGCTAGGCAATGGGGGTCAAGTGACTTGCCCAGGGTCATTCAGCTAGAAAGTGTCTGAAGCTAGATTTGAAACTAGGATCTCCTGTGTTTAGACCAGGTTCTCTATCCACATAGCTGCCCCCAGGGTATGTTTGTTTGTTTGTTTGTTTGTTTGTTTTTGTTTTGTTTTGTTTTGTTTTTTTTTAAACCCTTACCTTTCCTTGGAGTCAATACTGTGTATTGGCTCCAAGGCAGAAGAGTGGTAAGGGTAGGCAATGGGGGTCAAGTGACTTGCCCAGGGTCACACAGCTGGGAAGTGTCTGAGGCCGGATTTGAACCTAGGACCTCCCGTCTCTAGGCCTGGCTCTCATCTACTGAGCTACCCAGCTGCCCCCTCCAGGTTATGTTTTAATGGAGGAAGACAACATATAAAAGAAAGCTGAGAAGAAGTGGGGAAAAGATACTGGCATGGGGCATGGTGGAGAAAGAAGTCAGGAACTGAGCCATAGAGAAATAAAGGTGTCAACATTCCTGGCCTGAGCACTTTATTTAAAATAAGAAATTCCAGAGAAACTCACCAATTAGAGGAAAGGGTTACAAGGACTGAATAATCTTTAAGTGAAAAGACTATTGGGTTTTGATCAAGAAAGAAGTCCAGAGAGTCAGAAGTGGAGCCTAGAGTAACTAACAGAGACTAAGATTCAAAATGAAGTCTTCTGATAATTTTGATACTAGACTCTTGCCACTTTCCCTATGTGGCACAGTGAATAGAATGCTGGTTTTGGAGTCAGGAAGAACTGAATTCAAATGTGGCCCCAGATACTTAATAGCTATGCAATCCTGGGCAAGTCACTTAACTTCTGTCTGCCTCAGTTTCCTTATCTATAAAAAGCAGCACCTATCTTCCAGATATTTGTGAAATTCTCTGCAAACTTTGAAGCCTTATATAAATGTTAATTGTTATCACCAACTTTAATCAATTATCATGACTATTATCATTATTATCCATCGATAAGTATTTAAGTGTATGCTATGTGCCAGGAATTGTGTGAGTCCTGGGAATACAAATACCATAAAAGAAACAATTCCTGCTTTCTAGGAACTTGCATTCTAATGGTAGTCATAAGGGTCTTTAAAAATATAGACAAAATATATAAAGACAAATTCAAAATAACTAAATAAAAAATAATTTGCAAGGAGGCACTAGCAATCAAAGAGGGGATTAGGAAAGGCTTTATGCAAAGTTAAGATGGTATTTGAGCTCTGCCTTGAAGATAAAGGATTTTATGAGGTAGATTCTTTAATTTAGCCATTAAAAGGTAGTATTTATCTTTAGGTTTCCCTTTCCTTGCAACTTTTTTGATTTGGGTTTATTTACCTACAATTCCACAGTGTCTCCTTAAGATTGATTGTGCAGCACTGGGAAACCAGTAGTTTTTGTAGCACAAGCTTATGAAAGAACAGATAGAAATAAGGATAATCTGACAATTGGTTTTTTTCTTTCATTTAACCCTTTGTTTTCTGTGACAGGACTTATTAAGTTCTATTTCAAGAACTATCTTTGGGGAGATAAACTGCCTTTTCAAAAGAGGAGGAAAATATTGGGCCATTATTTGGTGAGGGATTGGGTGGCATTTACCTCAAAGAATGTACAGCATTTGTGACAGAGGGAAAATGTTACCATAATGTCAATTAAACATAAACTTATATATTTATATTTTTTCAGTTTACCTTTTTGTATGTACTTTACAATTTTCCTAGGCAAGGTTATTATTATCAACAACTTATTTATTGAACATTTTTTAAATAGAAAGATCTTTTATTAAATTAATTGCAAATGTGGGTTTGGTAAGCTTTTTTTTTTTTAAAGTAATTTTTATTTTGTTAGGGAATCAATCTTTAAGGTTGCTTTGATTATTATTAGCGATATAATGGCCAAGACATTTTTGACAACACTGAAGTTCAGAATATTAAGATGTCTTAATTTTAATGATTTTATTTTCTATTTATAATTAGCATCCACAAGGAAAAATGTCTTACACAATTTATTTGTTTTTAAAATGCCTACCTTCTATCTTAGAATCAATACTGTGTATATTGGTTCCAAGGCAGAAGAGTGGTAATGGCTAGGCAATGGGGTTTAAGTGACTTGCTCAGGGTCACATAACTAGGAAGTTTCTGAAGTCAAATTTGAACCCAGGACCTCCCATCTCTGGGCCTGGTTCTCAAACCACTAAGCTACCTAGCTGCCCCTGCAATTATTATACTATTCAGAATTGAATTGCAGCAAAAGATATACTGACTTTATTTCCTAATGGTGCTTTGCTCTTTAACTAATTAAACCTTAGATATAAAGTATTCCTTTCTTTTTCCTATTTTACATATAAGGAAATTATGGCTTAGGAATTAAGTGACACGCCTAGAACTATGTATCTAATAAGTGTCTGAAGAACAATTTGACTCAGGTCTCCCTGATTAGTGCTCTAATGTGACTATGGCACTTAGCTATCTGGATCCTTAATCATTTAAGATTTCAATCTTAACCATCTACAAAAGAAAACAATCAAGAGGAGGAAGAATATCTATTGTTTAGAGCAGTGATGGGCAAACTATGGCCCCCATGAAATGTTCTATCCAGCCCCACAACATTATTCCTAATCTGACGAATACAATACAATGAAACGTGGAAAGAGTTGCCTTAGAAACAGACCTACAGATGAGCATTTCCTTTCCCTCTTTAAAAAGTTTGCCCATCACTAGTTTAGAGTGTTATATGCAGGTACATGGGCACTCTATAAAGTAGATCTGTTAGTAAATCTATCCTGGACGTGTGCTGGACCTAGAATTGAACAGTAGGAGAAGAGTCTATATAGCTTTTAGAAAATTGTGAATTGCTTTTAATGATTTTCAAGTGTTTTTTTTAAACAAATATTCTCATGGCAATGCTGTATGACTGACTAAAAGTCACACCATACCATTGGCTCTAAAGAATTAAAGTAGTGAGATGTGTGATTATCATGAGGAGTCTGCAGTGTATTACCAACTAAGAATTGCTTAACAATAAGCAATGTAAAAGATGTCATCAGAAAAATAAAACAAGATGAGGTATAAGCCAGTCATGTGATAAAATAACAAAAGAGAGCCAGTGTACCATTTTGGCATTCCCAGAATTTCAAGAGATCTAGTGGAAGTCTTCTGATATGACCATTTATGAAGGATCTATAGGGGGAAAAGAATGAGTTGCTTAAGATAAAAGAGCATATGAATTGTGATCTACATCACTGGAAGGAGTACTTATGATGATGAGATAACAAATCCAGTCAAGTAATGATATGCATGAGTCAAATTCATTTTATGCTTAGCATCATTTTCTTTGTTTCACTTATAAATTAATAGTGTAACAGCTATAGAACAGATGCAGAAATGATATTTACTATAAAAGCTTTTCCTCTTAAAATAATTATAAAAATTCAAGCACACAGATCTTGAAAACATTTT
This sequence comes from Gracilinanus agilis, assembly GCF_016433145.1. Lineage (NCBI taxonomy): Eukaryota > Metazoa > Chordata > Mammalia > Didelphimorphia > Didelphidae > Gracilinanus > Gracilinanus agilis. The sequence goes on from NC_058130.1 coordinate 500,809,971, forward strand.
AAAACAGAAACAACAAAGGCTACCTACTGTGTTCACTAATACCAAACTCTTAATCTACAGTCTACTTGTTCAACAGTGGTATTATTACATTATTAGCAGAAATTTTTTTCACTATCTTTAAATACATCCTTCTTTGGCTTGCATTAAACACTACGTCAAAATGAATAAGGTTAAGAATGAATAAATAGCATTTATTAAGTACTTACTATATTCAACTTACTGAAACTGATTACAAAAATTTGAAAAGGTAATTAAATGTTAAGACTAAAAAGTCTTTCAGAGTATAATTATGTTATTAGTAGCTTAGGTTTACTTATTATTATTAGCATAGCAAAAATGAGGGTATCATCAGTCTTTGAAAATAAGTTGATCTAGATTGTAAAGTTTTCTGAATAGTTAAGGGTCATCCTAAACTTTTTATTTAACCATTTTTGATGGAAATTATTCCAGAATATATAACCTACTTCCTTGTCTTTAAAAAAAAATAGTAAATGATTGAACATATACTTGTACTACAGTCCTGCCTTGATGCTTCATTGTAGTATGGAAATGACTCAAAATTCTCCAGTGTACGTGAACAGAGCATTCTGCCCTTTTGGACTAAAAAAACTTCAGGTATGGGATTGGTAAGCAACTATATTTTTCAAGTACCAGCCTGACAAGTTCAGAAGATTTCATCACCAGGTTAGCTGCGGGACCATGGCAGTTCTCAAAGACCATTCACAAAATTGGAGAATCCATATTGGTAGGGAAAGCACCCACATCAAAGAAATTACAACTCCTCAGAGAATTAAGATAGCTGAATGGAACTTAACTTTTTCCTGATGACTATTACCAAAAATTATCATATTATGCTATAATCCAGTAAAACATTCTAAGTCAGTAGAGACATTAAAGAACTGTTTGGTCTACATGAAATGAATACAGACTACTGTACTTTCCTAGGTTCTCATGTCTGTTTTTCGTAATTTTTCTGTCTTCCCCAGCTTTGACTTCTTGCTGATGTCAGTGTGTTTGCAGCCTCTTTCTTCCCTTCTGATTTCTTTGGGGCTTGGAAACCAGCATGACGTGATGGATAGAGAACTTTCCTCCAAGCCAGAAAGACCTAGGTTCAAGTCCTGCCTCTGACACATACTGACTGTGTGATCCTGGGCAAGTCACTTCACTTTCCAATGCCTTAGGCAAATTCTAAGCCTATTAATGGCTGAGAAAGTGCCAGCCTGCATTGATAGAGGGAATTTCATCACCTAGGAGTTCCCTATACCAGTGAAATCACAGGTCTAACCTCTATCCCCTGGAAACAAGAACACACATAATTTTTTTGAACTGTATATAAACTAAGTTCAAAGTGAGGACTATGGGGTTATAAGTAAAGAGACAAGCTATACTACATATGGGGCCTTTGTTTTGGCTGCTGAGAGGCTTTTTTTGTGTGCTTGTTTTCAGGTTATTGGCTATTTTCCAGATAAAAAGAGATGTTTACTGTATATATATATATTTTTTTCTAAAGTTTAGAGAAAAAATGAATTCCTTTATATATATAGTGTTTTGAATTTGTTTTTACTAACCATGATTAATGATGTAAAGAGATTTTTAAATAACCCTTCTGAGAATAGGAAAACTGCCTTGAAGGAATTAATGAACAAAGGAATGGGGGGAAAGAGTCATCTGTTAAATTATTACTATGTTCCAAGCAGTGTACTAAGAACTGGGGATACAGACAGAAAGCTAGCCCCTGTCTCTGAGACCTTAAACTGTAAATGGGGAAGAAACCAAATATAGAGGAGTAAGAGTCCATTTTATGAGGGAAGGTTCATGTTCAACATGCTCATCACTAAATATAAGGTATGTGTAAAACAATACAAACTGGAGAGAAAACAACTGGGAGAATCAGGCAAGTTTGCTTGCAGATGGTGGCACTTGAGCTGAACCTTCAAGGATTCCCAGGGTCCCAAGAAACAGATCAGGAAGGAGAGCATTCTAATGGTGGACAGCTTACATACAGAGGCAGAAAATGAAGTGTTATGTAAGAGGAAAAGCAAATAGATGAATTTAGTTGGAATATTGAGTATATAAAGCTTGTTAAAATGGACTGGCAGTAGATTATAAAGGCCTTTAAATGCCCCCAAAGTGGCATTCGTGTTTTATCCTAGAGACAGAAGATAACTGAAATTTCTTGAGCAGGGGGAGTGATGTGGTCTGTCTACTTTAGGAAAATCAATATTGCAGCTGTATGGAAGATGCACTGGAGGAGAGAGACCAAACTGAGGCCATTTCATGAGTTACCTCTTTTCCCTTATCCTGATAACTCTCAAAAGCTCCCATTATTGCCCTCACTGTAGTTTCTGATGCAGAGGTGGTTCTTCTCTTTGCCAAGCACTAGCCCTCTCACCTCAAGTAACCTCTCCAGCAGATTGCCCCCCAATCTCTTCCTGACTACTGGTTCTTTTTTTACTTCTTTCAAAACAAATACACACGTGTTTCTTTCATCTTTAGAAAACTGTCACTTGATCTTATGTCCTCTAGCTTTTATTCTGTATTTCCCCTCTCCTCAGCTAAACTTGAATAAGTTATACATTCCCCCATTTCCTCTCTTCTGACTGAGTTCTAAGCCCTCTGCAATCTAGTTTCCAGTCAGTCTCATTTGCTTGAAAAATGTTCTTTCCAAATTAACAAATGATTTCTTTTTTTTTTTTTTTTTTTAAACCCTTACCTTCAGTGTTGGAGTCAGTACTGTGTTTTGGCTCCTAGGCAGAAGAGTGGTAAGGGCTAGGCAGTGGGGGTCAAGTGACTTGCCCAGGGTCACATAGCTGGGAAGTGTCTGAGAACATATTTGAACCTAGAACCGCCGGTCTCTAGACCTGGCTCTCAATCCACTGAGCTACCCAGCTGCCCCCAACAAATGATTTCTTAATTACCGAATCCAATCGACTTTTCTCGAGCCTCATTTTTTTTTTGACTGCAGCATTTGATGGTTCTTCTCTTGGATATTCTCTTCTAGATTTTTGTGAATTTTATTTTGGTTTTCTTCCTCCTGTTCTAACTGCTTTTTCTCAGTAACCTTTGCTAACTCTTTGTGCCATAAAGTGGATATACCATCACATCCTATCATTCTCTCTCTTCTTCCTGTTTTATTGTATTGCCAAATTTGCCCTACAAAAGCTTCAGCTTTGGATCACTCCTACCATTCAAACTTTTTTTTCCCTATATAAGTGTTGTTGAATGAAGATGAAGAAAATCAAGCAACTGTCCTGCCTGAATCCACTACAAATTTAAATTATGTAACCTCAACTGGGCCCTCACTACTGCTAAGCAATCCTTTTACACTATTCCCCTTACCACAGTAACTTTTCTAACTCTTTTCATCCCTCCTGAAACTTCCCATGGCTCCCTTTCCTGTCTTAAGTTAAGATCTTGCCTCATATTTTATTGAAAAAAATTGAGACTATTTTCTGTGAACTTCCATCTTTTCATCTAATATCCCACAAATGCTTTCTGCCACTTTCTTCTGGTTTCACCCCTGTCTCACACAGAGGCGGTCTTTCTTGCCATAACCGCTCTATGCATAAGTGACCTCATTCCTCTACATATTCTCCAGCAGATTTAACCCTCTTAACATTATTCCCACTCTGTCACATTTCCTCCTTTTTTTTTTTTTTAAACTCTGATCTTCTATTGTAGAATTGATATTAAGTATTAGTTCCAGGGCAGAAGAGATATAAGGGCTAGACAATTGGGGTTAAGAGACTTGCCTAGGTCACAAAGCTAGGAAGTGTTTGAGACCGTTTGAACCCAAGGACTCCATCTCCAGTCTGGCTCTATCCATTTAGCCACCTAGCTGCCCTTCTCTCTCTTATTTTCAAATATCTGTCTACAGGCTGTTTTCCTTCTTCCCACAAATATGCCCACAATAACTGTGTCTCCCATGTTTTCAAAAAACCTTCATTTGATCTGTTCATCTCCATTACTTCTTTTCCCATTTCTCTTCTGCTTTTTGTGGCTGAGCTTCTTGAAGTCATTGATAACAGATGCCTCCTCTTTTTCTTCTTAACTGTCTACAGTCTTTTTTTTTTTAACCATCTCATAATCAAAACTGCTCTCCATTATTAAATCCATTGATCTTTTCTCAATATTCATTCTTTACTTCTCTGTAGTCTTTTACTCTGAATTACTCCCTTCTCCTTGATGTTTTCTTCTCTTCAGGTTTTCAGGACACTCCTTCCTCCTGGAAGAGTCCAATATATTTGACTTCTCAGTCTCTTGCTGGATCTTTACACAAGTCATAACTGCTAACCTTGGGTCTCTTATAGGACCTGTCCTGGGCACCTTTATCTTCTATCCCGTTTCACCTGGTGGTCACTTAATATTTTTTTGCTAATATAAGGTCCAAGTATTTTTACAAACCTTTGGCATTCTGGCCTCTTTTAGGTATCTTGATCCATTTCTTAAAGCTCTCAAAATCTTGTTGCCAATAACACTCCTTCATGGATACTTTTTCTAGACTAGCCATTCTTCTGTTTTCTTTAGTCTCATTTCCACTTTATATAACACTTCAGAGATTGGAATATTATAGACTGTTAGTGTCCAAAACCACAGTATTTCAATATGTACACTAGGAATATTCGGTTGTATGCCTTTGTTTCTTTGAAAAAAAAAATTATGGCAAGCATGTTTTTCTAGTTGAAAGCCAGTATGCATCTATAACTATGTAGACCAGACTTGTCAAATATGTGGCCCACAGGTTGTATGCCAGCTATGATACTCCCAAGTTTAGCCCAAATAAGATTAAAATAAATTTTGGAAATATTTGATAAATGAAAGTGTCATAAAACATAGATAATATTACATTTAAAAACTAATATGTGACCTACAGGGATCTTTATATAAGGTTTAGTTGCCTCTGTTTCTATTTGAGTTCGACATTACTGATGTAGATCAAAAGACTATGTATTATTTTTCTGGACACCCAGCACATATACCAACCATTTCAGGTGTGTTTCTCAAGTTAGTTTTCCTTGTAAAATGTATAAAATAATTTAATTTACTATTTTAAAAATATATTTCCAAGTCATACTTGATAAAGATGGCAACTTTTAAAACTGGTCTATTTGAGGGTGATTTGTCTTTCTCTTATAGGCATAAATAATATAATAAAATATTAGAAGTTTCTTAAATGCTGGATAGAAAAAGTGTTACATTTTGGGATAACCGGCTATTCCGTTTTTATACTTTTTAGAGACCTGTGAACAAAATTTATTGTTGTGTCCTAAAGGAGTTGACTTAAATCTAATTTGTTTCATTAAAAATGGATGCCTTATTTTTTTTCCTCTCTCCCCCAAGAGACTTGTACCATCCGAGGCCTATTGTTAATATTGTAGTTTTCGATCTTTTATAATGGAGAGAGAATCTTCCAGTAATAATAAATAAGGAGCTTTGTTTGATTTTGCTATTCATGCATAGCTAATGGGATGTTCTGTGAATAAGGCATCTCTCACACTTCAGCCTTGATTCAAGCTCCAAAACATAAAGGCTCTGTTGATTCAGCAAATTAAATTCCCTAAGTATTTTACCATGGTTATCCCTTCCAATAAGGCAATCTTTCTCAAGTAAGAAAAATGGTATACATAAGAAAATTTAAATATTCCTATTTGTAGATAGTCAGTGAAGCCGAGTTTCTGTTTGTGCCTAATTAAAGAGTATGATCTATTTAATTCTCCCCTTTTTTCTTATTTTTATTTATTCTCTTTTTTAAACAACAGAACATCTTTCAGTTCCTTTTTTTTACCACCTTTAACTTTTTTTTATGTTCCTCCTTTATGTTTCAAAAATAAGAATTAATCATTCTTTGCATAAATTCAGAAGAACACTCCTAAGTAGAAAATATGAATACTAACCTGTGTTACTTTTTAAGATATTCTCTCTCTTTTTTTTAAGTTCTGACCTGTTAATAGAGAAAACTAGGTTTGGGGTCATGATTCATTGTGCTAAACAGTAAAACTAATTATACTTTCATTTGAAGGAATCTGAATCATGTAAATCATAGATTAATATAGTGAGTGAAATATAATTATTTAGAAACTTGGTATCAAAAATTTCATATTTTAAAGGGATTTTTTTAAAATAAAAAAGTATTATCTGTTCAAGCCTAAAGTAGTTATATAAAAAATAAGAATAATACTGGCTCTTACAATTAATTAGAAAGTAAAGCTTAATTTATGCAAGGTTGCTGAGAGGAAGGCTCTTTTTACAAAAAATGCTGAGCCTAAGAATGTACCTAGGGCAAATTTGAATGAATGTTTATATAATATTACTAAAGTGGAATTATTAACTCATATCAGGTAGATATGGGCTCTAGTCCTAGATTCAAATTCTGCCATTAGGAGTTCGACATACTAATGAAATGAGAGGCCCAATCTCAATTTCTATTGTAGTGAGAGTAAAATTAAGTGTTTAATTATCTCCATATAGTCTAGCTGTCAAACTCGCTATACATTGGGATAAATTGGAAAATGGATTCCAATTTTGGCCCCAGGAAATTAAGCATAACAAAATTAACAGGCTATAATTTCTTTGTTGATTTTTAGGTTTCAAATATTGTACATAATGGAATGTACTGAGTAATTAAAGTCTTTATGTTATCACTAGACTATAGTGATAATAATTCATATTTCTATAATAATTTAACATTTACAAAGCACTTTCCTTACAACTACCTGAGTTGGTGGTTACCATGGATGGTGGTTTAATAGATGATGGTGCAAGAAGTTCACACTAAAAATTCTTGAATGATGCTTAAGTAGTAAATAATTGCCTGATTATATTGCAAATATATTTTTCTGCTGTGACAACAAGTATGTATGTGCACTTTTGAAGCATTATAGGTTGGTTTGTGCATGATTCAAAATGGTAATGGCTATGTGTGCTGTGATTTTGATTTTCATACTTATATCACATCAGACTGACAACTAATGACAAAACAGCATGTTCATACCATTTGCCACAAGAGTTCTATATTTGAGGGATGATCAATTTCCAATTGTCAGACACATGTGCATACCTCGTTTGTGTTTTCTACACTTCAATAGAGTATCTCCTTCATTTCCCTTTCTTACCTTGTAATCATGCCTCATCAGCTCTGCAATCATGTGATCAAGATGTTACAGATGTTTGTATTCTTACCAAGCAAATGTCAGGTTGTTTGAAAACTATGATTGCTGGGCATGCACATTATAAGCCATCCTGAAACCATCACAAATAAACTGTGGAAACAAACCTTATATTTCTACTACTTACAGTATTAAAGCTATTTTTTGGTGTGAACTTATCCTCTGCTAATGTTCCTATTCTTCTCTCTGACCAATTTTCAAATGAATTGTTTGTCAACACTGGTGTGTCATTCAGTAGTTTCTGTAAAAAGTAAAGCAGTGTGCCTGTGGTAGAAGAGAAGAAAATCACAGCCAAGGAGATTCCGTCCATACAAAGGCTACTTGGCATATAAACATTGTTTAGAAACAGAGCAGTATATGCAGTTGACTTTGTTCTATAATTGTCATTAGCCAGTAGAGAAATAAGTATTTCATGTCATATCATAACTAGTTGTTTATTTTCACCAGTGGGTTAGGTAGTTAAAAATGAAAAATGAATTTCCATCTTTCAACAAAATTAGCTTGTAAAATTCTCCCATTTTCTACCACATACTTGTATGAGTGAACATTTTTGCTTTTTAAAATCAAAAATGCAGGATAAAGCTTGACCTGGACCGTATTTTAAGACTGTATTTGTGTGGTATTGAACCAAATATATATTCAAATTTTAAAGTCAAATATTAAAATTAAGTTTATATGTGATTGTTATGTTAGGTACCTTCCAAGTTGTAATTTATTTCATCAAAATGTTTATATGTATTCAACAAAATAAAGAAATTTAACATGATGTGTTGTAGATTATAAGTGTATGAGGTTTTGTTGGATTACTTTTCATTCTTACAGAAAATCCCATGTAAAATATTTGTAATTGTTTTATAATTAGAATTTTCTAATTTTATATTTTGAGTTTTAATAATTATAGATAGAATCACATTTTATATTATACTTATTATGTGATGTAAATTTTAATTTGGAACTTTTGGGGACAAAAGTTATTGTAGGCATTTTATGAATAAATTTAAAGGACTTTATGACTAGTATATTACACTGTCCTGGTGATAAACAACCCTTTTTAAAATATGAGGCTGAATTCAAACTCAGCTCTCCTGGATCTAAATCTAGTACTTTTCCCCACTCTACGACATTTCTTTTCTTGGTTGTAAGTTACTTGACATAAGATTCTCAGTTGTATCTGTCTTTGTGTTCTTAATGCCTGTGCCTTTCATGTAATAGGTACTTAATAAACGTTTGATAAGTGAACAGAATGAATGCTTGTTTTCCATGTGCTATAGGAAGCATAACATTTAGATAGAATTCATGTCCCTGACTAACTATCAACAGTGACTGCCATTGATACCCATATTTCATCATCTCCAGGCCTCCTACCATCCAGTTCATCTTTATTGGAATGTTTTCCAACTAGTTTCTAAATATGTCCTAAAATGGAATATTTGGACTTAACACAGTTCTCTATTTATGGAGGTCTGGCACCCTTGTTGAGACCCCATGAACATCAGCAAACAGAACCAGTTTGTGCCTTCTCCATTCTTTCTAGTGCTTTCTGAAGGCTTCTCAGAGAGTGGACATCAGAAAAATGGAAAGCGTTGTGTTCCTCCCCAGCCTCAAAGAAAAAGGGAAAAAGGGGTGAAAGCCTGGAAATAATTTAAGGTGGAAAGGGGATGAAAGACAAATCAAGTGCTAACTCACTAGAGAACTAAGGACTTTATGATAATTATTATGAAAGTTTAGTCGGCTACCTAAGTAGTCATTTTGTGCATCAATGTGATTGATAGAGTGGGCCTTTTTTTTTTTAAAGGAAAAAACTGAAGATATTTTGATTAACCAAACAGATATTGCCTGGAAGGCCTTAGACTAGAATTGACCAATAGGCTTTTCTGTTGTTGTTGTTGTTGTTGTTGTTGTTGTCGTTGTCGTTGTCGTTGTCGTTGTCGTTGTTGTTGTTGTTGTTGTTGTTTTATTTTTAAATTTTTTTATTGATTTGGAATTTTTTCCCATGGTTAACATGATTCATGTTCTTTCCCTCCCCACCTGTCTCCACTCTCCCAGAGCCCAACCAGCAGTTCCCCAGTAGGCTTTTCTTAAGGCAGCTGGTATGTGGACAATAGCAAGAACACTACAAAACCTTAGTAAATGGTAGTCATTAATCTATACAGCAAACCATCCATAAGAGATGTTATTTTGAAGACTAGATTAGTTTTTTAAAAATATTATGTGTATAAGAAGTAATAAATATAATCTTCAACAGTGAATTATAGGATAATATCTTCCAAATTGGAAGCAGCTAGTTGGCTTAGAAGGTAGAACACTGTGCCTTGAGTCAGGAAGACCTGAATTCCCTAGCCATTCACTAGCTGTGAACCCTGGGTAAGTCACTTCACCTCTTTTTGGCCTTAATTCACTGGAGAAGGAAATGGCAAACCAAGAAGAACCCATATGGGGTCACAGTGAGTCAGACACAATTGAACAGTAACATGTTTCTGTCCTCATGGAACATTAACAGCATGATAGGAGGGGAAGGATATAAAAACAGATAACTGTGGTACAAAATACTTAAAGTATAAAACAGTGTTCTAGTTGAGCATTTTGTTATTTTGGAGGAAATAATACTTATATTCCCTCACCTCTTCTGTGAAAGAGGATGAGGGGGAAATGGAATGAGGTGGTACATTTTTCTCAGCTCTTTTCCAGAGTCAGGCTGGTTTTTGTAACCACCTAGTACATGTTTTCATTTTATTGTTCTTTTTGTTTAGATTATTGTAGTCATGGTATATATTTTTCTTTTCATTCTGTACTAATTCAGTTTCTCTGAAGCTCTCATAGTTATTATTTCTTATGTTAGAATAATATTCTGTTTCATATGCCACATTTTGTTTAGCCTTCCCCCCTATTCTATTTATAGTTCTTTGCTACCTTATAAGGATTATAATGAATATTTTGGCATATATATATTTATAGCTCCTCTCAGTAGAAATCACTCCTTTGGTAATGGCCTTTTCGGTTTTCATATGAAGACCATTACCAAAAGAGTGATTTTAATAAGAGGATCTAGCATTTAAAGAATAGATTGGAATTCATTAGGTTAAGGGGGAGACATTTGAGGAATAAGAGGTAGATTGGAAACTCTAAATGCCAGATTTTGGGGGTCCTCTATTGCCAGATAAAGGAGTTTGAATTTTCTTCAAAAGGCAATAGGGAGCTGCTGCAGAGGTTTAAAACAAGAATAACATGATAAGATTTGTACATAAATATTGTTTTGGTTGTGGTACAGGGAATGGATTAGAAAAGATAAGTTAGTATGTTTCTGAAATAGTCCTGGTAGGTAGTAATGATTGAACTGAGAATGATGGCAGTTGGAATCAAGAGGAAAATTTGGATGAGAGAAATGAAATGGTAGTGTAATTGATAGAATTTGTTAACTGATTGGGTAAATAGGTGAGGAAGAGAGGAAAAAGTCCAAGATAGTGGGAAGCAGCATAGTGAAATAGAAAGAGTCACAGAAGGACCTGGGTTCAAATTCCACTGTCATTTATTACTAATGTGATCTTGGATGTTCTTTCATTTCCTTGAGCTTAGTTGCATATGAGAAGATAAGGATCCTACTAGATTACTTTAGACTCCCTTCTAGCTCCAAGTCTATAACCCTATGATCCTATAATCCTAAAATCTCAAACTTTTTGCATGTTTTGACTTTTTATATTTAGATCTAAGTACCTGGAACTTGCTTTGGTCTGTATTTTTTAAAATAGTGAAACAAATGATAATTTCCTAAAAGCCAGAAACACATCTGCTCCCTCCCCAAAAGTTTTAGTTTAAGATTTTCAACCTTTTCCTATCTAGCCTGAGGAAGGAGGGAGGGAAATATAGCATAAGTAGTTTATTTAGTTTCAGTATTTGCATAAGAGGAGTTACCTCTTTAGAGCAATCCACTTTGGTATTTGGAATTTGGGGAACAACCTTTTCCAATTTAGCCTGAGGAAGGAGGAGGGAAGTGTAGCACAAGTAAATTATTTGGTTTCAGTATTTGCATAAGAACATGGGAATAATTGTCAAATTGCCATCTAACTCACTGCTGTCCATCCTGCAGTCATTTTATCTGTTTCTCCTATAAAATTGGTGGATTAAGTGCTGGTGTCTTCCCTCATTCTCTCAATGTTGCAGGAATATCTTTTCAATCTTCTCTCTGTGTATTTCTCTACACAAAACCTTTTTTTTCTCCATCTAGACTCTTGCCCTTATTTCACTGTAACTTCCATAACCCTGCTCTTTTGTGATGCATTAACCTTGAAACTTTGCTTTCTCCTTTACTAGTTTCTTATTTTCTTTTCACTCCTTAAGGTAGGTATTTTCCAAGGCTGCAATTTGAGGTTAAGTGATTGTCCAGAGTCACACAGTTAGGAAGGGTCTTAAGACCAAATTTAAACCCAGTACCTTCTCTCTCTAGGTCTGGCTCTATCCACTGAGCCATCTCACTGCTCTTTGTGTTCTTTAATCGTTTTAATACAGATGATTTCTTGATCCTTTGGGAGGCAACATAGCATACTAGAAGGAATAGTAAATTTGGAGTTAGAAGACTATCTCATTTAAAGAGGTGGTGAGGGGAGAGTTCAGCTTAATCTCTAAAAACTACTTGATGATCCTTTTTGGGATTGAGAGGGAGAGTACACTGACTAAAGTACTTGTTGGTTTTTGGCTTAATATTGATTCTGGTTTTCTGAAACCCTAAATTTTTGACAAATGATTAAGATTGTTTAAAATCTCAAAAAGTAACTAAGTTGCAAATTGATAAACTTAACTTTAACAATATTTTCAACCTTTCCCTCCACTTTTTATTTGCTCTTTTTGAAAAGATTCACGTTTTTTTCTAAGCTGTTCTGAGAGCCCTGAGTTTAGAGATAGGAGACCAAGGTTTAAACATAAGTTGTTTCACTTCTTAATTTTATGACCCTGGACAAATCACTAGATCTCTCTGGGTATCATTTTTCTTCCTCCTAAAATTAGGTGCTTGTCTTATCTAACCTTTCAAGAATTGCTGTGAACAAAGCCCTTTTTAAGGTGTTACCAATGAGAAGCCATGATTCTAGAGGACCAGTGATGAAGAATGCCATCTACCCCCATTAGAAAGGAATAGGACTAAGGGTGCAAGTGATTGGGCATGACAAATTAGAAAATTGTTTTGCTTGTCTTTGGGTAGTTGTTATAGGGGATTTTTTTCTGTCCTCCCCTCCCCCCCATTTCGTTTTTTGGTGGCATGAAAAGGTAGGTAAGAAAAAAAGATTTTTGTTAATTGGAAAAAATTCCATCTATGTAATTTGTTATTACTTTTACCAGTTCTAGGTCCATAGTAGAAATTTAACAGATACTTAATATTTATTGGCAGATTATCACAGATTATCACTTGATAGCAAATTAAAATAAAATCAGCATCATTAAAAATATTTTCCTCTGCTCATAAATCTCATAAAGAACATGCTATGTAAAATTTCAATTAAGAAAACAGTGGTTTTAATTACAATATGATTAATTAATATATGCTTCCTTAAATAGATTTTAAGACTTTAAAATCCTTTATGAAAATCTAACTTATATTCACCTTTCAGAAACACATTTGTGGTTAACTTTAAACAATATTTTCAACCTTCCCTCTCCACTAACTCTCTTATATTTACTCTTTTTTTCAAAAAATCTATATTTTCTTCTAAGTTGGCCTCCTAAGAGCCCTGAGTTTAGAATCAGGAGATCTAGGTTTAAATATAATTTCTGTTACATTTGAAATATTTCTAGTATTTTGTAACACTTAGAACAGGTTAATATTGTATTCAATAAATTTCAGATTTATAAAGTTTTTTTTTTCTTTTAAATCCTCCTGTCATATGTTAACCATTATATTCTTTTAGTTTCTATTTGTTATTCACTCTGGATATGTGACTAGTTGACTTTTCTGCAAAATAGGCTATTTACTCTTTCTTCCATGAATTTGCAGTTTGTGTCTATACTGCATAAAAGTATTTTCTTTCCAGTTTGTAATATATATGTGGATTGTCTTCATTTGTGTGTATCTTATTTTTCACTTTTAATTTTCCTTGGATCATTTGAAGCATTATAGCAAAAGTCATTTTCCCTCAGTGGTAAACAGTTATATCTTCCAGTAACCACAAATGATCTCAGAATTGTTTGGACATGTAGAGGATCCAGGTTATTTCAGATCAAGGTGATCTTAATCAGTGATGTTAATCAGGAAAAAATTTTCATGACCCTCAATTTTTCCAGCTACAGCAATGAAAAGAATAAATATATATAAATTTTAAGAAAATAAAAATTTACAAGCACATGGATGCTTTAAAGTTAACAAAGTGCTTTACATGTATAATCTCATTTGATTCTTACAATAACTATAAAGCAGATCCTATTACTTTTCCAATTTTATAGATGAAAATACTAGGACTATAGCGTTAAGTGCTTGCCAAATTCACACAATAAATATCTGAGACAATATTTTGCTTAGGTCTCCAACTCCAAGTACAGTACTCTATCCAGTGTTTCACTCAAGTACTTCTAAGTAGTACATGAGACATATAAGAATTGAAAGGTACTTTCCTCATAAACCCTGAGGTAGATAGTACAAAGTGATAATCCTCATTTTATTGAGGAGAAAAGTTCTCATATAGTACTTGAAAGATTTTGCAAAGCACATGTTATTTATTCTCACAGCCCTTTGAGTAAGTGTTGTTATTCTCTTCATTTTAAAAGGGGAAAAACTAAGGCAGAAAGTTTTTAAGGGATTTTGTTGATACTAGTGGAGCAGATGGGCTGTCTACAAGTTACTTTCACAACATGACTAGTTCTTATTTTCCAGGCATACCTCTTTCTTATCTTTTTTATCTTTTTTTTTAACATGTGCTTCTCCATTCATAATATGCTATATACACTGTTCACAACCACCATGGTTCTCTGTATTGATTTTTGGATGACTCGTTAACTTTAGTTCTCCAGAGACTGGCATTTCTTGACTCATAGTCAAGAATAATGCTCATGTTAAAAAGATAGACCTATGTTTTGAGGAAGAAGGGTCATTAAAAGTACCATACAGTGCCCACAAGGCAATCAATTTGGTCTTTTTTTAAATTAAATTTTTTTACATCCACAAAAACTACCCCTTTCCCCTCTTCTCTTGTCCCTTACCCCCATTAAGAAATCAAGGGGGTGGAGCTGTTAGCAGATGTATAGTGAAACAAAACAAATTCCCAAATTGACCATTTCTAAAAAAATGTCTCAATTTGTATTCTTGAATCTATCACTTCTCTCTCTGGAGGTGGTGGTTAGTGTGTTTCATCTTGATTCCTCTAGAGTTGTGATTGGTCATCGCATTGATTATAGTTCCCAGATCTTTCAAAATTGTTTGTCTTTACAATGTCATTGGTATTTTGTTAATTGTTCTTCCAGTTTTACTCACTTCACTCTGCATTAGTTTACATGTCTCCCCAGATTTCACTTTAACCATCCCTTTCATCATTTCTTACAGCACTATAGTATTCCACTATATTCATATGCCATATGTTATTTAGCCACTCCTCAGTTGATTTCCAGTTCTTTGTCACTGCAGCATGAGTTGCCAAATGTATTTTTGTACATATTGGTCCTTTTCCTTTTATCTTTTTGGGGTATAGACCTAGTAGTGGTTTCACTGAGTCAGTGGTTTTATGCACAGCTTTGGGGGCATAGTTCCAAATTGCTTTCCAGAATGAGTCAACCACTTCATGGCTCCACCAGCAGTATATTAATGTACCTGCCAGGGAACTTCACATCTTTAGAGAAATAGTTTTACTGAAAAGTAACTAAGGTATTCTGTAATAATCAGAGAATCATAAAGTTAGAGCTTATTCAGAGAAATTCCACCATATAGGTTTGGAAATTGAGGTTCAAAGAGGTTTTAAGTTGTAGAACATGATATTTCAACCCAGGTCCTCTGACTCCAAATCCTGGGCTCTTTTTAATATGATAGGCTGCTTCATTGACAATTTATTTTTATCAAGTAAGTTATATACCTATAATTTTAAAACTAGAATCACTTGAATTTTCATGATAGAATATTTCAAATAACCCCAAGTATTTGTCATTGTGAGATATATCCAGTCAGTAAATTTATAATTCCATTCTAAAGCAGTTAATTAACACCCTAAACCAGGGAAAGAGGAGTAGGGAATAGGCATTTTATTAAGTGCCTATTATATGCTATGCACTGCACTAAGCACTTTACAAGTGTTTTCTCATTTTATTGCAAGATCATCATCAGAGTTTCTCAAACTTCCTGGTCTCAATTGACAGTTTCAGCCATAGTTGTCAGTATAACGGTTCTCCCAGAGCAGGAGGCCTCATACTCTGACCCACAGCATTGCCATTTTTTATTGTGTAATTCACAAGCTAAGAATGGCTTTTACATTTTTAGATAGTTGAAATAAATTAACAGGAAACTTTTTTGTTAGTTTCTGCATTCATTTCTATTTGCCTTCTACATATGTAAATTATATGAAATGTAGCCTTTCAGTGTCCATAAATAAAGTTTTATTGGAACACAGCCATGTTCATTCATTTATATATTATTGTCTATGGCTGCTTTTGTGCTACAACTACAGAGTTGAGAAGTTGTGACAGAGACCATATATGATGCTCTCATTGCTCTACATTGTTTTCGCAGCAATGCGATTATAACTTGACAGTGTTTTTTGACTACCACTGGTATCCCCATATAGACGTTTTGTTTTGTTTTTATCACCAGTGCCTATCCATTATGTCAAAACAAGAGAAGGGAGGGGGGATGCTTTTTTTGCGCTCTGGGTCAAGATTTAAATTCTTCTAAATAAGAATTCCCTTCACTATTATTTTATGCTTATGGTTTTGGAAATTAGCTTTTGCTTATTTGACAGTGTTTCTTAATGAATCCAACCTAAAATTAAAAGGCAAAACAGTGTTTATATATTAAACTTATACCACATTAAAGTCAAATCGACAAGTAACATTGGAATGGCATGTAATGCTGTAATGTCTAGCTGCTTTATATGTTTCCCATGTCAAAAGTTCAAATAAGAAGCCAGATTGCCATTTTCACAAATATTTGCAGCAGAAAACATTTTCTAAACTCAAAACTACAGTTCTGGAAGAGCTTTTCTGATCTTGGTGTGAGTTCCAAGGAAATACCCATATTTTAAAATGCATTTATTTTTTTCATTATTTATCACTGAGACAACAATTTACAGTACAATTCAAAAATATGTATCAACTTTCTAGATACTAGCAAAACAGTTTTGAATAAATCATGCAACAGACTTATTGAGAACCTACATTCTCCATAAGAGGCTATGCATGGATGTAAAAATAGGAGACAACTCTGGAATCTAGAAATGTGCAACTTGGAAAAGGATAGAAAACATAAAGAATTAATTATGGAGTAACTAAAGTACAACCACAAGGTGGAACCCTAACCTTCATTTGAAGGTGATTAATCTGCAATGTAAAGTCATGCTAAAAGGCAACTTTTGAGGAAAAAATCTAACCGAATTCTATAAATGCCTTCCAACTGATAAAAGGGCTCAAGTAAATTCATATACTCCTGGATTGACATCAGTATTTGGCAATACTTATCTGAGTGAAGACATTTTCAGAGATGAAATACATAATCTCCTTACAGATTAACATTAACAAATGAACCTTTGCAATCAATTTTAATGACAGGAAACACTAACTTTGCACTTCAATTAAGGGAAACCTAATCCCCACCCCCAAAAGGATGCCATTCTTCTTATTAGTGGGCTTGTATCTCTCCCTGCCACCCCCCTCCAAATTGTGCTGTTATTATTATTATTATTATTATTTTGAATTTTATTTTAAAAATTGTGGAGATTTATTTTCTCCCCTGTTATTAAATTCCTGCATAACATCCTCAGTTTTGCCTCAGTCCACACAGCTTAAAATATTTACCTTATGGTGCTTCACAGAAAAAGTTTGCCAACCCCTGACCTAAGAGTAATTCTTAGCCTTATCATTTAAGGCTCTTTATCAGCTTACTATGTCTTCTCCTGTGTGTGTACATAAACATATGTATGTATATATACATATTTATATCTAATTTGCAAAATAATGTAACACCTTTAAATTATACTTATTACCTTTTAGAGTGATTTGGAGATAAACTTCTTGACTCATACCTTAAATTGGTTATTATTAGTGTACTCTTTGATACCATTTCCATATAAGCCAGTTTCCTTTCTCCTCCTATAAATATTCTGTTCATTCTTGTTACCTTGCAGTTGCTCATTCCATTCCTCCTGCCCAGCCTTTCTCACATCATCTTCAACAGTGTGCATCAGTCATCAAACTACAGTTTTTTATACAGTTTATTACCTCAAGAAGATTTCCATAATTTGTTCTTTTCACTGATATCATTCCCTTAATCTGTAGCCTTTCTCCTTGATGGTAGGATACTCTTTATTACTCTTTGTATCCCTTCTCTACACTCTTCTTCCTTCCCCCTTACTCCCTCAAGTCCAATTTGTTTCACATTTTAGATTCTTATTATTTGTTAAATGAATAGATGTACCTCCTTGCTATTTGATTATTTGGTAGTTTGTTTTTTGTTTTTTAATCATCGCACTGTTAAAGTACATATACTTCATCTTGTGGTTGTTCTTTAGTTACTCCATAATTGCTTCTTTGTGTTTTCTATCCTTTTCCAAGTTACACACTTCTAGATTCCAGAGTTGTCTCCTATTTTTACATCCATGCATAGCCTCTTATGGAGAATGTAGGTTCTCAATAAGTCTATTGTATGATTTATTCAAAAACTGTTTTGCTAGTATCTAGAAAGTTGATACATATTTTTGAATTGTACTGTAAATTGTTGTCGCCATGATGAATTATGAAAAAATAAGATTTCTCCTTTAGTCATCTAAGAACCAATGAAATGATAATGAAAAGTGAAATGAGTAAATACTAGAAAACATTATATACAGCTACAAGTTTAATATTTGAAAAATAACTTGTGAACTTTTGCGCCCAGAAAATGAACTGAGAAGTGGAAACATGAAAGGCATAATCTCCTTATTTTGCCAGATGATGCCTTATAGAGTATGGGAGGAGCAAATTCAACATTTGCTAAATAAGCAAAATTTTTTTCTTCAAGAACCAATGAAAAGGGGCAGCTAGACAAGCTAGTGGATTGAGAGGCAGGCCTGGAGAAGTGGGGTCCTGGGTTCAAACATCACCTCAGACACTTCCTAATTGTGACCCTGGGCAAATCACTTAACCTTTATTTTCCTAACCTTTACCTCTGTTCTGCCCTAGAACTGATAATTAGTATTGATTTTAAAACAGAAGTCAAAAATTTAAAAAACCAAACAATGAAAGGCGTTTTGAGTGATTAGACGCGCGCACATACACACACACACATACACACACACACCCCATATACATACTATATATAGTATATATTTGCATATATACTATATATACACACTATTCACACTGTTATATATACTAGTAGACTTTTAAAACAATTATTAAATATGTTTTGTTTTAACTCAATGGATAATTAAAACCTAGTTGTTAGGTTTTTGGGGAATGTTTGGTTTTTCCCCCCCAACCCTTACCTTCTCTTAGAACCTGTTCTGTGTATTGGTCCTAAGGTGGAAGAGTGGTTAAGGGCTAGGCAATGGAGGTTAAGTGACTTGCCCAAGGTCACATAGCAAAGTATTTGTGGACAGATTTGAACCTTGAACTTCTGTCTCTGGGCCTGACTCTCAATTCACCGAGCCACCCAGCTGCCCCTTGGGAATGGTTTTTAAATTGCTTTGTAAGTATATATTGCTATATATAGAAGTACTTTTGTATTCATTATATATTATATTTTCCCGGTGTATAGATATCAACAAATATGTTCCCATTAAAATGCCAAATCAACAAATTATTAAAATTGCTGCTGATCTGTTATTTTGTCATGTATGTAACAGTGCATTAATTTTAATTTGGTAATAACTGCTATCTAGACTGAATGGGCTATATTGAAATTTACCCTTGAGCCACCTATGGAAAGAACAATTTGGAAGGGGGCATATAGCAGGTTGCTTAGCAAATTAATATAAATCTGGTCATAGAATTGTTTACCAAACAAAATTGCCTTTTGAAATTTTTCATAAGCATCTTTTCACTTTCCGATTGTTAGGAAATTATAAAATCATTTTTGGGTTGCCTGTTTTTAGGTAACACTGCTTAGCTCAGATATTCATATGTATGTATATTGTGTTTGTATTTTCTCCCCTGTTATAGAATGTAAACTCCTTGAAAGTAGAGACTTTTTCACTTTTATTTTTGTATTGCTTGTTGATAAATGACAAATGCATGTTAATTATTTATAAATTAGGTTCTGATACTAACTAAACCTTGGTTTCCCCATCTATAAAATGAAGTATCCCTTCCATAATTCAGTGATTCTATGGGCACCTGACAGTAATAAAACTACATTAATTTTTTTTGTACTTCAAGCCTAATATAATCTTAAGTACTTGCCTTCCCCTTGGTTAATTTGTTTGTATCATTTTAGAGAGAGGGGGCTTGGAGTAGTATATAGAGCCCTTATCTTGGATATTAAGAAGATCAGAGTTCAGGTTCTGATTTTTACCTGGTAGTTTTCTGACAGCCACCTGATCTTTCAGTGCCTCCACCCTCAAAGCCTACATACAACTTAATAGATGTGTTGTCATCTGGTTTATCTTCATACTTAGCAGGAGTGTCCCCACATTAATGATATTGAAGGTCCAGACACTCTCTCCCCTCCAAAAGAAAGAGTTTGTTCCTGCTTGATGATTTTTCATTCAGCCAGCTGGCTTACTGCTTTTTACTTCACCAAATCAAAGTAAAATGGTATGCAATATGGTCATTTGTTTTGCTTAATCATGCTTATTTATAAGAGCTTTATTTTTCTTCTTTTTTCTTGTGGGACTGGGAAGATGAGGGGGGAAAAATAAGTGTTTGATAATTTGGAATGTCATGGTACAGTAAGAATAGAGCACTGACTTTGGAGTCAGGAGACCTGGATTCAAATCCTAGCTCTACCACTTACAACCCTGTGTGACCTTAGGCAAGTCATTTAATCTCCCCAAGTCTAATTTGTAAAATGAGGAGGTTGGACTACATGCCCTCCAAAGTCCCTTCCAGCTCTAGATATATAATCTTTAGTGGACAAGTGCAATCTTTCGTCCTTTTTCCTGGGTTTCTCAAAAACAAAATCCAAATACTACAGAACATTCACTCTTCAGTTTGGTTAGGGGACTGATTCCCCAAAACACCTTTTTTTGGCTATGGAATGCTAAGAGTAAAGATCAGCAAAGGGATTAGAAAAATGCATATGCTCAAAATATAGGCAACATTGAGATGTAAGACGAAATAAATTAACAAGAGAAAGAGGCTTTTATTTTTCTTCCATCTTGCAATTTTAAATTTAAATGTTCTTTTTTATTAAAGTGAAAAAGATGAAGGAAAAAAATTATCAAAACTTATCAGTTCAATGAAGAAAAAATCTCATGCAATTTTCTATACCTATAAACTCTCCTCACCTCTACAAAGGAATAGTAGATGTCTTCTCCTATCTCTTCTTTGAGAATATGCTTGTTCTTGAAATTTTGCAACAATTATTATTTTGTAGTTTCTTTCAATGTATATTATTGTAATTTTTGTGTATATTGTTTACTTAGCTCTGTTTATGTTGCTTTGCATTAGTTCAAATAAATCTTTCCATGCTTCTCCATAGTTAATTTTTTTTTTGTATTTTATAGCACAGTAATGTTCCATTATTTAATTAACCATTCCCCAGTTGATGGACATGTACTATTTCTAATTCTTGGCAACCACAAAAGAGCTACTATAAATATTTTGCTGTATATAGGGCCTTTCTTTTTGTCACTGACCACCTTGAACTAAGGGCTTGCAATAGAATCTTTGGGTCAAATAATATGGTTATTTTTAGACACTGTATTTGCATAATTCCAAAGTGCTGTTCATGGTAGCTGTGCCAATTAACAGTTCCTCCCTTCAACAATGAGTGCATTAGTATGCCTGTCTTTCCATAACTGCTCCCACATTGACTATTCCCTAAGGTATCTTTTAGCTTTTCTTTTCTTAGAGTCTTGAGTACCTCAGAACACATTAGACAAGCAGTGGATTGGAGGAAAGAAAGAGAAAAAGATGGAAGTAAAGGTACTCGCAAGTCACCTAGGTATGCGGTGTTAATGTAGAGGCTAATAGAAGAACTAGCCTGAAGCCCCAGGTTGAGAAATTTAGATTTCTCAACAGAAGAAAGAAGGTAGGGGGTAGCTGGGTAGCTCAGTGGATTGAGAGCCAGCCCTAGAGACAGGAGGTCCTGGGTTCAAACCTGGCCTCAGCCACTTCCTAGCTGTGTGACCCTGGATAAGTCACTTAACCCCCATTGCCTAGCCCTTACCACTCTTCTCTCTTGGAACCAATATATAGTATTGATTCTAAGGTGGAAGGTAAGGGCTTAAAAAAGAAGAAGAAGAAGGTAGGAGACCAGTCAATACTTATGCCTAGGAGAGATGACTGAATGGTGAGATGATGGGTAGGCTTTAGGGGCAACAATGACTTTGTTTCAATCCTGTAAAATTCTCCAAGTGAAGTGTGAAAGAATGTAGAAACCAGGCTCAGGTGAGGTAGGTCTCTGGCCTGTTCAAAGGGGAGGGAACTCAAGTCCTGGTGAACCCTCAATACCGGCTTCTAAGGATTATGATTATGTTCCTTACATTCTACTAAGCTTCAAGCTGGATCAAACCCAGGCCAGGACCCCTTTGAAAGAGGGCTGTTGTGTGACCAGGGTTCTTTCCACTTCCTACCCAGCTGCTCATCCCAAGTCACAAGACCAGGAGCCAATGGTCCAGAATGGCAGGTACATGGCATAGACCTTGGCATTGTTTCAAATGCCAAATATCAGCAACATTATCAAAAAGAACTTTGGACTGAATTGGAAATCCTACTTTCTGGTTCCTTGTTACTCTGTCCTTCCCTAGCCTAACCAAAGTCATAGAGTGCCCATTCTTGGACTACACATTGCCATTATGTGTTATATCTTGCCTTCTTCTCCTATTCACTTTTTCCCCTTAAAAAAAATCCATTCTCAGGTAATGAAATGAGACTGTGAGGAACTGAAGGGCAAGGACTAGAGGGCAGCAAAGTCTTTTCTCTTCTCCATAATGTCCACACTTAGCTAGGGATGGTTATGATGATAAGAATACTGCAAAGTAACCTGGCCGTGAATGTTCCTTGAGAGACTAGAGCCTTTGTAATTCTGAGACAGGTTTTAGTTTTGTTTTGTTTTTAAACTTCAGATGCACGTCTGAATGAATGTCCTTCAAAGTAATAATTTTCACAGCGTTTATACACTTACTGAAATGATACAGCAATTGTTTATAATGTTGAAAGCCTTCAGAGGCAGCTTATGAGACCAAAAAGAAAATTTAATTAATTTATAGACACTCCATTATAAAAATAATTTTTTTTCACTTATCTAGGAAATGTGGCTTTAGTCAGTCTCTCTGTATGTACTTATTAAGATCCTACCATGTGCTAGGCACTAGCTTAGTTGTTGCAAACACAGGGAATCAAATAATCCCCACTTAATGGGTTTACATTCTAATGGAGAATAGAATGAGTGCATTCAAATATAGAGTACAAATATAAAGTTAATAAATACAAATATATACAAAGTAGTTAAATAATTTTGATGGGAGGGTAGTTCCTATCCTTAAGGAGCTCATAATCTAATGGAGGTAGAGGAAGAGAACTTGCAAATGACTATATTAAGGCAAGAATAATAGAGGACAAATTGAAAATCATCTCAGAGGGAAAGAATTAATATTAAAAAAGACTGATAAAAGCTTAGAGAAGGTTAATTTTTTTCCCCTAATACTTGAAGGAAGCAAGGAAGTGTTATTTAGGAAGAAGAGAATTCAGGCATGGGGAAAAGGGGAGAAATGCATCTTTATTTTTACTAATCTCTAATTAAAATTTAACATTTCCTTCAATTACTTAAAAACAAAAGGGTTCACCAGACTGCCAAAGGGGTTCATAACTCAAAAAAAAAAAAAAAAAAGATTAAAGACTCTTGCTATAATGGATGAAGTCAACTATAGAGTAATACATTATCAATTTACCAGTACTTACTAGTAGTAAAATCCTTAATTTTGAGGGAATTTTTTGTTAAAAATATTGTATTGAATATGAAATAGTTGTTTTTAAAATATTATGAAACACAAATGACTTGTACAAAAATATTTTCTTTTTATGTAGCTTGAACTGCCCATTTATAACCTTAAGAGCATTTTGAGTACTTGAATATACATGTTAAATTTATATTTAATGTTTCAAATCTAAAAATAAGATTCTGCTATCAAACATATCATTTTTTTCTATTAAAATGCTCATGGTTCAGATTCATTTTATTTATTTTATTTTATTTTTTAAAAAACACTTACCTTCCGTCTTGGAGTCAATACTGTGTATTGGCTCCAAGGCAGAAGAGTGGTAAGGGTAGGCTTAATGGGGGTCAAGTGACTTGCCCAAGGTCACACAGCTGGGAGGTGTCTGAGGCCAGATTTGAACCTAGGACCTCCCGGCTCTAGGCCTGGCTTTCAATCCACTGAGCTACCCAGCTGCCCCCTCAGATTCATTTTAAATGAATGGAGAGCAAAGAACCCCTTTCTTTCTTTTCTTTGAAGACTAGAAATTTCATACTAGTTTTCATTCACCACTTCCCAAAATTCATCATCCAATCTTTACAAAGCAGCATCAGCATTCTTAAGTAGTGAAGAAACAAAGATAAAAAAACAGCCTTTCCTTTCTAAGAAATTTAGTAGGGAGTTAGAGAATAGCTTGTCTACTATATAAAAGCAAAATTTACCTTCAAAGTGGCCAAGCTCAAGTTAAATGAGAATCATACTAAAATTTTATCTCATTTTACAAATGCCTCTGTAGCACTAGAGTGGTAAGTTTAAGTCTATTCTTGCTTCTTCTCTAGGGTGTTGTGAGATAGACTATAGAATGTATATTAAATGGCATTTTTAAAAAGTGAAAACTTTTAATATTTATTAATAGCCAAAATACCCTCAGTCTTATTTAATGCTTTGGTTTTGTTTTAATAATAATTGTATATAGTAATGCCTTTCAGTTAAGGAGAAGTCTTTCAGTCCAGAGGAACTTAGGAGAAAGAATGTTATCCACATCCAGAGAAAGAGCTGGGAATAGAAATGCAGAAGAAAAACATAGGATCAATCACATGGTTCGATGGGGCTATAATTGGGGTTTGGGAATTAAATCATTGTTACAAATATGAATAACATGGAAATAGATTTTGAACAATGCTACATGTAAAACCCAGTGGAATTTTCTGTCAGCTCCAGGAGGGGAGAGAGAAGAGGGTGGGAAAAAAATCATGAATCATGGAATCATTGAAAAACATTCTAAATAAATATTTTTTTTGAAAAAGATAACATTTTTTATACTTAAAAGCTTATGAGCCACATCTTTGAAAGGTATAATATAAAACTAAAAGTAAATGAAGGATGAAATTAGTATGCACTTAGACATACACACCAATTAAAAACCTAGGGGGGAAAGATATGAGAATTTTTTTTAAACCTGAAACCATGGGAAAAGATTTAGTGACATTAAAATATTAAAGCATTAAAGTTACAAAAGGGAAGAATAAAGTTTTAAAGATCATATGACCATATTAATACTTTATTTACCATTCCAGTGAACCAAATATTGATCAGAGTCACTGTTTTGCCTTCTGAATAAAGGAACTGCTCTTTTTAGCTTGGTCTTAGTACTCAGATTTTGCCCAATCCATAGCCACTTTGACCATAGTATCCTTATCTCTGTCTTCTGACTTGATAGACATTCTCTATTTTGTTTAATCTTTCATTCTGCCATTGCCACTTTTGTTGATACTACCACCACCACCACCACCCCCTATCCTGCCCTTTTTTCTTTTGGAACTTGAGTAAAACCCAAATATCTCTGAACCACATTTATTGGCCATTAGTATTATTGGAACACACTTTGCACAATTTTGCAGGAAGAATGACCAAAAATAGGACATGCTTTATTACCATAACTTACCATTTTATATAAAATTTCATAAAGTATCTTACTTTTTTCCTCATGAGATTGAAAACTGGAATGGTAATTTTTTTCATCATTTATTTCTTAGATTTTTATAATAAGGTAAACTTCAATCTTCAAAGAAAATATTCTTGAATTTCAAGCAAGTGCTGAGTGGAAGCTAATGTTTGGTATAAATTAGGGTGCTGTGTCTACTTGCTTCATTTTCTGCATTGGGCTCTTGGTTTGTATTTTGAAATTTGTATTTGTATTTTGAAAATCCTGAACTTTTTCTTTCTTTAGAAAAGTTATATAATTTATATATAGCATACAAATATGTATGTAGCTAAGAAAAATATGGGTTTGGAATTCAATTTCTGTAAGTAATTGCCATTGTTAATACATTTGAATAATTTTTTTATCATTGGGACACAATATTGTTTTATATTTCTTTCAAAAGCTTGATCCTTTGTACCAAAAAAACTACATCTGACAAAAGGCCTTATATATGGTAGGACCTAATTCATGTTTGCTAAATTTGAAATTGAGAGGAAAAATACCCACCTACCACACAGGTCCTTTTCCATCACAAAAAAAGCTAGTTAATTTTAAGAGAACTTTGATTATAAGAGACAACAGTTTACTTCAAATAATGTTTGTCCTATGTATTGTTTTATTTTAAGTATATACATTGTTAAAAGATTAATATTGATATATTTTGAACATTTCTTTAAAACATTTGATTTCATTCAAATCTTATTTTGCTGTTACAAGTGAGATTTTTATAAAATGCCAAATGTATGAGCTTTAGCTTAATAGAACAACTCTTCCCTTGAGCAGTGATTATCTCAATAAAACATGAAAGAGCTTCTATCAATCAATAAGCATATATTAAGTGCCAGTACTATGCACTGTACTAGTCCCTGATTTATCAGTCAAACTGAATTGAGCCTCAGTTTCTTTATCTTAAAAAAAAAAAAAAAGCCAACACCTGGGTTAGATGATCACTAAGACCCTCCCAGACTTTTAAGTACTATGATTTTATTATAAGGGTTAAAATAGGTGTTTTGTCAAAAATAAGAGAACCGATTTTAATTAAGTTTTAATGAGAATATAGCAGAGTTGTAAATTAATATTATCCCTTTAAGTCAGAGAAAAGAAAACTTCTAGCAGCTTTTAACATTTAGCAATTTAATTTAAATATAGTAAAAGAATATAGTAAAATGAATATAGTAAAGGAGAAAAAGAGGTAGAGAAAGAAAATTTCCTAATGCCTATACTAATTATCCTATAACTACCTATAATAACTACCTAAAACTGCCTATATCTATAACTGCCTATAACTACCACTAACAACAACCACCCCACAAAGTTCTAACCCAATCCAGCCCAATCAAAACCAACCCAATCAGTGTTTAATCCAACTCCAATTAGGTCTGTCAATAAAGACCAGCCACCTTCCAACCCAGAAAAGGTCAAAAAACCCTCTAAAGGCTAAAGCCAAAAAAATCCTCTCTGTAAACTCAAGCCCACCTTTATATTCCAGCAACTAAATGCCAACCACCAACCCAACCCACTCCCAGCAGCCAATTTCCCCACAACTGCCAGCCTTTTCAGCAACTGACACTGGCAGCCTTTTATACCCTTTCTCTACCTCACTTCCTGCCTCTATGGTTCCTCCTTCCTGTCTCTATGACTTCTACTTCCTATCACTGTGGACAGGTTAATCCTTACACATCTCTATGGTGAGAGGACCTCCAGGTCCCCTGTTAAATTAAAAAAAAGGAATAAAGAATTCCTTTTTACAGTATGTACTGTGTACCCACTATGCCCTGCGAAGGGGATATAAAAGAATGTATGGTGGTTCTTTAACATTTTTAAGGTGCTAACTATCAAATTGTAGAGCCAGGGAACTCAAATTGTTCAATTCTCTGACGTATGATGTTCGTTTAAAAAAAACACAACTAAATTTACAGTATTCATAATTGTATATAATATCCTAAGCAGCCTACAATTTAGCTATTTATTTACTTGTCAATTCAGATTGAATTATAGAGTTGGTGTTTTTGTGTGTGACAGATACAATTTCTATCTTTTGTAAGAATTTAAATTATAAATTTCTCTGATCTAGTTTCTTTAATCATGTATTTGTAAATCTAATATGTGGCTCTTTTTTGCAGAGGAAATAAAAGCTGAAACTGAAAAACAAAGGTTAGTAATTTATTTTCTATC
The DNA here is from genome assembly GCF_016433145.1 of Gracilinanus agilis. Taxonomy (NCBI): domain Eukaryota; kingdom Metazoa; phylum Chordata; class Mammalia; order Didelphimorphia; family Didelphidae; genus Gracilinanus; species Gracilinanus agilis. The sequence continues at coordinate 500,837,528 of NC_058130.1, forward strand.
TTTAGTAAACTTGATACTTTTTGTAAATCTTGGACCAATTAATAATTTTTTTTTAAATTAGCATGACTTACTTAAGCCAGGATAGCTTGTATATGTCATTTCTATAGCAATTATATGATTTTCTTTATTTTTAATTTGCAATTTTTGGATCTTGCAGCACTGTAGCAAAATGGGGGGGGGGTCTTTATATTAATGTTGTCTTTATATTAACAGACCTACACAACTCTATAAGCTTATTATTTCTGTGCTTTTATAGTCACACCATAAGATTTTTTCCCTCAAAGTATTTGTCATTCTTAGAAAATGTATTCGATTTCTTTGCTACTAATGACCTATCCCTCTCAACATTAATTTCTCAATGGCTTATTAATTTATCCAAGGACAAATAAAGTAATTTATATTTTTCTCAAAGCATTCTGACATAAAGCTGAATAAATGTAGGGGAATTATTTTATACAAGGGAAAACTTGAATTTTGGAAGAATTTGGAATAGGGAATCAGAAAATCTGGTTCTGGTCTTGACTTTGCCACTGTCATTTAACTTCTCTGAACCTATATTTTCTCATTGTAGAATGGTACATGATCATTAATTCAGATCTATTAATTTTTATGTTTATCTTTATAATACTTATGATGTTCTAATCTGAATATTCTTTTTTATTTAGTCCCCCTCATGGAGAAGCAAAAGCTGGTTCAAGTACTCTTCCACCAGTGAAATCGAAGACCAGTTTTATCGAAGCAGATAAATATTTCCTACCATTTGAGCTGGCATGCCAGTCCAAATGTCCCCGGATAGTTAGTACATCCCTAGATTGTTTACAGGTGTGTATAAAATAGTATTACTTAGAGTCTATCCATTTTAATTGTGTATTTAAACATCAGCCACAACTGATGATTCTTAATGCTTTCTTTTGCAGTATCTGAGAACAATTAGCACATTTTCAATAGAAACAGCAAAATTCCATTTATAATTATAAATAACACATTGGTTAACTGAAAAGACAAAATTTTGATTACTGGTATTGCTACTAAAAATTGACTCAACCAGCAACATAGCTATATGAAGCACAGTGTGAAACTGAATAGTTGTGACATTCTAAACACATTATTTAGTCCAACACAGTAATGACTTTAGTAAAGATATAGTACCTGAAACTTATTTTTAAGACTGATATTAGTTAACCTGGCATAACCTTTCAGAGCTTCAGGTAACATCTACATTGGCAGAGGGAGTTTTACCCACTAGGAGCTCCCCTACGGTGAATGACAAAATCAGAAATCCAGGCTCCCAAAATAATTGATTAATAAGTGATATGCTATGATCCTTGTGTAGAAACCAATCCCTCAGGAAATGCTAGGTCCAAATTTAGACTAATTAAAGCTTTTAAGGATATGATGGTTTTCACTTTAAATAGGAAAACCCAAATTTGCTTAAATGTCAACTCATTCTAATGTCTTTGTCCTTTTGGTTCAGATCCAAGTTTCCAGAGTACTTTTTGCTCTGTTTTAAACCTTATTTATTGTACTTCTTACAAATGAAAATACTTTTATGTTTGTATTGCCAGTAGAAATACTTCTTCCAACATATATATCTCAATTTTGTGCTTTGGCCATCCAAAAAACCAATGTGATCTTAGGTTGTAATAAGAGGGATGGTAGGAACACCTAGGTGGGTTCAGTGAATAGAGCAAGGCCTAAGAATCAGGAGGTCCTGGGTTCAAATATGGCCTCAGACATTTCCTAGCTGTGGGACCCTGTACAAGTCATTTAACCCCAATTGCTTCTGCTTTAGAACTGATACTCACTGTTCATTCTAAGAGAGAAGGTACGGATTTTTTTTTTAAGTGGAATGTTTGGTAGTTATTGTCATTACTGAATATTTATAGCAGTGTAATTTAAATAATAATGAGGATATGCATGTATGTAGTTGGTAAGTTAAACTTTTTATTGAGGATTGATAATTGTCTTTTTTCTTTTAGAAACTTATTGCTTATGGACACTTAACTGGCAATGCTCCAGATAATACTACTCCTGGCAAAAAATTAATTGATAGAATTATTGAGACAATATGTGCCTGTTTCCAAGGTCCTCAAACAGATGAAGGGGTCCAGTTGCAAATAATAAAGGTAATTGGTAACATTAAGTTAATTGAAAAGTTAATTCTTATACTTGAATATTATTTCATTAGAATTGTATCATAATACTATCCATGGTAGTCAAGGTTTCAATATATCAGGTTCTTTTTAGGCAACCTTAAGCCTATTCTTGGACTATTTAGTTAATCTAGTATCAAAAAAGCATTAATACAAGCTTATTCTCTCTTTTTAAGGCCCCTATCAGTCTAATATTTTGGTATAGTTATAGTTCTCTTTAGAACTGAAATGTCACAGTTGCTCACTGCACACTCAGCCAAATCTCCATCTCTCTTGGTACTCATCTCGGCCCCTCAACATTTTTTCCACTTCCCCAGCTTCCATCTAGTCCCTTGCATGAGAAACATGTATATATACTCCATTCTCACTTGCGTCTATTTCTACTCTTTGAGCCTCTACTCTAGGCTACTATAGGAGCTGTTACTAGTGAAAGTTTAGTTTCCACTGTCTAAAAGATAATTAGGGAGTCTCGATCCAGTGCTTATTAACACAGTGCTTGGCACATGGTAAATGCTTGATTAATGCTAGTTGAATGGTTAATTGGGCCTTCTACCAGAGTCTGTAGTTAATTGAAATATACTTTTGGCATCCAGAGTTGGTGGTACTCTTGTCTTATGCAAAAATGTGTTCCTTAGAGTGAATGATGTTTAGAGACAGTACTATATATACTGTTTTTCAAAAATGTGCCTTATAGTTTATAGAGTTCTTAAATACATTTATCTTATTTAAACTCACCTGTTTAGATCAAAGGTTAACTTTTTATGCCATAGACCCCTTTGACAATATGCTAATGAATGCCCTCATAATAATGCTTTTCAGTGCCTCAGATAAAATACATAAATTTTAAAGGATACTACATACATTTAAATACAGGCTGTCTATCCCAAAAGCCTCAGTTTTATCTATTTTAAATAATGAATTTTATCTATTAAGAGCTTAGAAAAGCACTGAGACTTGGGGACACCTTGTATACATATCAAAATATATTTTTTAAAAAGGTCAAGAACTTTTAACCTCCTGTTTTAGAGGTAAATTTGGCAGATATTATTCTCAATTTCACAAATAAATCAATTAAGGCTCAAAAAGATTGAGTTAACCCTTTTTTGTTAATTCATAATACTTAATTTTGAAGGTCAGAGGCAGCTGCATAGAGCTTTGGGCTTGGAGTCAAGGAGATTTGGGTACATTTCTACACAATTGTATGTCTATGAACAAGTCACTAACCTCTCTGAATCTCATTTTCCTCATCTGTAAAACAGAAAATATTATTTGTATTACCTGTCTCATGAGAGACATCATTAAAAGTGGATAGAAGACTGGCCTTGAACTCAAGAAGACTTTCATTCAAGTCTACCTTGGATATATTCTTAATAGTATAACTATGGGGCCAATTACTTTAACTAAGCTTAGTTACCTCAGACCATTCCCTGAGACTAGAAGTTACAAGTGATTTGCTTATCTCCTTCGTGAAGGGAGTTTCCACACCAAGAATTCCATATACTCATAAAGTCATAGGTCTATACCTACTTACTCCAAATACCATGCTGTTTCCACTTAATCATGCTGGCTTCCTTGTGTTTTACAAATGTAGCAGTCTTGTCCTTGACTGCTGTCTTTTCCTCTTTAGCATAATTCTGGTATTTTAACTTCTTTTGTGGTAACTATTTGGTCTCAGTTAAACTTCTCTTGACTTTTATCTGTTTCATTTTTAAAAGTCAATAGCCAGTATATCTAGGGGCCTCAGTGGATATAGAGCCAGGCCTAGAATCCTGAGCTCAAATCTGTCCTCAGATACTTCCTAACTGTGATTTGGGCAAGCTGCTTAACCCCAGTTGCCCAGTCCTTACTGCTCTTTTGCCTTAGAACCAGTTCTTAGTATTAATTCTAAGACAGAAGTTAAGGATTAAAAAAAATGTTAATAGCTATTTTGACATGATGATTTAAACTGTTATCACATGTAGAACCTTTTTACTTTTATCCTTTCTCCTAATTTTTAGATTTACTCTGATCTTGGTTCTAACAAAGTTGGTCAGTTAAACATTTATTAAGCATCTCTTAGGGTCAAAGAAATGCAAAAGACAGTCTCTGTCCTTGAGGAGCTCACATTGTAGGGGAGGGGACAACATGCAAATAACCACAGACAAAGAAGTTATATAGAGGTTAAATAGGAAAGAGTCAGCATAGGGAAGGCAATACAGTTAAGAGGGATTAAGAAAGGTTTCCTTTTATCTGAGATTTGAAGGAAACTAAGGAAACCAGGATGCAGAGATGAAGAAATAAAGCATTCCAGGAACAGCCAGTGAAAGTAGCTGGGGTTTTGAGATAGAACATCTTGTTTGAGGAACATCAAAGAGGATAGCGTTTCTAGCTAAAAGAATAAAATGCTGGTGGGGGGAGAGAGGGCAGTACTATTATAAAATATAAGAAGATTGGGGATGGGAGGTTAGTTATGAATGTCTTTGAACAAAGAATTTTTATTTGAACCTGGATGTTATAAGAAGGCATTGGAGTTTATGAATGGGAGATGACATAGTTGAATGTGCACATTAGGAAAATCACTTTGGCAGCTAAGTGGAGTATGGATTGGAGTGGGGAGAAACTTGTGTCAGGTAGACCGTGAAGTTATGCACTTGTCCAGGCATGAGGAGATGATGGCCCTTACTAGGCTGATTCTGAGGTATGAGGACAGAAAGTGGCATATTTGAGACAAGGTACAAAGATAAAATTGGTAGGCCTTGGCAACAGATCAGATATGTCAAGGGATGGTAAAAGAGAGTGAGCTACTGGGAAGATAGTAGTACCCTCAACAATAATAGGAAAGTTCAGATGGTGGCAACAGGCAGATATAAGTTCAATTTTGGACATGTAGAACTTAAGATGTCTGTGGTACATCCAGTATGGATGTCTGATAGGAAACTGAAAATGTGAGGTTGAAGATCAGCAGAGAGGTTAGAGCTAGGTAGGTAGATTTGAGAATCATCAGCATAAAGATAGTAAGGGAACCTGGGAGCTGATGAGATCACCCAAGGGAAATAGCATTGAGAAAAAAAGAAGGGCTCAGGACAGAGCACTTTGGGACATTGTCACAGTTAATGGGTGTGACCTGCATGAAGATCCAGCAAAGGATACTAAGAAGGAGTATGTACATAGGTAGGAATAGAACCAGGAAAGAATGTTATTTTGAAACCCTGAAATGAAGTAAAGAAAGTATCATGGGGGGAAAAGAAAATTGACATTATCAGATGCTGCAGAGAGGTCAAGAACAATGATGGTTGAGAAAAGGCTATTAGATTTTGCAACAGATTAACATTAGAGAGAACAGTTTTGACAGAGTGATGAGTTTGGAAGCTGGAGTGGAGAGCATGAAGAAAAGCACAGCACAGGTGATACATAGAATGATAATGGGAAAGGATAGATCAGTTGTGTATGTGGGAGATGTGGACATGTAGAAGTAAAGAAGCAAGCTATGGACAAGGCAAGATTGAAGATAAGTGAGAAACTGAGGATGACAGAAGGGGTAGTCTCCTAGAGGAGACAGGATTGAATAAGAACATTTGTACATATTGTTACATTCAATAACCTGGGAACATTTGTACATATAAAAGGTTTGGCTTTGGCAAAGAGAAGGGCTACCTCATCATGTGAAAGAGGGTTGGAGGCAGGAATAGAGATAGAAGGCATTTGGGTGTTACTGAATGGGAGAATAGGGAGCTCACAGCAAATAACATCAATTTTTTCCTGTAAAATATGAGGTAAGGTTTTCACCTAAGAGGGTAGGGGGAACCATGGGAAGCTTCAGGAGGGGTGAAAAGATATGGAAGGGGCACTCTGGTGAGGGGGATAATAATGAGTTAGTTTGGGAGGCATAAAAGGATTGCTTAATCTAGTGGGGACCCATTTGAGACTATGTAACATACATTTGTAGTGGCCCCAGGCAAGAAAGCTGCATTTTTTTTCTCCATCTTTCATCACCATGTGTGTAGAAGCAGAGGTAGTAGGTAGTGGAAATGATCCAAGGCTGAGATTTGGCACAGTCAATGATATACTTATGGGGCAAGAGACTTAAGAGGACAGTGTAGAATTGAACTGATTCACCAAGGGATCAAGATGGGAAAAGGAAGAAGGGGACTGGGCTAACTGGGAAGACTGATAGTCTTATTACATTCAAACTGATTCTTAAATTATTGCTACATCTGTACCATTAGTTCTGCCTCCCTAAACTACTCAGTTTCATTTTTTTATATTGCCTAGAACAGTGATGGGCAAACTACAGCCCGCAGGCCAGAAGCAGCCCCCTGAAATGTTCTATCCAGCCCCACATTATTCCTAATCTGATGAATACAATGAGTAGGATACAAAACAATGAAACTTCGAAAGAGTTGCCTGAGAAACAGAGGGACAGATGAGCATTTCCTTTTCTTTGGCCCCCTCTTTAAAAAGTTTGTCCAACACTGGTCTAGAATGTTGTAATTCTCTTCCAAAAATAGCATCATGAGTAGTCTATAATAATGTTTTACTTTCATAGATTCTTTGATCCTAAATAATTTTTTCCAACATAGTTTTTCCCATTCTCCAATATAACTACTTTCTCATTGAAATTGTCTAGTATCAAAGTTTTCATTGATTTAGTTTGGGGACTTTGATTAAGTTCTTCATGAAACTAACAGTTCTAACTCTTGACAACTCACAACAAATGGGTTATAGCCTACAACAACAAAATTATTGAAGTATCTGTTTCATCAGTTATTGTGACCAAAGCAGCTCATCTCATGAGAACCAGTATTCTGCTGACTAGTCTCCCTGGACATGTAGTTTGGTGCAGACTTATTCTCAAATCCTTCCCTACTTAGTAGAACCTACAAGTGCATGTACTTCATTGGTATAACTTTAAGGTCTTAAGATAGCATTTTAAGGGAGAAATAACTCACATTTAGATGGTATGTGTTTCACAGAAGATCTATCCAATGTGCCATTCATTTTCCTTTTGTTCTCTTAATGTTTTACAGATACCAATTTATTTCTTCTGAAATTAAAGTATTTATGATTTGCAAACATACACCTTTAGCAGAACAATATTTGGTATTAAAAGAGTGTAGCTTGACATCGCTGAAAGTGCAGTATCTCATATCCCTCCAGCCTATTCAGTTCTGGGTTCAGTGCATTATCTACAATTTAGAACCAGAATATATGTGTGAGAGACTATGAGTTGCTCATCTAAATTGTTGTTATAGGGGACAGCTGGGTGGCTCAGTGGATTGAGAGCCAGACCCAGAGATTGGAAGTCCTGGGCTCAAATGTGGCCTCAGATACTTCCTAGCTATGTTACCCTGGGTGAGTCACTTAACCCCCATTGCTTAGTCCTTACCACTCTTCTACATCAAGGCTAATTTCACACACCAAAAATATGTAATATTTCTCCGTGTACTTAATCATGTTATATACTGGGTAATGACAGGGTAATAGAGACTTTAACCCATTTCTCTATCAGTTTGAAATCTAAAGGAAACAAATACAGGTAAAAATGTTAAAGATATATAGTAAGCAAAGGTAAATATAAACTAAAATGTAAGAGTTTATATTGGTGTAAGTTCTTCATAGTTTGCACACACATCAGGTTCTTTGGCACCTCATTTGATCTTAATAATCTTGATGGACCAGACATATTCCTATTTGCTGGCTTATGAACTGGTTCACAGACATTAAGATAACTTTCCTAAAATCTTATAGCTGATGACAAATAAAGGACTGGAACCAAGTATTCTGATTCCTTTTCAAGGGCATTTTTCCAATATGCCATATTGCTGGTGTAATAACAATGAGAAGAAGATGGAGATCATCGTGAGTGACAGCTGACAGTTAATGGAATTTGAAATTTACCTGGATGCCATGAGCCAAGGGGCAAAAGACAGTTGCTGCCACCACTATAAAAGCAGAGGAGCTGATCCTTTCAGAGCTCTCATTCTTGAGAACAGGGACCTGGGTGGTGGGAGGTTAGGCCTATAGACCTGCTCTAGTACCTGTACCCTATTGCTTTGATTATCTATTCATCAATTGCTGAAAACACTGAGAGATATACATCAAACATCTAATTACCAAGAAGAACTTCATCAAACCTCGCTCCACCTGGTCAAGGCCAAGGCCAGGGCCGGAGAGGGAGAAGGGACCTCTCCAGCCCCAGCTGCTAACTTAATTAACAATTGATTATCCAACTTTAGCACCTGTAGTCTAATATAGCCATCCCCAACACCATCTTCCTCATCCTTGATCCTACCCCTTGAGTTATTATAATTAAATCCTTGAACTTATACAGGTGAAGGCTATTATTATTCTAAAGATCAGTTTGATAGTCTTGCATCCAAGAGGATGGGGAATACTTCAGTTAAGCTGCAGTCACAGTGTTATCCAACATCATTAAGAACTATTCTCACTATAAACATCTATCCATTAACCCAACCCCAAGCCAAGTTGCCAGAGAAACTGTGTGAGTCAGTTTGCAGGTTCTCACTCAGTTACTTGGGCTTGGGCACTGTAGGTTGGACTGTTGCTCAGCTGAGTAGTAAATATTGGTGGCCCTGGTGTTCATTATCAATCCTTGGTGTTCATGTAGGCTTCCCATTCTTACTCAGCTAGGTCCTTATACCATCTGAGGAACTTGGGCCATCTCTGTATCAGGCCAAATACAGAAGCACCATACCACCCATAACACTGGGAAGAGAATTAGCTTCTATGGAAAAGACTTACAGTAGGTCTTTGTTACATGTCGTTATTAGTTTTTATGGTCTTTATCTATGATATATCTAAACTCATAATAAATTAGTGCAATCTATTTATCATATGTTTGTTGAACACTTATATGATACCAGTGTAGGCATTCTGCAGGATTAAAAACAAAGAAGACAGTCAAGTATCTATTAAGTACTTACTGTGTGCTAGGCACTCCGCTAAGCATAAATTGCATACTCAAGGAGCCTATGAATTAGTAGGAAAAAAGACAGGCTCACAATTATAATACAAACCTGAACATAAGTACCTCAAGAGGTTCAGTCACAGTAACATAGGATACTATAGCATTATCATGTGTCTCACACACATAATAGCCTGAGGTTCTTTTTGTGGGATAAAGAATTGTAAAGAATAAATGAGGTAAGGAAAATGAAACCTTATCACCCTTTACTTTAAATTCTTCTTGCTATGTATAATTAAAACATTTGTGCACTTTGCATTGTCTAATACCTACTGTGGTGATTAAGGTGCTCATTAGAAAAGTCATAACCATGTCTGTCTTCCAAATAGTGAGTATATGAAATTTTGTATAGTTTAAAAACATAGTCATGTTTTCTGGAACTTTCAATTATTTCAGCCCTGCCTCTATCTCTTAGGTTATATCTACAGAATATTGTACTTTTAGAGGAAAATTATTTATGAGATAGCTCTTGCCCTTTAAAACATAGTATGTTGGGACAACTAGGTGGTTCAGTGGTTTGAGAGCCTGGCCTAGAGATGGGAGGTCCTGGGGTCAAATCTGGCTTCAGACACTTCCTAGCTGTGTGACCCTGGGCAAGTCACTTAACCCTCATTGCCTAACCCTTATAGCTCTTCTGCCTTGGAACCAATACATAGTATTTATTCTAAGATGGAAGGTAAGGGTTTAAAAAATAGTATGTGTAATTTGATTTAAGAAAACTAATATATCCATTTTACAAATGAATAAAATAGGTTAATAATTATTTTACTAGAGAATTTCCCAAATTCATCATACTATCAATTATTTCCTGTCACTAGAACAAAGAAGTAGGAAGGGAGTGAAGAAAGCAAGATAGAAAGATAGACCCTCCTTCCATTTCCCCCTCTACAAACACCCTGTAATCTGATTCCCTTTTCTTGTAGTAAATTCAGAAGAGCCACTTTCCTGCCTTCTTCAGGGGTGAAGGTGGAGAGAGTGGGGTTGGGTGCAAGGGGTACAAATTTCTCTCTGACCCTGTCTGCTAGTTCTGTGGCAGTGTTTGAAAGTTTTAATTTTTATACAAAATATACATGTATGTTTTGTGAAGTAATTTTAGAAGCAGAAAAACATTATTTTAATGATATGCTTTTTTTTTTAGGCTTTGCTTACTGCAGTAACATCACAGCACATAGAAATTCATGAAGGAACTGTGTTACAAGCTGTAAGAACATGTTACAATATATATCTAGCAAGCAAAAATCTAATCAATCAGACAACAGCCAAAGCTACTCTTACTCAAATGTTAAATGTTATATTTGCACGAATGGAAAACCAAGCAGTAAGTACTGAAATTTATTATTAAAATGTATGATATGAGCACATGCCAAATATAGAATTGAAAATACAATTTTAAAAAGTGATACATGCCTATTCTTTATCAGTTTTATACAAATCCACAGAGATAACATTTATAATTTAATGATTGACTCATGACTTTGGATAAATTTTGTTTTCTTTTGGCCTGCTAATAAAATATGAATTTTATTTTAGGTTCCTTATAATATTGGCTAACCTTGAGGTCTGTGAAAAAGTGAATGAGTGTGTAAAGAGGGTTGTTGTGAGAATAAAATTAAATAACACATGCATTTTATAAACCTCAATACACTCTGTAAATGCTAGCTATTATTCTTAACCTCCTATACACCTCTCTAAGACTGTAACTTAGAGAGAAGGGCCGACTTACATTGATAGATAAAGCTTACTCATTTGTGGTTTATGGGCAAGTTATCTATGGGTTCCCCCCCTTATTTCCCTTCTTACTGTCATGGTTCTCTACAATAAAATCACAGGTCCAGTAAGAACAAAAGAAAAAATTAACAACGTATCTAATTTAATAAGATAAAAAGAGATGAAAAACCAAGTAAAATTAGAATTCAAAAAAGTAATATCACAAAGGAGAAATAAGAAAGTCATCAGAGGATGGTTCATATAGTCCCATGCTAATGACCTAATGAACATCTTTTTAAAATAGATAAGTACTTAAAAAATTACAAAATTCCAAAATTAACAAAATAGTAAGCAATGAAAAGGGGAAAATACATATTAATAAGTATCTTGTGGAGAGAATCAGCTAAACTCTATCATCCTAAGGGTTTTAAGGAGTAAAATTGGAGCTCAAACAGAAAAAGGGAGAAGTCATATCCCTCCTACATGAAATTATTTTGTATATTACTGTGTATATAGTTTGCATTTACATATATGAACATGCAGTTTTTCCCCAATAGAACATTGAAGGGAAAGGTCTCACTTTTGTCTGGATTTGTAGTTCCATCAATAAATCAATAAGTGCTATTTACTAAGCACCTCCTATTTGCCAGACACCTTGCTAGGCTCTAGGGATTCGGGTACAAATAATGAAACATTACACACTTGGCAAAGAACCTATATTCTAACGGGGGAAATGGCTGATATGTATGTAAATATATACAGCAATATAAATGTAAAGTGAGTAAATACAAATATATCTATATCTATACACACACACACACACACACACACACACACACACAAGATATACCTTGGGAAAGAGCACACTAACATTGTGGAAGGATCAAGAAAGGGTTCTTGCAAGTGATGCTTGAGCTATTTCTTCAAAATAGAGGGAATCTCTGAGGCAGAGGTAAGGAGAGTATATATATTCCAGGCATTTGGGAGAGCTAGTGCAAAGAACCAGAGAGGAAAATGGAATATTATTGATGAAGGACCTCAAGAGAAGTCCAATTTGTCTGAATCACAAAGTATGTGAGATGAGGTAAGGTAATGACCTTTTAGGCTAGAAAGATAGTTTGGGGTGTGAAGGGTTTTGGAAGCTCAATAGAGAAGTTTATGTGTTTTATCCTAAAAGGCAATAAGGAATCCACTGGAATTGCGGTCACTTCATCAAATCTATGACTAAGGAAAATTGTTTTTGGCAATGGTGTGTAAGGTGGAGTGGTGTGAGAGAACATTTAGGAAGCTATTATTACAATATAGGTAAGAAGTGATGAGGCTTTGAATAAAGATGATGGCTTGTGAATAGAAAGAAGAGGCCAAATATAATAGAGGTAGAAAGCAAGATTTAATCACTGATTTTCACATATAAGGTGAGAAAGAATGAGAAATTGAGGATATTGCCAAAATTATAGACCTGGGGGACTGAAAATGATAAGTAGCACCTTTCAGAGAAAAAAGGAAAATTTTGAAGAGAGGGGATTTGGAAGAACTTCATACAATTTTGGCCTTCTTAAGTTTATGATGTCTATAAGATGACTCTTTTGAAACATTCATTAAGTGTCAACATGACTGAAATTCAAGGAACAGATTAGGGCTTGTATGTGTAGTTGTGTCTTTGTGTATGTACACATATAGACTGTGATGGATCAGAGTCTATATAGATTTCCATAGTGATAATAATGAAACCCATAGGAGGTTATGAAGTCAATAGGAGTATAAAGAAAGGAGAGGCAAGAGACTAGGATAGAACCTTCTGGAAAATCTGGAGTTGAAAGGAATGATATGGATGATGGGTCAATAAAAGAGACTTGAGTAATGAATAGATAGGTATGAGGAGAACCAAGCAAAAGTAATGTCCCAAAAACCCAGAAAGGAGAGATAGAATAATCAATATTATCAAATGCAGCAAATAGGTCTGTGAGGCCTGAGAAAAGACCATATGTGGCTCTTAGTAGTATGTGCTTAATAAATGCTTATTGATTGATTAATTAGATAACAGGTTCCAAAGACTAAAATGATGATCCAATTAAAATTAAATGTAAGGATAAATGTAAAGTTCTATGCTTAGGTATTTTTTGTTGTTGCCTTCTTTGTAATGCTATGTATTTTATGAATTTTAAAAGATTACTCAGGAGTCCATAGGCTTTCCCAGACTGCCAAAGAGGCCTATGACACAAAAAGATTAAGACCTACACAGATACACACTGAGAGATAATGTCTTCTCTAAGGAAAATCAAATCAAGTCAGTTTCTTTTTTTCCCTCCAATTTTATTTTATTTTCATTTCCAAAGTCTCTCCATTTGCCTCACCCCAATGAGAAAGCACAGAAAAAGAAAGCCCATTGCAAATATGAATTCCCACACAATTAGCTATATCTAATTTTTTTTTAAGTAAGAAAGAAGGAAAAGAGCTTCAACCAACTCTTTAAGTCCATTGCTTCTTTGGAGATGGAAAGCATGTTTAATCATATTTGGGCCTTTGGAAAATGTGGTTCATCAAAGTTCCTAAATCTGTTAAGAGTTAATTGTTATTACAATATTGTTTTATTATAAAGATTATTCTCCTGGTTCTGCTCACTTCATTCTATAGATTATGCAAGTCTTCCCAGGTTTTTCTGAAACTGTCCCCTTCATCATTTCTCACAGAATAGTAGTATTCCATCAGATTCATATGTGTAATGCAGGATTGCAGCAAAAACTCTTGATTTTGCAAACCAACTGTAGCAGCCCTGACAGTTGGAAAAGGATTAGAATGTTGAACCATCCGGGGGGCCAGGCTCACAGGAAAACCGTTAGAGCTGGTCTATAAATATCCCTGGAGTACCAACTGAAGGACCTTTTGCCTTTGTGGCATTTTTGGACCTTGCCTGATTTCTCTGGACCTCTCCCTGACCTCTCCATTAACATCCTGCCATTTCCCTGGATTTCCCCATTGGCCCCTGGGAGGAAGGGTGATTTGGTGGGTGGAAATCGTGGGATTTAGCTTCTGTAGGCAGGAAGGACAATCTAAATCAAGACACCCCCTAATCTAGTGATCTGATAAATCCTCACTACCTCAGGGCAGTGAAACTATCCCTGACTGAAGCAGCTGACTTCCCTCAGTCTGACTTCCTTTTCTGTGACCCTTCCCCTGTACTAGCTTTCTTCCTAGCAGCAGGAAGAACCCTCAAACCCTTTTCCCTCAGCTTACCCCTGGCATCAATAAATCCCCTTTGATATCTACACAAAGAGCCTCTGGTGAATCATTGTACTGAATACTAGGGCAAAGGCTGATGAGGGAAGGAATAACTTTCCTTTTATTTCTTGAGGGCAAACCTAGGCTTCCATCTTGGGCAGGAAGTAGCCAGCCTAGACTTCCTGTAGATTTCAGTTTCACTGGCAGGGAGGAGCCTCTGGACTCCCTCCTCAAAGGACCTTAGAAAATAACAACAGAAATCCATCAGCTAGGCCCATATCATTTCTGGCTGACTCAGTTCTTCTTATATCATAGAGATAGCCTCCCTGCCTGAAGGACCTAGCCCATTTCCTCCTACTACCCTCTGTCTCTAGCCTCTGTTGATTAGCCTGTTTGAGCAGCCCTTTGTATATTTCCCATTCATTCCTTACCTTCCTATATATATCCCCATTTATCCCACAATATCATCATATCCCCTTTCTTTTCCTTAACATATCCCATAACTTGTTCAGCCATTCCCTAATTGATAGTTATTCCCTTGGTTTCTAATTCTTCGCAACCAAAAAGGAGTTGATATTAATATGTTTATACTTATGAGTCCTTTTCCTTTTTTTGATCCTTTTAGGTTATAGACATAATTGTGGGCCAAAAGCTTTACACAGTTTAATAGCTATTTGGTCATAGTTCAAAATTGTTTTTGAGAATGGCTGAACCAATTCATAACTTCACTAATAGTTATGCTTAGTTTTCAAAATAACACACACACACACACACACACACACACACACACACACACACAAACACTAGTACAAAATGGAGAGACATAGCAAGACAATCAGTCCTATGAATTTTAATAGATTTTAAATTCAATACAAGTGAGCTGTGATATGGCAGCCCAAAGAATTACTGCTCTGCAAGGTGGCATTAAATGAGCTCTACTGTCTAGTTTCAGAGAAGGTAATAGTTGTGCTGTGTACTCTTTTCTTTTCCGGTCAAACTATATCTGTTCTGGGTGTCACATTTTGGGAAATACATAATCAATCTGCATTTGATTCAAAAGAGAACAGAACTAGTAACAGTTGATGGAAGTTGCAGAGAGGTAGATTTAGACTTGATATAAGGAAAAACTACCTAACATTTAAAATTACCCAAAATGGAATGAGTGAGCATTCCTTTTCACTGTTCAAATAGAGGCTCATTGGCCTATTATTAGGGATGTTTGTGGAAAATTCTGGGATAGGTGCTTCTTTAAATAGATGACCTACCAAGGTGCCTTCCAAATTCTTAATTATGTGTATATCATATTAGACCTCAGAAATTATCTAGTCCAACTCTCATTTTTCATTTAGAAACAAGCTCAAAGAAGTGATGATTTGCCTGGTGACACATAGTAAGTTTTAGTCCTGGGCCACAAGCCCAAGTGTTTTGATTTTAAGACTCTACTTCACAATTAAGTATTCCATATTTGATTGAAGTTAAAAAAAAACAACCTAGAAAGAGCAGCAAATCACCTATTACTTTGTCTTGCTTTAAATATTTTGGTGTTATGTTTATAGTCACCTAATTTTGGTTTTCAATTTTTGGGCTAAGGTGGAAATTTATCATCTCTCTGCTAAAGTTTACTATTAGCCAAACTTTGTTTTCTCCAAATTCTAAATAATTTGTTTTTAGTAATACTTTAGACAGTGCATGGCAATTTTTCACACTTTTTGTGTTTTCAGCTGCAGGAAGCCAAACAAATGGAAAAAGAAAGACATCGTCAACATCATCATTTATTGCAGTCTCCTGTAAGCCATCATGAGCCTGAATCACCGCAGCTGAGACATCTGCCATCTGAGACTGTTGATACTTTGCCCCAAGAACATGAAGGGGAACTTGACCCCCACACCAATGATGTGGATAAGAGCCTTCATGATGATACCGAGCCAGAAAATGGATCTGACATTTCCAGTGCAGAGAATGAACAAACTGAAGCTGATCAGGCTACTGCTGCAGAAAGTAATCTTGTTAAAGGGAGTTTGAGGGAGGCATGTGGGGAGGGCTTAGAGCTGTGAGTTTCATAAATAGAAAACACCTCTCACACTTGGAAATGGTAAAGAAATATTAGGGGAAAAAATAAAACTAATATGGTATTAAGTACAAAATAAGGCAAATTTTATCCAATTATTATGTATTATAGAGCCATTTCTAGAAGATTTATACATTTCTTTAAAGAAGGCTGCAAATACTTATAGATTATATGGAACTTTTACTCTACTGCAATAGGTTCACTACAAATAGCAAACTTTTTTTTTTTGTAGGAACTTTTGCCAAGCATTTCTGAGAAATAAATCCAGTTGGCATAAATCAGTATGTTAGCATCATGGGAAATGTAAAGAGCATGTTTAAAAAAAAAAGTAAAAATAAGGAAATTTTAAAATGCAGATATTTGATGAGACTCTTAGTTAATTTTTAAATTTTTCTTTATTCAGTCAACTTATATAGCAACTAAAGAAAATTTCCATTTTTCTCTCAACTGATCTTTTCTAGAAATTAGATCAAGTATCATATTGCTTGACTAAGTCTATTTAGTGCATATATTGATTCTAATTTTTTTGTATAGACATTCACATTTTGATCACATTGCTATTCTCTACAGCGTCAGCTTGACTGCTTAAACAGTTGCTCTTACCAGATATTACCTAGGCCTATTAGTTAAAAGGTCTTTTTTATGCTATATTATATAGTAGATAAGCAGTGTTGTGCAGTGGCTAGAGCTAACAATTGATTCAGGAGAACCTGATTACATGTCCCATGTGTGACAAAGACTTTGTGACCTTGGGCAAGTTACTTCATCTCTCAGGACCCCCAAGAACTGTACACTGATTGTTAGGCTAAACCAGTGATTCCCAAAGTGCGCACCACCGCCCCCTGGTAGGTGCTGCAGTGATCTAGGGAGGCAGTGATGGCCACAAGTGCATTTATCTTTTTTTTTTTTTTTTTTTTTTTTAACCCTTGTACTTCGGTGTATTGTCTCATAGGTGGAAGAGTGGTAAGGGTGGGCAATGGGGGTCAAGTGACTTGCCCAGGGTCACACAGCTGGGAAGTGGTAGAGGCCGGGTTTGAACCTAGGACCTCCTGTCTCTAGGCCTGACTCTCACTCCACTGAGCTACCCAGCTGCCCCCGCATTTATCTTTCCTATTAATTGCTATTAAAATGTAAAAAAAAATTAATTTCCAGGGGGCTAAGTAATATTTTTTTTCTGGAAAGGGGGCAGTAGGCCAAAAAAGTTTGGGAACCGCTGGGCTAAACCATTGGGAGAAGCGGGTAGGGTTCCCACGGAGAATTCATTACTCCAATGAAGTCATTGGTCATGACTCCATAAAATTATGCTCTGAGCATTATATGCCAAATCTTTTCTTTGAGTCAGTGGAAAAAACCATTAATAGTTATTTCAGAATGACACCTAAAAATAATTTTTTTATTATTGAAAATGATCATGTTTAAATATATTTATTCTAGGAATTCACACACCTTAAAACTAAATAGCAAATAGCATAGTATACAATATTTCACTTCTTTGGTTCCTAATCAATCCCTTTCATATTCTAACTACTTTTTGAAATTGGACTGTATCATCCCACCCATTGAATTGAAAGGCTAGCCTTGAGTAGATCTGGATTGTCCATGCAAATTTTAATTAATGAAGAAAATATTTATTGACCTTCTTTTATGTACGAGGAGCTATGTGGAATACAGAATTGTAGAAGGCATGTCTACATAGGTGCTGAAGGCAATTATTTTGTGACTTTGAAGATTTTTACTTCTAGGACCTGTCTTAAAATAAAAATTCTTTTAATCCCTATAAAAATTAGAGTAGACGATATCAGTTAGAAGTTGAAAGTAATTGCTACTTGTTAGTCTGGAAAGTAAATATTCCACCTTATATGAGCTGTAATTGACTAATTCTCTAGCCATATGTATGCACAAATGACCTTTTCTTTTCTTTTCTTTTCTTTTCTTTTCTTTTCTTTTCTTTTCTTTTCTTTTCTTTTCTTTTCTTTTAAACCCTTAACTTCTGTGTAGTGGCTCCTAGGTGAAAGAGTGGTAAGGGTGGCCAATGGGGGTCAAGTGACTTGCCCAGGGTCACACAGCTGGGAAGTGTCTGAGGCCAGATTTGAACCTAGGACCTTCTGTCTCTAGGCCTGACTCTCAATCCACTGAGCTATTATCCAGCTGCCCCCTACAAATGACCTTTTCTATAAAATTACATTAATTTATCACTTGTTAGACTTTTGGCAATTTCAGCCACCTAGAATGTGGCAGAAGAAAAAGACCTTAAAGTGGTGAGGAAAATAGCTGTTGAAAAACCTATTCTACTGAGGCTTATTAATTTGGAATTGGGTGTTAGAATGAAGTTACTTAGTGATCTGCTTTCCTCTGGTTAGCATCATTTCATTCGTGGTTATTGCAAGCAGTAGTGAGGTGAGTGAAACTGTGAGGTATGGTAGATGGGGGGGGGGGGACTGTTAAAATAACATAACATAAATAAAATAAATAGAAAAATAACATGCTGAAGCTACACTTATTATATGAGGGAAGTTGATATGCAAGACAGCAGAATGACTAAATATTAAAGTTATTTAATATTAAGAGCTAGTAATATAACATACCTCAAAGCCCCTGAGAGCATATTCCAGTTCAGTATAATGTTGTTAGAAATGACCAACTTGTATCATCCAGGAGAGGATGAAAGTTGTCCCCTATATTCTATTTAATAAGGAAGAAAAGCATAATTTATTTTACCAAGTCACTCAAATTCTTTTTTAAAATGCTTTGATTCTTAAAGGGATAAAATTAAATTATGCTTTGGTTTGTGAAAAATCTCCCTAAAATAATGGACATAACTTACTCAGTAAACATTTATCAAGAAACTTCAGTCTTCTGTCTTAGGTGTTAGGCCTTACTAGAGCACAGTTGAGTAGGGGGGAAATTTTTTTTAAGATCTTGAAGTTCATAATTTTAATTCATTTAAATTACTATTTGAAATTAGCATTCTAACCTGTTAGAACATTGTTACTTATTAGCTACATCTTTTTTCGTGTGCCTATTCATTGTTTTGCCTACCTTAGATTGTATGTCTTTAAAAAGTACTGCTACCTATTAAAAATGCTTTCTTGATGTATAATACACAGCTCTAAAAAAATCAGTTTCTAGTATTTGAAGTAACATGTTTTGAATTTCTTTATTTTAAAGCATTATCTAAAAATGATGGATTATATGATGGCGAAAACAATGACTATGAAGATAAGGCACAAGATATTGTGCAGAGTATTGTACAAGAAATGGTGAACATAGTTGTTGGAGGTATTGTACTTAAAACTAGTTTATATGAAAGTTATCTATGTGGAACTTTATTTGAGTAGAAAGAATATATTTGTATTTTTTTATAACAGTATAAAATATTCAAATTTTATATTATTGATGATAATGAATTGTTGTTCCATCAAGGAGAAACAAATTATGCATCTTTTAATATTCCATCCTTTTCTCCTCTTATATGTTCATTATTTTTACATATCCATGATTCTCAACCATTTTTAATTTGTAATCCTTTTTTAAAGTTTGAAACTCTCTTCTCTTAGATATACTAAAAAGATTTGCCCCACCCATGACACCCTCTGCCACTGCCTGCCCAGCAGCAGACTTTACCTCACTATTTGCTGAGAAAGCTAAACTTAGATATGCATTAAAAAAATAACTTTTGAAATGAGAACAAATTTGATTTTGAGAATTTCATTGTACCTGTTAAGATTACCAGAAACTTTCCTGGTAGTTGGAAAACTGATTAGCAATCAGTAGTATAAAATATTCTTTTTAGCAAATATGGGCTTACTTTATTTTGCTTTTCTTTACTATTATCAAAGACCAGCATATAATAGTAATAATAGCCAACATTTCGATAGCCTTTAAGATTTGCAAGAATCTTTAATATATTAATTATCTCATTTGAACACTACAACACCCCATTGAGGTAAGTGCTGTGGTTATCCGCATTTTACAGTTGAAGAAATTCAGTCTCAGAGAGGTTAAGTGATTTGCCCACGATCATATAACTATTAAGTATCAGAGGCAGGATTTGAACCTAGGTCATCTCGATGCCCAATCCGAGGTTTCTTTCAGTTCATGTGGTTGATGCACAGGTACAGTTGTTGTACAATTAAGGTGGGTGTTTGAAATTTCTTGCTTTTTAAATTAAATTTTATTTTTTTGAGACTGGGTCTTTCTGTCTCATCCAGGCCAAAAATGCAATGACCATTCATGAGCCTAATCTCACTGCTGATCACAACACAGTCTTTGACCTTTAGGTTTCTAAGGTTAGTTTTTCTGGGGATTCACTATGTTTGTGCCAGACAGTGCAGAAACCCAACTGCCTTTAATCCTGTTGTAGCTCAAAATTCCTGAGCTACAGCAATGCATTAGCTTCAGCCTCTTTAGTAGCCAAGATTATAGTCATGTGCCACCATGTCCCACCCTGAAAATATTTTCAAACAGAAACAATATTGTAAATGATTATTTGATTCATAGGACAGTACCCAAAACTGTATTTAACTTAGGAAACCTATCAGATTACCTTTACCATAGTTTTCCATCAGTAGATATTGAATAATGTTTCTGAAAAATATGATTCAGTACTATTTCAATTTCTCTTAATCACTGTTTATAACACTATTTCTGTGAAACTGTTCCTTCAGAGTTCCTACTCCAGACCATAGGAACATTTTTGCCTGCTGCTTTGGAGCTAATATTGAATTGACTGCCCCCTCAGTTTGGGGTATTGGAAAGTTGGTAGATCTGGTGCTACTCTGTATTTACATTTGAAAAGGAATTTATGTTTTAGTTTAGGTAATCATTCTTGTTTGGAGTTGAGTCAAAGGTTTACTGCTAATCCCTTTATGTGAGTCATTTTTAAGTAAAGGACTCTGTGAACATGCTACTGAGAATATTTTCATTTCCTAATTTATCTGATATTATAGTCACTCTCAATTATCAAAACAATTAAAGTTGTTTTTACTAGCTAGTTGAAAAAGTGCCCTAACAAGAAGTTTAAATATCTTTGCTCTTCCAGTGATTTACTTTTCTTGATATTTAGTTTATTAAAATGAAACTATTAGTAAGTTATAATTTCTAGTACTATAATGATTGTAATGTAAATTAAAAGCTTACATCATTTTCTTTCTAAGACTTCCAAGGCAATCTAAAAATAGTTAAAAGTAATCTTTTTTCTGATTTTTTTTCCTAATCAAATCGTAGTCTACTATAGAACCCTGTAGGTTTGTACAGCAGCTATCATTTATTTAATACTGCTTTTCTACTGTTTCTCTAAGAATGTGCTACTTTAAAATTTTTTACTCCAAATTATTTTCAGGTTTGGTATATTTTATACTTTTTTTTTTTCATTTTAACTCTTAGATATGGGAGAAGGGACTGCTGAAAATACAATTGCAGATGGCACCATTGGAACTTTAGAGGATGGTAGTGACAGTGAAAATATCCAAGCAAATGGTATTCCAGGGACTCCAATTTCTGTTGCATATACACCATCCTTACCTGATGACAGATTGTCTGTCTCTTCCAATGATACTCAGGTAAATGGAAGAATCTCATTGATCTGCTGATCTCACAATTCTGAAATTGAACAGTAGCTACAAGAAATATCTTCAGTAAACCCTTTAGTTCTTCACTGGCCAAGGACTACTTTTTTTTGCCTTGCTCCTAGTATTGCTTCTTGCATATAGTAGGTACTTAAAGTTTGTTGAATTGAATCAGATGATGCCTGGCAAATGTCATTTTGGCAAATTAAAGTTTTTGTCATTTACTATAAATTGACCCAGCGGTTTCTATAACATGTTATTAACTAATTTGTCAAATATTCTATATTATGAAATATGAAGTATTTGGGGAAAGTACCTTCACAAATTCTTAGGGAAACCCATAAAGCTACAAAAGACTTAGCAACTTAGACTGTTCTAAAACTCCTTGCCTCCAGGCAGGCAAACTTAAATTATTTTAATTATGAAACAGTAGGAGATCCTCTGAGTCCTTTGTCCATTAACCTCTTAAAGAGAGGTCTCCCCCAGAATTCAGCCAATAAATGAATCAAGCTAAAAATACCCAACAGTAAGTAAAGATTGGAATAACACAAACTGTCTAAAATGCAATATAATTTCTAGGAATGAATGACATAGCCCGTATTTATTAAATAAAGATTTTCTTTTGTTCCCAAGAAGAGAATCTCAAAGTGGAAGTGAGTTGCTGTAGTTAATTTAGTGTGAAAGGAAAAATATTTTTAGAAATTTTTAAAGGATATTGTGGTAGCATAGCACTTTTTTTTAAATATTGGGAATTAGGGGGCAGCTGGGTAGCTCTGTGGATTGAGAGCCAGGCCTAGAGACGGGAGGTCCTAGGTTCAAATCCGGCCTCAGACACTTCCCAGCTGTGTGACCCTGGGCAAGTCACTTGACCCCCATTGCCTACCCTTACCACTCTTCCACCTATAAGTCAATGCACAGAAGTTAAAGGCTTAAAATAAATAAATAAATGAAAATAAATATTGGGAATTAAAGTCACATTTTTCTAGCTTTCAAAAGACAATTTTGCACTGCTATATTTTAATAGTATATTACCTTATTTAGGAATCTGGAAATTCTTCAGGACCTTCACCTGGTGCTAAGTTTTCCCATATCTTACAAAAGGATGCCTTTCTAGTATTCAGGTCATTATGTAAACTGTCAATGAAACCACTGTCAGATGGACCGCCAGACCCAAAGTAAGTTATTAACTGTTTTCTTGATTTAATAATGATGTTTTAAAATATTTTAAACTTAGACTAGTGGATTTTATTTTGTTCTCACTAGGGCCCAATTAAGTTAGAGGGTAAAGAAGGCTCAGCAAACCTGTCCTACCCATGTAGCTGGGAAAGTAGGCTTCAGAAAATAAGATTAGGTTCTGAAATTTTAAGTATAATTATTACTATAATATTTATCCAATGAGCATTAACCACTTTGATGTATTGTTGCCTTCTACTTGCTGTGATATTTGATAAGAGTATTTTTGTGAATTTGAAGAGTATTTTATTTTAAAACCCATCTCTGCCACTTGTTATCTGTGTGACCTTGAGCAAGTCACTTAAATACTCTGGGCTTCAGTTTTTTCTTCACCTGTGAAAAATGAGGGGATTAGACTACATTATAAGATTGTTAAATCATAGATTAAGGACTAGAAGGGAATTCAGATGAGCGAGCCCAACCTCCTCATTTTACAGATAAGAAAACTGAAGTTCAAGGGATTGACCCAAGGTCACACAAGTGGTAAAAAGAAGAGAAAGGTTTTGAATCCAAGTACTCTGACTTTAGTCATTTTTTTTCCTTTGAACATGACTTCTGAGGTCTTTTTCAGGTCTAAATCTATGATTCCATCACTTACTTAATCCTTAGGTCCTTTGTCCAATTACTGCTTAACGTTTTCTGAACACAAACCTATTCACCTCTCCTCCTTCTCTATTTCTGCTAAATGATGCTAGAGAAGATCACATAACCATGCTAACTGATTCCACCACAAATTTATTTAAATTTGGTAATCTCTCATGGGGTCCTCTTTGTTGTATGCATTTTATTTTATCTTCCTTGATAGATTCTCTACTTGGGTTGTCATACCATCTGTTCCAAACATTATCTTCTCAAACCCCACCTGACATCCCTTCCTCTATCTGCCTAGCAACAGGCTTTACCTCATAATTTGCTGAGAAAGCTGAAGCCAGCTATTATCACCTCTCACTTGAGAACTTCAGATTTTTCTCAATATTATTCCCATTCTTTCCTCATTTGAACCCCTCCAAGCAAGAGGTAGTCCTCCTTGCCAAGGGCAATCTCTCTACTTGTGCCCTTGATCCTGTCCCTTTCCAATGCTCCCAGGAGTAGATATCATCCATTTGATCATTTTCTATCTCTCTTTGATTTTTAATCACTCTTTCCTCACTGACTCCTAACTCACTTTCTACAGATATGCCATCTCTCATTCTTGACTCTACCTTTCAAGTAGCCATTCATTCTGCATGTCATTCATGCTGGTGCAAAATTCCATGAAGAAACTGACCATACTCTTTGTTCTGACATCCTGTTCACTTCTCAAACCTTTGAAATCTGGTCTTTATCTTTGAAATTGGACTGAAACCCCTATCTCTGAAGGCACTATCATCTTACTTGCCAAATACAATATCCTTTTTTCAATCCTCATCCTTCTTTGACTCCATCCACATTTTGACAACATTGCCCAATCAGTAAGTCAGCTAGCATCTAATAAGTGCCTGTTAATGTGCCAGGTGTTATGTAAAATGCTGAGGAATACAAAGAAATGCAAAAAGTATTCCCTACTCTTAAGAAACTCAGTATCTTTATGAGGCAGACAACATGCAGAAAAAACTATGTGCAAACAAGATATGTACAGGATAATTTGGGGAATCTCAGAAGAAAAAATACTACTATTTAGAAGGATTTGGAAAGGCTTCTTGTAGCTAGTAGGATTTCAGCTGAATCTTGAGGGATGTCAGGGCATGTAGGAGGCAGAGGTAAAGATGAAGAGCCTCTGTTTCAGTCATGGAGTATAGCCAGGGAAAATGTCCAGAGTTAGGAGATAGTGTGTGAAAAACAACAAAGAAACCATCCAATATATACTAGATTAAAAAGTATGAATAAGTGGCATAGTGGATAGAACACCAGAAGGTATAAGAAAACTTGAAAGGTAGGAAAGTTTATGGAAAGGTTATGAAAGACTCTGAAATCCAAACAGAATATTATGTTTAATACTAGAGCCAATAGGGGGGGCCACTTGAGTTGGATGAATATGTGCATGATATGATCACAGACTTGCATTTTATGAAGATCAGTTTGACAACTGAGTGGACAAATGGATTATAGTGGGGAGATATTTGAATTAGGGAGACCAGCCAACAGTTTATTCTAAGAATCCAAATGTGAAATGATAAAAGGCCTGTAGGAGGGTGGTTGCAGTGGAGTCAAGGATGATATTTCATTTGCAAACTGTGTGATTGGTAAGGTGGTGTAATTACTAAAATAAACTCTTGGTCCTTAATTTCCATAGTTTATTAATATTTACTTGAATGGGAGAAGGCAGACAGAGAGAAAAGAAACCTATTCTAACTAGCCATGTGGGTGCTCTTCACATGACTCCCTCAGCCACCTTCCTTTCACCTCGCCCAAGAGAATAGAGACATTCTACTTCCTGGAACCCCATCTTTTAACCCTCCTCTTTTACACCTGGGTCTATTTCCCCGTCATTTCCAGCTCAGGTGCCTAGGTCACTGCCCCATGACCCATGCCACATTACAGGGATGCAGGTAGGGCCCCAAAGGTGATCCTGGGAGGGGGTTCCTTTCACAAAGTGGTAACCTTGGCAATAATAGGAAAGTTAGGAAAAGAGCACGGTTTTGGAGAAAACACAGTAAGATCTGTTTTAGAAATGTTTAGTTTAAGATTCCTATAGGACATCCAGTTTGAAATGTCTAAATGGCAATTATAGATGCAACATTGGAAATCAAGAGAGATTAGAGCTAAACAAGTAGATCTGAAAGTCATCTGCCTAGAGATGATAAATCTCAGAATTGATGAGGTTATCAAATGAAATAATATAGAGAGAGAACAGAAGAAGGTCCAGGGTAGAGCTTTGGGGAATGTCTACTTTTAACAGGAATAAAGATAAAGATCTAGCAAAGGAAGCTGAGAAGGAATAGTTAGATAGGTAAGAGAACCAAGAGAGAACAGTATTTTGAAAGCCTAAAGAGAAAAATATCAAAGAGAAAAGGGAGCTCTACGATGTTAAAGGTTAAAAGGTGTCAAGAACGATAGAGTTTGAGAAGGGGCTGTTAGATTTGGCAGTTAAATCATTTCTAATTGGAGAGAGCAGTTTTGGTTCAATGATGAAGGTCAGAAGCTAGACTTCAGAAAATTAAGAAGTTAGTGAGAAGAAAGGAAATAAAGGTCCCCATGTAGATGGCTTTCTCAAGAGATTTAGCCACAAAAGGGAGAGAGGAGAGGTAGGAAGTGATAACTGGATGGGATGGATCGAGTGAAGAATTTTTGATTATAGGGGACACATAGTCATTTGTAGACAGTAGGAAAGAAGCCAGTAGACAGGGAGTGATTGTGAGAGAGAGGGTATAATAGAGGCAGCAGTTTATCAGAAAAGTTGGAAGGAATGGGATTGTGCAAGGAGTTTACCTTGGCAAGGAGAAAGGCTGTTTCTTCATGTCATATGTGGGTGAAGGAAGAGACAGTAGCAGAAGGTGTCTCAGTAATATGAGAAGGAATAGGGAAGAAGAGGGAATTCCTACCTCCTTCCTTCTGGCTATCTTTTCTTCCTAGTTTTTTGTGATCATGTCCCGTCATAAAACTTTTTCTACTTGTCTGATGGATTGTTTTCAGTTTCCTTTACTGTAGTTTTATTTGTGTCTTTAACTAAGTGTTGCCCAGATCTCAGTCTTTGGCTCTCTTCCCTACTCACTTTTTTAGTTATCTCATTAGTTTCCATAGGTTCAATCATCAACTTTATGCAGACTTTCCCAAATTTATATTCCCCCATTTTATCTTTGTCCTTAACCTTTAGTATTTATCTCAAATTCCCTGATATGCATCTCTAAGTATATACTTTGTAGGCATCTTGAATTCATCATTATACAATTGAAGCAGCTAAATGGCACTGTTTGATTGAGTGTTGAACTTGAAGTCAGAAAGACCTGAGTTTGAATTCTGCCTCAGACACTTATTAGCTCTGTAATTTGGGCCAAATCATTTGTCCTCTCTCAGCCTTAATTTCTAATGGTAATAATACCACCTACCTCACAGAAGTGTTGTGAAGATCAAATGAGACAAGTTTTAGAAAGCACTTTATAGAGAAGTTTATGTAAACCAATATCTACCTAAATCTACTAATCCCTAAAACTCGTTTGTTTCTATTTAGAGAACCATTATTAATCCAGGTCACAATTTAAAAGTCAGACTAGTCAACCAGGTCATAACTGACGAGTCATTCTGCTCTTTCCTTCCCATATTCAGTCAGCTGCCATCTACTGCAGAGTCTCCTTTTATATCTCTCCTCTCCATCCTCTTCTCTTCACTCACACCATAGTCACCATAGTCACCATACCTTGGACTCCTGTAACTTCTTGTCAGACAACCAGCAAACATTTACTAAACACTTACTATGTGCCAGACCCTGTGCTAGAGACCCAGAACCAAAATTGAAACATTTCCTGCCTCAAAGGTATGGTTTTCCAGGAGAAAACAAGCATATAATAAGTGCATCCCTTCCCCTCCAAATATGAGGCAGCATTTGAACTTAGTTTTGAAGGAAACAAGGAATTCTGCCAGGTAGATATAAGGAGAGATGTGTTGCAGGCCTGGGAAATAAGTGCTATAAAGCCCTTAAAAATGGGAAAGGGGGAGTGTATTGGGTGAAGGATAGCTTTTTTTTTTTTAAACCATTACCTTCTCTCTTAGAATCATCAGTAAGTATTGATTCCAAGGCAGAAGAGCAATAAGGGCTAGAAAATTTGTGAATACAAATCTAGGAAGTGTCTGAGGCCAAATTTGAATTTAAGACCTCCCATCTCTAGGCCTGGTTTTCTATCCATTCAGCTACCTTGAATAGCTTCTTAATGTTTTCTCTTTCTGTAGTCCATCCTTCACAAAGCTGCTAAATTGATATTCCTCAAGCGTAGATCAGACTAAGAAGACATTTCCTTGTTCACAAAGTTTCATAGGCTCTCTACTGTTTCTAGGACAAAATACTGTATAAATAAGCTCAAGTGATGTTTAAAGCCCATCACAGTTTGACTCCAACTTATATCTTTACAAGCTGATTTCACATTGTTCCCCCACTCACTCCATGTTCCACTCAAGATGGCCTTCTTGCCTTATAGGACCTTCCATCTGCTGCTTTTATGTTTTTTGCATAGGCTTGCTTAAGGCTTTTCCTCCACTCCTCCACCTCTATAACTGTCTAATTCACTCGAGTCAGTTCTAGCTCCAAATCCTGCATGATGCCTTCTCTGTTGCTTCCTATTGTTACTGCTTTCACCCTTCCCCAATTTGAATTTAGTTTTCATATATTTCATGTTGAGTTATATGTATACAAGTTATTTCTCCCCAAAATATGTAAGTTCTTTTAAAGCAGAGAATCCATTTTGTTTTTATCTTTGCAGGTGATTAATAAAGGCTTGTTGAATTAAATTGACAACACAGTCATTTCTGATGTAGCAGAGCTGTGCGACTTGAAATCACAGTGAAAAGTATTTTATATCAGGAGCTTTCAGCCCTAGGTTCTTTGAACTGATTTTTAGATATTTCAATAACTTTTAATATAATTTTTTTCTTTATAGTCATCTATATTTTATGCATTTAAAGGCTTTTTTTTTTTTATGAGACGGGTCCATAGACTTTTACTAGACTCAGAGGAAACCATGACACAAAAAGGTTATGAGCTTTACTTAAAGGGAAAGTAAGTCAAAAAGTTATTGTGAAAAATCTTTGCACGTTGTAATTATGGTTCTTCGATAGCATAATGATTGAAAACTCAGCTTCTTGATACTGACTTCCTTTTTAACAGAAAAATGAGAAATGATATTTCGTCAGGGGAAGGAATTCTTTTCTTCCCTTTCTTAACTTTTTTTTACTGTTGCTAATTCCTCTGTCTTCTTGGTCTCCTACTTCTTCCTTTATTTTGATTTTTAAGGAAACTTAAAAAAAACTAATTTAAAAATAATACCATATAATTCAACTCAGCAGATTTACCACAAGACAAAGAAATTAACAAAAATATAGATACATTTGCCCAAGATCTGAGATGCAAATATGAATATGATAATGGAATAAGCTTTGTTAATTTAAAGTCATTTAAAAATTCTACTTCTAGATGCTAAGAAAAAATATTACATCTTATTTTAAAGCAACTGATTTGTACTTCTGCAGGGAAGCATTGCTGACAAGGACAGCAGTGTACTTTCACAACAATAGGAATAAATGCTATTTTCCTGCAAACTTAGTTTTTCATAAAATAGAAACTAATTTTTTAAATATTTAAAATAGAACAACAAAAAAGTCATCACTTCACTGTTAACATATTCAAATGGCAAACATAAAAGTATAAATAAGCATTTTTAGTGTTAAGGATTCAAATGCCTTTTAGATTTAAGTAAGTTATTTATCTTTGATTATAGAAATTTTAAATTATCACCATCAGTATTACAAAAGGATTTTTAAATGAGACCTCTCCTTAGTTATCCTAATAAAAGGAAGAAGGACAGCAAATTGTAGAGATTTCTACTTTAACAAAGGTGAAAATTCTTTTAATCTTAGAGTGATCAGACATTAAAGAGACTGTGGAGTCCTTCAAAATTCTCCTGTTTTAAAGCACTCTCCAGGTGCTAAAATATGACTTGTTAAGAACTCTTTATGATAGATAATTCTCTGAAGCTTATAGCTGTTCAGATTTTTCTTTAAGGTTTCCAACTTTGTTACACTTTTATACTGTGTAATAATATCCAGAAGAAACTCAGATGTTTTGATTTGTAAGAAATGTAGTGAATATTCTTTAAGGGCTTGGTTATTATTATTGTATTATTTACCTGACTTGGTGGTTCGTGATAGTGGTTTTAAAATCTGAATCTTAGAAATTTCATAGTAGGGTAGGGTGCAATGGTGGGTCTTAATGTGTAGAATTAACAAGATCTTTAGTTTTCAAAAAATAAATTAACCCTAAGATATGAACTATTTTTTATGTAATAATCTTCACTTTGTAGTCAACCTTTTAAGAGGTCTTTTAATGAGAATTTTTCCTGTTGAAAAGTTTTTGTAAAATTATAAAGTGTTATTTTCATGGCTTGAGGTGTTTTTTTTTTTTTTTTAGTGGTACTTTAGTTATTCAGTAAGCATTTATTAAGCACTTGATTAGGCACTATGTTAACATGCTTTCTACCATCGATGACCTCGTATTCTAATGAGAATATGCTGTGTACATAGAAGAAGCACATAACAGTATAAATGGAAGGTCGTCTCAGAAGGAAGATTTTAGTGTTGAAGGAGTGAGGAAGCCTGAGAAAAGGCCTCCTGGCATTGTGAGCTAAATCTTGAAGGATGCCAAAGAAACCAGGAGGCAGAGGTAAAGAGTATTCTAGGCATGACAGATAGCCGTTAAAAAGGCAGTCAGAAGATGGAGTATCATGGATGAAAAACAGCAAATAGACCAATATAACTAGATCATGAAATACAAGATTGATTGGATAGGAGAAGACTCATCTCAATCAGAGATTATTGCAAAGGAAAAGAGACTGGGAGGATGAAGAAAAGGGGGTTGAGGTATATGGAGTGAGGGAAAAGAAGGAATTCATGGCCAGTGATCTTTCTCAGTAAAGTAGGAGGTGACAAGTTGTTTTTCCTAAGAGGCAAGGCAGAATTAACAGGAGTTCATTTATGAGGCCATTAAGGGATGCAGTAGACAGAGTTCTGGATCTTGGATCAAGAAAATCTTACAGACACTGTAAAATGGGGAGAATAATAGTACCTACTTCCAAAGACTGAGAATATGATGAGATAGTATTTGTTAAAACACTTAGTGCAGTGCCTGGCATGAAGTGTAGGCACTACTAAATGTTAGTTATTAGTAAGAGAGCTGAGATAAGAATAACCACACGTGCATTTTTTTTAAATGAACATTATCCTGTCTTAATCACTTAATTATATTGGAACTCTTTTTTTTTTTTAATGGTGCTTGGGTACCAAGTTGAAATTCACCTTTTGAACCAACTGTATTATATATAATAGACTTATACATGAGACTTTCTTTGACCTATCACATATCCAGAAGTTAATAGCTGTTTGCTGAGTACCTATTGTACATTTACTGTCATGCTGTATACTTTGAGTGATACTGAAGCTGTTTTACCTTGGGTTTTGTGTTTTAGTGAGAAGGCACAGCCCAGGAGTTGATTTGAGACTTTCTTGTGCTCTTGAGAAACTCTAATACATGTTCTTGTGCGCAAGGAGCATGTAGCATTTTACCTTTTACTGCTTCTATCAAGCTGCATCAACTTACTATTTTGTAAAGGAAATATACTTTATTTTCTTGGCCTTATACAGTACAGTATGTTCAAACATTGATTAAGTGCCTACTTCATCCAGGCCACACTGTTTTGGGTGCTAGGGAGGTAACAGTTTATATGAAAAACTGTTCCTGCCTTGAAGGAATTTATAGTCTATTATAGGGATCAAATGAAATCACATTTATAAAGCTCTTTGCAATCCTCCAAGTGTCATATAGGCGTTATCTGTTATTGGTGTTAGACGCAAACACAGATTTCCATTTATATCACATGCTAAATGTATTGGAGATTTGCAAGTAGTACCATGTGAGGTTCAAGGTAGAATATAGTTTCCAACAGGGGTAGAGTGGAATTGGAAAGAATTAAAAGAGGGCTTTCTTATAGGCAATATCTATCTTGAAATCATTGCTCCATGTAATAATGAGCTCTGTTGGTATTAGATGACAATGTTTTATATTATGTTCAATCACCAGGAATGAAACATTGTATTAATAACTGAGATCTCTGAATTATTTTGAACTTTATTTATGAAGTTGATCATGTGGAAATTAAGAACATTAAGTTCTCCATACTCTATGAATTAGATTAAATGCAACATTAGGATAAAAAGCTGCTTAGAATTTTAAAAGATTCTATAGTTGGAATAATGCCTAGACTTGATCACTATTGTTTTGTTGTATTTTTTCTAAATTTTCAACAGCTTAATATATATTTTATCAGAAGGAAAATACATTTTTAATATCTGAAAATAGGAGTACTCAAAATTATCAAAAGACTGGAAATAGACCAGAAACCCAGAATAATCCTGAATAATGAATTATAAAACAGTTTGAAAGAGTCAGAAAGGATTTTTGAGATTATTTAATTACTCCCTCATCTTACAAATAATAACTAATGTAAATTATCAGAGTACTTTATTGTCGTTTGAAGTAAATATTGTAAGTATTATGATCCTTATTTTACAGATGAGATAGAACCCCCATAGGCGATAGTGAATTAGTAGTAAAAATGAGACTAGAACCCACATGTCTGCCAGATCCCAATCTAATGCTTTTCCCTCTATACCCCACTAACTGTGGGAGAAGGAAATTGAGGCAAAATTTGGGTTTAAACCTTTGGTTTCATCAATATAGGAAGTTCTTGATGAGGAAACTCCTAAATCTTCTCTTAAGAGAATTTTGTTGGTGGACAGTTGAAAAATTGTGACTAGCTCAATGTCACATAGTCAGTGTTTGTCAGAGGTAGCTCTTGAACTCAGGACTAATGGCCCTCTATGCTACCTTATCTTTTGTCCACTTCAAAAAAATTGAACCCCTGAAAAAAACTTTCATTATCAGGTTATACATATCAGTGCACAGTGTGCGTGCATGCGTGCGTGTGTGTAATAACAAGGAATTTGGAGGTAAAAAGAATAATGTTTATGTATTATAAAATATATGTGGTTAACTTTATTTAAAAATTAAAGAGGAAAAACAGATCAAATGAATTGAAAATAGTTGTCAGTAAAAAACATTCTGAATGGAGTTTGCCCATGGAACTGGTAGATTGGTAGCATAAACTAAAAACTTCTTGATTAATGTCAGCAGACATCTATTAGTCTCTGGTGTTTTGAGTACTGTGCTCTAGGATGGTGGTGTCAAACTCAACAGAAATGGGGACCAAATTTCACTAAACCATGAATATATAACAATTCCCACTGGCCACACATTGACTTAGAAAACCACATATTAACATTATTTGTTTTCTGTTATATTTTTCTTTTATTTTGTTAAATATTGCCCAGTTACATTTTTTTTTTACACCCTTGTACTTCGGTGTATTGTCTCATAGGTGGAAGATTGGTAAGGGTGGGCAATGGGGGTCAAGTGACTTGCCCAGGGTCACACAGCTGGGAAGTGGCTGAGGCCGGGTTTGAACCTAGGACCTCCTGTCTCTAGGCCTGGCTCTCACTCCACTGAGCTACCCAGCTGCCCCCCAGTTACATTTTATTCTGGTTCAGGTCATATATGGACCACATCTCACATCTTTGACACCTCTGTTTTAGATTTTAGAAGTGGTATCGAGGCTATATAAAAGCTACATCAGGAATTCTCTTTGAATTTATAATCTGTTGGAGGAACCCTACTTACAGGGGTTATTACTCACTGGTTGAAATAAACCATGGGAAAACTGGGATAGAAGTCTAGAAGGAATTAGATTTGAGTAAATAACTCATGCATACACTAAGATAAGCTCCAATTGGATATATAACATATATAAGATGACATTCTAAATTTAGAGAAATAGGAAAATTGCCTTTCAAATCTATGGATTAGGGAAGAGTGATAATCAAGTAATAGAGGTTCACAAAAGGTATAAACTGGACAATTTTTGATTATATTGAATTTTTTAAGAGTTTTTTTTAACACAAAAATTTTATGTAGTAAAAATCAAAAGGGAAACACATAATGGGGGAGGGAATGATTCTTGTAACCAATTTCCCTAATAAAGGTTTTATATCCAAGATATGTAAGGGACTGATTCAAATTTCTAATGCTGAATCATTCCTCAATAAACAAATGGTCAAAGGATATGAACAGTTTTCAAATGGAGATATTAAAATTATTCAGTCATGTGACAAAAATTATCCGAATTACTAATAGTTAGGGAAAAGCAACTTAAAAGACTTTTTAAGATTTCACCTGGCACTTAGCCTGGAAAAAATAACAAATGATGGAGGGGTTATAGGATTGGTCCAGTCAATAATCTATAACTATCTTCAGAAAGTTACCAAACTCTTCAGACTCTTTGACTTAGCTATTACCACTACTAGGCATGAACTCCTGAAAGAAGAGGAAAAGGATCTATCTATACAAAAATGTCTATAGTAGCTCTTTTTGTGGTAGCCCAAAATTAGAAACTTAGGGGATGTCCTCCTATAGCAGAATAGTGAAGCACTTTGTAATGCAACAGAATATTAATTGTGCCATAGAAGAACCTGAGAAGACCTGTATGAAATGATGCTGAGTAAAGGAAGCAGAATTAAAAGAACAATCTACATAATGGTAACAATAGTCAAAAGGAAAAATGACTTTGAAAGGCCTTTGAACTCCTATCAACTCAGAGGAATCCAAGATTGTGGTGGGCCTTAATTGTTAGGTTAAGGTGTTTTCTTTTTAAAAACCCTTGCCTTCCATCTTTAGAATCAATACCATATATTGATTCCAAGGCAAAGAGTGGTAAGAGCTAGGCCATGGGAGTTAAAGTGGCTTGCCCAGGTCACACAGCTAGGAAGCATCTGAGGCCAGATTTGAACCCTGGACCTCTTGTCTGTAGGCCCAGCTTTCAATCTACTGAACAAGCTAGCTGCAAGTCAAATAAGGAGACATGTAATGGTTTTGAGCACAAGAGTGACATAAGTAGATCTGTGTATGCATAAGGATGATGAATGCCCTTAGTGTAAGGTTTAGATTGAATATCAGAAAAAGGGGAAGCAAGAAGACCTTGTATGGGCCTTCTCTAGTAGTGCAAATGGATGGCAATAAAGACCTATGATTTTACAGTGATAGTCGGAATAAAGAGGTTGGAATGATATTCATAAATTGAGAGCTAAAAAAGACCTCATAGGCCATCTAATCCAACTCTTTATTTCAGAAATGAGGAGAGGTTATATATGAGAATTATTGTGAACACAGACAGAACCTACAGGCCATGGAAATTACAAATGAGAGAAAGGAACAGGAAAGCACAGGGATGACACCAAGGTTTCTCTCAAACATGGAAGATGGGATCAATTACTAGTGATTCAGAAGAGAGAGAATTTAGTGTGAAAGAGAGGAAAAACTGGACATTTTAAGTTTACATAAAATGTTATACTTGTGGGAGGAGACACTTTATAGGCATTCTGGAATACAGGAAAGAGATCAAGGTGGAAGTTATAGATTTATGAGACATATGTGTAACTTCTAAGGGGAAAATCCAAAAGCAGTCCAAGGTCCCAAGCCGGAGCTCCTTCAAGGTCAAGTTTGAAGGCAAAAGCGCTAGTCACAGGAAGTTCTTGCCACTTTTAAAGATCCTTCCTTATCATCACTTCCTGTGCCTTCTTTCCACTTTACATGGACCAATTGCAGCTATAAGTTTGCTTAGGACTGCCCAAGGGACAGTCAATCAATTCTGATTCATCACCCACTATCATACATGTAGGTCATAGACCTCCCCATACTTAAAGATAAGTGGTTGTATATACACTTCTGGTGATTAAATCTAAAAATGGGCAGGGGAAATTTAATCCTATCTTCACATATATCTGTGGATAATCATTTAAGTCACTTGACTTTCCTGGGCCTTAATTTCTGCATCTTAAAGAGGAAGTATATACTAGGTGACACTCCAAGGTCCTTCCAGCTCAAAATCAATGACATTGAAGAGCTGAGAAATAATAATTTATTTTTATTGTATGCTTCCAGAACTAATTTGGAAGTGTATAAGTCTTTAAATTCTTTTATTTTCAGATAGAAAAGCATTTGCCATTTGTGTTGTTTGTTCTCCATTTTGCAAGTTTGTATAATTATGTGGAACAAAGAAACATCTATTGAAGAAATCATTTGAATTCAGTAAGAGAGTCATGGTCCGTTTTGTCACCTATTGTGCATTTTGCTTTATATTTCAGGTCTCACGAATTGCGATCCAAGATCCTTTCATTGCAGTTGCTTCTGTCCATTCTGCAGAATGCAGGACCTGTTTTCAGGACCAATGAGATGTTCATTAATGCTATTAAGCAGTATCTATGTGTTGCACTCTCTAAAAATGGAGTTTCATCTGTTCCAGAGGTTTTTGAGCTTTCTCTTTCTATATTTCTTACCTTGTTGTCAAACTTCAAGACACATCTAAAGATGCAGATTGAGGTATGCTTTACAGATAAGTCTTGGCTAAACTTGTGGTTTACTAACATGTTTATGCTGTGTCTTAGGAGTGCATTATGTGGCTGCTCATTATTAGCAATATTGAATTTTTGAAAATAAAAAGTATTACAGAAATTTTTGTATGGTTGAGTTGTTACTTTTTTTATTTTAATATGGCCACAATGATTGGTCCTTAAAACTATTTTGAAAATTTAACTATTATAAAGTAAATTTTTTGTCCTAAAAGAAAAATCTTAATTCTTCTATCTGCTGTAGTCATTTTTTTTTTAACCCTTGTACTTCGGTGTATTGTCTCATAAGTGGAACATTGGTAAGGGTGGGCAATGGGGGTCAAGTGACTTGCCCAGGGTCACACAGCTGGGAAGTGGCTGAGGCCCGGTTTGAACCTAGGACCTCTTGTCTCTAGGCCTGACTCTCACTCCACTGAGCTACCCAGCTGCCCCCGTCATTTTAAAAATTATTTACAAAATTGGCTTGAGTTTCATTCATCTGTTTTTATTCTCTTCCCATTTCCCCCCTTTAACCACATAATTTTTATATCAGATGCCCATAAAAATAATTACAATGATGCACTTACATTTTTTTCAGAACTGAAAATGTAAAACTATTAGGAAAATTTTCAAGTTTTTTTTTATTTGTTTAGTTTTCAGATTTGTTATTATAATATCTAATATACTAGTGTTTGTATCATTATATAAATTATTTTCTCAACCAAATATGGTAAATTGTGCTATAATAGGACATATACATTCCTAAAAAATCACTAAGTTCCACAAAGTTGCTTAGTAAAAGCTGCAAGGCTTATGGGTAAAATGAGGTTGTCACACAGCACAGAAAGTTCATCAGTGACACTTAAAAAAAAAAAAAAGATAGTAACCTAATAAAAATGGTAACTTGGTTTTACACATGTTAAATGATTAAAAATATATAAATGTAATAAATAATTATGGTATCCTGAATTATCCAGGTGTGCTTGACCTTTGCCCAGGTTCCTAAGGCAAAGTTGTAATGGGGTGCTGGCTACAGCCAAGTTGGAATTTGGGGGGGTTGGGAAGGAGGGTGGAGCAGGGAGGAGAAGGGTAGAAGTGCATGTATAAAACAGCCTTCCTCTGCCCACAGCCCTTACTGCTCTAGAAGATATACAGTAAATATAGTACTTTACTTTGAAAAAGACATGAGGGCTTGTGGAGAGGTGGGCAATAGAAGAATTGCAACTTGGGAGTTACTGTGAAGTGGAAGTGGGGATTAGCTGAAACAAAGCACATCTGATGTGGATAGATTATACTCAGTGTTCCCCATAGGTCAACCACATTGTAACAAATTTGCATTTTCTAAACAAACATTAGAACTACCTCATTTTTCTACAAGAGAACTTTAGTTGCTTTGGTAGAAATTTCTTCTAGCTTATTTGTCTTTTAAACGATCAACATTTATTAAGTGCTTACTCTGTGCCAGTTACTGTGATAGACATGGAGATTCAAACACAAAAATGAAAGAATCCACACTATCACAGAGCTTACATTCTACAAGGCAATAAAGCATGCATATATATAAGTATATCAGGATACATACAAAATCAGTACATAATTTTAGAAGAAAGTAGTCCCTGGGGGCACAGAGCTGAACTTTGCAAGAACTTAGGGATTCTTAAAGAGAGGTGAGGACAGTGCATTGTGGGCATGAGAGAGACACAATCTTGTAAAGGCATCGGGACAGGTGATGGAGTGTTATATTTAAGAAACAGCCAGGGTGGCCGATTTGG
This sequence comes from Gracilinanus agilis, assembly GCF_016433145.1. Taxonomy (NCBI): domain Eukaryota; kingdom Metazoa; phylum Chordata; class Mammalia; order Didelphimorphia; family Didelphidae; genus Gracilinanus; species Gracilinanus agilis. Next base: position 500,875,387 of record NC_058130.1, read on the forward strand.
CTGGACTATAAAGGGCATCAAGAGGAATAAAAGTGTATAAGCTTGGGAAAGTAGGTTGGAATCAAATTGTGAAAGTCTTAAAGTGCCAAACAGAAGTGGTTTTTTTTTTGGCCCTAGAGATAACAGAGAACTAGTGGAGTTATAGGAGTATGGCATATCACCTGTACATTAGGAATATCACTTTGGCAACTGTCCGGTATCACATTGTGAGACTGTATGTTGTTTCAGAATCAAGCTCCCTTTTCTCTATTATCATTAAATGATATTTAATATCAGCATACATACATGTCTTCTTTTTGTTCCATATCTGCATATGTGTGTTTTTTTAATAAATGGATCAAGTTACAACCTAATAGTTGATCACCCAATTAAACAAAAAGACAAAGATCATTTTTAATACTATGTATTGGTTCCAAGTAAGGACTAGGCAATGGGGGTTAAGTGACTTGCCCAGGGTCATATAGCTAGGAAGTGTCTGAGGTCATATTTGAACCTAAGATCTCCCGTCTCTGGGCCTGACTCTCAATCCACTGAGCCATCTAGCTGCCCCTTATAGATCATTTTTTTGGTGATTAAAAAAATTAAAGTTTAGTTATAAATATTCTATAGTGAATATGGTACTTTCTATTTAAGGTATATATTATAGGTTATTTTAAGCCCTTTTTTTTTTTTTTATCCTGGGACTCCATTCTAGGAGCATAGGGCCACAACCAGTAGGCAATGGGTTGCTCAGGGTCACCCAGCTGGGAAGTGTCTGAGCCCGGACTTGAACCTAGGACCTTTTGTCTCTAGGCCTGGCTCTCAATCCACTGAGCTAGCCCAGCTGCCCCTACTTTAGGTTGCAGTTTCTTTAGCAGATGTAGTTTTTACAGGGTGGGGTTGCTAGCCCCACGCCCAACCCTCCTCCTTTTTCATCCGGGCTAGGGACCGTCCTTAGCCCAGGAGTGGTAAGGGTGGGAGATAGGGGTCAAGTGACTTGCCCAAGGTCACACAGCTGGAAGTGTCCGAGGCCGGACTTGAACCTAGGACCTCCAGTCTCTAGGCCTGGCTCTCAATCCACTGAGCCACCCAGCTGCCCCATTTTAAGCCCTTTTTGACAGAAAACTTTCAGAGAAATTATTTCTAATGTTTGTTATATTTGCAGACTTTTCTGTGTGTCTGTTAAAAGGAGTGGGTAAGATAAATTGGAAACTTTTTTATGGGTATACTGTTTTTATGGATGATTGCTTTATTCCTTTATGATGGATAATTGAAAATAAGAGCATTTATTTCTGAATCTTTTCTTTAGAACTGTGTTTTGAGGCACATTCTAGTTTTATCTTTGTGGTGACCATTGATCATTTCTCTATAGAATTTCAGAAACCTAGTATTTGTATCTAAAACATCTTTCCCCTTCTCTCAACTTAAATGACTAGTACTCTAGTTTAGAACTCCTCACCCTTCACTTTGACTTTTAATAGTCTCTTTGTCTTCTCTGCTTCCAGTCTATTCCCCCTTACTATCCAACTGTAACACAACTGCCAGATTAATATTTTTGTAGCTCAGTTCTAACCTTATCTTTCCCAATTCAGAAATTTTCAGTTACTTCATATTCCTTATGGGATTAAAAAACAAACAAAAAAACACAAAAAACTACCTTTGTCTTACATTTAGATCTTTCCACAATCTGGTTCCCGCCTCCCTTACCAAACTTAATTCATAGTGCTCATACTCACACACAGCATACCATCCAAAACTGGCCAACTAGTCCTCCTAACTTGGGACTTTTCCATCTCTGGTGTCAGTGCCTTTGCATAGGCTATCAGTTTACTCCATTGTTGAAATATATTTCCTCCTCCCCAGGAATATACTCCCTGCCTTTAATAATCGCAGGTACCCTTTTAGGATAAGGTTCAACCTCCTACGAAAATCTTTTCATAATCATCTACTCATTAGTGCTCTTTCTCATTCCTCAGTTTATCTCATATTTTACTTAAATGTATTGTTGTTTTTATTACATCAGAATGTGAGCTACTTCAGAATAGAGCATGTATTTTTTGTTATTGTTTTATCTTTTAGCCCTACTGCCTTGCTCATAGCACTATTGGATGTTTGTTGAATTAAAAGCTATGTTGGATTCTACATATTCATTTGATCACAGTTCTTTTGGCCTTTCTTTCTGGCTATATAGAGGCCTATTTTACTTCCTAATGTCCACCAGAGCTGTGACATACCTTAACCAGTAGAGTCTTCAGGCTGGTGAAGACCAGTGCATCATTTTGAATACAGTGTATTCTGTAAACTGGAGTCAGAAGGACCTAGCTTCACATTCAGTGCCTGGTGCTGAGCAAGTGATTTAACTTTTCTGTGCCCTAGATAACTTTCCAGGACTTCACATTCTCAATAGGTTGTGATTTGCTTTGATGAAGGCTGTCCCCTAGTTGGACCAAATCAGAGATCCTTCACATATTTGAATAATCCTGGAGGGACTGACAAAGGCTTTCACTGATACTGCTTTGGAATAGTGGGTTTTACCCTCCCCTGATGTATTCAGATAGAGAATAGAAGACTACTTGTTAAAAGATTTTTATAGCTAGAAAGATGGTATTCTTATCAATATAAAGCTTATACTTGTGGTTTGTTCCAACATAGGTATTCTGTAACACAGACCTAATAGTGGTATTGCTGGGTCAAACGGTTTGCACAGTTTTATGGCCCATTGGGCATGATTTCAAATTGCTCTCCAGAATGATTGATTATATCAAGTCATAGCTCCAAGATATTGTTTAATTCTTTTTTTTAACCCTTACTTTCCGTTTTAGAATCACTACATTAATACTGTATATTGGTTCCAAGGCAAAAGAGATTGAAGAGCCAAGCAGTGGGAATCAAGTGACTTGCCCAGAGTCACAAAGCCAGGAAATGTCTGTGGTCAAATTTGAACCCAGAACCTCCTATCTCTGGGCCTGTCTCTTGATTCACTTAGCCACCTAGCTGTCCTTGTGTTCTGTAATTCTTAAAAATAATTTACATACAGGCCTGGAGTCGGAGGTCTTGGGTCCAAATCTGGCCTCAGATACTTCCTAGCTATGCAACCCTGGACAAGTCACTTAATCCCAGTTGTCTAGCCCTTACTACTCTTCTGCCTTGAAAGCTTGTATCAATTCTAAGACAGAAGGTAAGGGCTTTTTAAAATGATGCTAATTTACATGAATATTTTAGGTACTTCAGGGATTATTAATTTTAGGAAGAAATTTGTTCATCATAGGTTCAGATCTAGTTTAAAAGTGTTTCCTCTTCTCTTTGAAATAAAAATATAATAGTCATTGCCTTATGTTAAAATATTTATATTGGGTATCCAAATCTATGTTGGAAGTACACAAAATATAAATATATACTTATAAGGAAAAATGCTAAGCAGTCCCCTAATATATGGATCACTGTTAATTATTTGTTAACTCTAAACAGCTTAGGGGAAGCTAGGTGGCACAGTGGATAGAGTGCCAGACTGGAGTAGAGAAGACTTCTCTTCCTGTGTTCAAGTCTGGCCTTAAGACACTTACTATGTGACCCTGGGCAGGTCATTTAGCTCTACTTGCCTCAGTTCCTTATCTCTAAAATAAACTGGAGAACAAAATGGCAAATCCACTCCAGTATTTTTGCCAACAAAACCCCAAAAAGAGTTACAAAGAATTGGACACGATTGAAAATGACTGAACAACAACAAAACATCTTAGATTTGTGGTCACCAGAGGTTGATAAATGGATTAAATGAGATAATATATGTTAATAAACATCCCCAGAAAGTATCAGTCTAGTAAAACAGGTATTTTGTTTTAAGATCTGAGACTGTGTTTTACAGTGGATAGAGTACTGGATTTAAACTTAGGAACTGGATATGAATCTTGATTTTGCTACTTTTAGTCTTGGCTTTATTTTTGTGTTTCCTCGAAAAATAGCTAATCTCTCTGGGCCTCGGTTACCTCATTTGTAATTTGAAACGGTTAGAAGGTTCCTTCAACTTAAAATCTATGATCCTGTGAAATAGAGGTAAAGCAAAAGTTAATGAAATAGAAAGAGGAAAGTGACTTCACAAAATCTCAGAGTTGGAAGGGATCTGTGAAGCCACATACATCTATTTCTGCCAAGAATCTTCTCTGTGACATCACCAACAAATAACCTTTTTGGCCTTTGCTCAAATACTCCTGTGAGAATCTATTGCTTCCAAAGGAAACCTGTTTCACTTTTGAATAGCTTGAATGGCTAAGAAATGTTGCTTTATATCAAACCTAGGTATGCCTCTTTGCAACTTTATATATTACACAAAGATTATGATTTTTATAAAATTCATTTTTGTATTTCTTTAAATACATAAGTTACAATTTGGGTTAAAAATGTAAAAATAGGCAAGTTTTCTGGAACTCATTATATGAGACAAAGTAATTAATGGTAGCACTCTTGTATCAAGAATAGTGTCTTGCACATTGTGCACTCACCTTTTTAAAATTGATTTTTATACACAGTTGAAATAGACCCACATTATTGCAGACCAGAATTCTTTGCTAGTTAGTGCAACTATTCATTAGGTAACAGTAATACTAGATTTAACAAATATTTTTTAACTGCCCACTATCTGAAAGGCACTATACTAGGAACTCAATATACAAAAGAAAGTAATGGCATAATATCTCCCTCAGGGAGACTGGTGTTTATTTCCTCAAATTTGTGTTATGTGTTGATGATTAAGCATTATTAAAAACATTGTTTCCAAATGATTGTTCCATTAAACTGAATCATCTATAATTATTTATTTTAAAAATAACTCTTACTTTATGTCTTAGAACTGATAGATACTAGATATTGGTTTCAAGGCAGAAGAGCAGTAAGGGCTTGTTATGTGACTTGCCCAGGGTACACAGTTAGGAAGTATCTGAGGCCAGAATATTTGAACCCAGGTCCTCCTAACTCCAGATCTGGCTCTTTATCCATTGAGACACCTAACTGCCCTCTACAATTAGTTTTGAACCTTAAGAATTTTACTTATCTACAAAACTGAAAATTGGTTCGTTAGGCAGCTAACATTTTTGTTTGTTTGAAACATTTTTATATTAATTGCAGTGAGAATTTTGTGTAGACTGGGACATTCTATAATATCACTGTTCTTGGTGATTTTCAGTTTTCCTTTTTTCTCAAGTAGTAACTTTTTATGAGATTAGTGGTGTTATTGTTTTAGGATACTAAAAATGGACATTTGCATTTAAGAATTACGTCATCTACTGCTATGTAGAAATACAAATGTTTCTACTATTTACATATTGTAATACTGTTGACATGAGTACTCTCATCACCAATACAGATAACTCATTCCATACCTTCTCATTCTGTCCAGTTTTTTCCTATGTATTCCTTCTTTCTAAATCTGTTATAAAACCATCTGATATGCTGGTGTGGGTGTGGGTATTTTCTGGTCATATGTGTCTTTTATTTTCATGTCATTTATTAAAATATTTTTGGTAATATACTTCTGCCTACTTATGCATACCCTGTGTCATTTCATTTCCTTTTGGTATCGCTTCCTATTTTTATTCTTCTGCAACTTCAGAGACATCCTTGACTCCTCAGTTTCCCTCTCCATTTAGTTGCCAAATCTTTTTTTTCACTTTCTCAATGTTTCTCACATTTATCTCTAGGTTCCCATATCACCACCTTAGTTCAGGTCCTCATTATTACTCATCTGACTTATTATAATAGCCTCCCATTTCATAGGATCCCTAGCTTTCTTCAGAGCTCAGGTTAGGCACTATCTCCTAACATATGAAGTCTTTCTTCATCCCCTCAACTTTAAGTGCCTTATGAAATTACCTTATGTTTACTTTATAGATATTTTGTATATACTTACATGCATACATGTTGTTTCTTTCAATAGATTGTAAGCTCTTTGAGAACAGAAACTATTTCATTTTTATCTTTATATCCCCAGCACCTAGCATAGTGCCTGACACTAGGTAGGTACTTAATAAATGCTTTTTGTTTGATTATTTTGAGTAGCTCCACTTTAAAGCTATTATATATTGTTCGTTCCCAGCACCCCCTTCTTCCTTTACCATTCCACCTTTATTCATTTCCTGGATCTTAATTTTTTTAGCCCTATTTTAGAGAAATATGCTAGTTTAAGGATCCTTTGTCAATTTTATTTTGAAATGTGACTTAGAGGCTACAGAAGCGTAATCATCACAGGTGCAAATCTTGGTTTTCTTTTGCATGTCTTGAGATTACCTTACATGTTAGCTGTATTTATCCAATACTATTAATTCAGGCTTACAAAATAGAATGTAAATATCAGAAACATTGTTTTTAAGAAGTGATTCCTTTCGAGGAACTAGCTGTGATGTATTCTTAAATATTTGTCTTTCTTATTTGCTAGGTATTTTTTAAAGAAATTTTCTTATATATATTGGAAACCTCTACCAGCTCATTTGATCACAAATGGATGGTTATCCAGACACTGACAAGGATTTGTGCAGGTATTTAAAAGAATTTCTTAACAATAAGTGCAAATAAATTAATGTTTTGGGATTTTCTTGCTAAAATTAATACTGTTGTGTTTTTTACAGATGCTCAGAGTGTAGTGGACATTTATGTTAACTATGACTGTGACTTAAATGCAGCAAATATATTTGAAAGATTAGTTAATGATCTATCAAAAATAGCCCAAGGACGAGGCAGTCAAGAACTTGGTATGAGTAATGTTCAGGTAGGAACTTTAAAACAAAGATTTACAAATATCAACTACATTAAAGGAATTATGTAGTCTGTTTTTTGTTTTTTTAAATAACTTCTTTATAAGGAGATTTTTGGTTTAATTAATTTTTTTTTAATAGGAGTTAAGCCTGAGGAAAAAGGGTTTAGAATGTTTAGTGTCGATTTTGAAGTGTATGGTTGAATGGAGTAAAGATCAATACGTGAATCCGAATTCTCAGACAACCCTTGGTAAGGTGACATTTTATGTTACTGTTTTTTTGTATTTTGAATTAAACTTTTCAACGTAGTTGGAATTGTCATTAATACACTTCAGTGAAATTAAACCTATTTCATCTGTTAAGAGAAACACATTTCTACTAATTACTTCTTTATGTGCCTATGGTTAACTTTAAAGCTACGTGTTTTCTAATTAATTATCTAAATTAATTTGTCCTAAAATGCCCTTAGATTCACACACTGATTATTAATTGGTAGCCTTTTTTTAATGATAGCTTAAGAAAAGCATTGCAGTACCTAGAAAACATTTTAAATAATGACCTAAAATGTCAGTAATGTTCCTTTGGGTGGTCCAATTGACTTTATTTAGATTAAAAACTTCACAGCTATTGATGTAAGTAATATGCCAGTTTGAGTGTTATAGCATTAGCAAAAGTTGATATTGCATTTATAAAATGTTTTTTTATAAGGAGTTAAAAGATTTTCAAACTTCTGTATCTTAAGAAAAAGCAGAGGTGTTTCCCCTCTTTAAGAAATCAAAATAAAATGAAATATGAATTTTATTTGCCACAATGCCAGGTAGCCAGCCCAAAAGGTAATTTAATCTTAGACTGCAGTACTAGGCGACTTTTATTTAGATTTAGAATAGGACAGGTGATATTGTACTTTACCCTGATCAGACCACATCTAGAATAGTGTGGTTTATTTTGGATATCACATTTAAGAGGGGATATTTACAGTTTAGTTTGTGTAGAGGAGGGAAATGTTAAGTACCAGAAAACGTGATCAAATCTGTCAGTTGAAGGAACTAAGGATGTCTGGCATGAAAAAGGGATTTGTAGGGACACATTAGTGGATAGATAACTCAATGTCTCATGTGGAAGAGGAATTAGATTGATTTGGGGTTGTTACCTTGGGTTAGGAACAAAGGAGGCAAATTTCAATTAAATATATTGAGGAAATTCCAAATAATTAGAGCTAATTTTAAAATTAAGAAAAAATTTAAGCTAGGTAAACACTTGGGAAATTATAAAAGTATATACATGTTTCAGGTAGGAACCAAATGGACTATGTGATTGCTAAAGTCCTTTCTAAAAATTTGTATGTATCTATGATTTCCTTTTTCCCCTCCTCCTCTTCTCCCTTAACCTCCATGAATAGTTTTTGTGGTAATATTAACTAGGTTAAAGCCAGTAATTAAAAGTTCAGAGTCAAAAGAATATGGATGGTTCAGTTAAGACCCATCTCAACCTACTCAAAGGCATCTCTTTTCCATACTGGGACAGTAAGCTCATCAGCACATAACAAAAGGCAGGAGCATTTTCTGTGTTGATCTATTGACCATTAATATACTTCAGATTTTGTTCATGTAAACTGTAAACCGTTTACAATAACATGCCTCCTTTAAAGTTAATAGGAAAGTTTGATATTTTAGGTATCTTTGTGGAAATGCTTTTGTGAGGCAAAAAATATTCTTATAATGCAATAATTTGTCTATTTTGAAGTTTTGGAAATTTTGTGTTATTTTTCATTTATGCTATGTTCTCAAATGGGGCACGCTTGTAATTTCTTGAAACAACTTTTTATAAAACTAATTACTTGAAGTATAGTAAGTATGACAGTAATACTTTTAACTCTTGCTATTTTGGTAACAAGCAGATACCATATAGTTAACAAGCTGTGTAACCTTGGGTCGGTCCCTTCACTTCCTTGTGGTTAGCTCATATATAAGTGATCCCTTTTAGCTCTAACATCTTGTAGATTGTGTGATTAAGATGTTGGAAAAATAGTAACACAGTTTGAAGCTTTTCTTATCATATTTTTGTCAGAATTCTGCTTTACTATTTTTATTTTTGTAGGTCAGGAAAAACCCACAGAACAAGAGACAAATGAAACCAAACACTCTGAGACAATTAATAGATATGGAAGCTTAAATTCTCTGGATTCTACAGCCTCCTCAGGAATTGGCAGCTACAGTACACAGATGTCTGGCACTGACAATCCAGAACAATTTGAAGTCCTAAAGCAACAGAAAGAAATCATAGAACAGGGAATAGATTTGTAAGTGTCAAATTTAATGTGAAAACATGTTGATTGTCTTTGGAAAGGACAGGCCATAGTACCTTAGGCAGAGGGGTTATGAACTCTGTATGTGTTGAATTGTCCCACCTTTCCTCTTCTAAAACACCCCAGGATGAGTAGAAAGGAAGAATGGATTTCTCTCTTCAAAAACTGTTCTCCTGGATCTCAGCCATTTCTCTGCCTATCCCAGAAATCATACCTTGTTTCCTATGCCTTCTCTAATGCAGTCCAGCACAAACATAATTTCATTCCATAATTGTGTGAATGAACTCTGGGATACAAAAACCTTATAATCATTATTAGTATGTTTTCACATTTTTCAGTTAGCTTAGCTCAGGCAATAAAGTATTCAACCACATTATTATGAATGAAGGTGAAGGCTTACTTTTTAAAACATAAAAGTTTTTTCTAGATGTTACCTATTACTCCCTTTCTAAAAATAGGCCTTAAGTAGGCCTTTAAAATTCTTCCCTATTTGGTTCACACATCCACCCTTTTGGTTTCTTGTTTAAATTTTTTTTAATGCATCGATACCAGGGCCAGCTCCTGCTTCAGCCAAATTGGTATGTGTGTCTAACTTTAACAAAATCTGATCTTTCCCACTCTCTCTTCTATCTTGCCAGTGTTATTCCTAATCTTTCTACTCTAACTGCCGTCTTGAGCTCACTATGCTGTTTCTCTTCTCTTTATACAAATCTATTTTCTTCAGATTCCCTACCCCTTTTTCTTGTTTAGTTCATTTTTCAAGAGCTTTTATCTTAAGCTTCTGCTTTATATTTTGTTAGTTTACTGTCTACCTTTCTTTGCTTTGTAATATGCTCTTGTATTTCAAAACAAGCTCCTATTGATTTAGACTACAAATTTAAAAATAACTCACGTTTTTATTTAATGAAGATACTTTCAACTCTTTCTTGGGCAGAATTTTTAGGGGATGAGACATTTTATTTTCATTACCTCTTTTTCTTATATAGGGTAAGCCCAAAGCTTTCCAAGGGTTTTTGATCATTATGGAATATACCTTACTTTTTAAAATTGCAACTGTGTTTTTTTTTCAACTTTAGATAATTTTTATTTTTTAGAAAAGTTATGGTTACATGATTCATGTTCTTATTTTCCCCTTCACCCCCTAACCTCCCCCCCCCCCATAGCCGATGGGCTTTTCCCCTGGTTTTAACATGTGTCATCGATCAAGACTTATTTCCAAATTGTTGATAGTTGCATAGGTGTGGTAGTTTCAGGTCTACATCCCCAATCATGTCCGCCTCAACCCATGTGTTCAAGCAGTTGCTTTTCTTCTGTGTTTCCTCTCCTGTAGTTCTTCCTCTGAATGTGGGTAGCGTTCTTTTCCATAAGTCCCTCAGAATTGTTATGGATCATTGCATTGCTGCTAGTATAGAAGTCCATTGCATTCGATTTTACCACAGTGTATCAGTCTCTGTGTACAATGTTCTTCTGGCTCTGCTCCTTTCGTTCTGCATCAATTGCTGGAGGTCTTTCCAGTTCACATGGAATTCCTCCAGTTTATTATTCCTTTTAGCACAATAATATTCCTTCACCAGTGTGAAAATAGTTAATGGAGGGCACTAGGGATGTTACAATAAATCTGAATAGTTGTGGGTACACACACTGGGTTTTAGGAGAGACTGGACCAGGATGGGAAGACTAGAGTTCACTGGATTAACACAGGAATGGTAGTTGGTCTTAACTGTCACCCAACTTTCCCTAGGCCGGGGTTTATGGAATCAACAGGCAAGGTAAAGGTTTAGCAGTTTTAATTATGTTCAACTAAAAAGTGGGAAAGGGAATTCTATACTTAAAACCTAATGAGAAAACCACAGGGCAAGGGGAGGACTTCTCTACTCTAATCTTAGTAATCTAGCAGGCAGAGCCCAAAGGAGCAGTAATGGAATCACTGGGAGCCTGCATGAAATCTGGTTCCTGCCAGGCTTGATCAGCACAGCTAAGGGCTGAGGGTGGCTTTGGAGTTTCTCACAGTAATCCACAGATGATCTCAGGATGTCAAAAGCCAAGGTATCCAAGTAGAGAGGGTGTGCTTGAGATACTGTCCAGCAGATCCCAAACTTCTCCTCTTTCCTTGGTGCTGCTCTGTTGTTCTTGTCCCCTTGCTAGATGCCACCACCACACAGAATCCCAGGGAAATCAGGATGCAGGGTGTCCTTCACTCTGATATCTCCCAGGGCTAACCATAGTTTATGCCAACCCCTAATGAACTCTCTCTCAGAGCACAAGCCACTTCTTCCTGCTTCTTTATTCCATCTTGGAATGCTCCAGCTCCTTCCTGCTAGGTACATCCTTAATACTTAATTAATAACTAATCTTCCTCACAACACCAGCATATACCACAGTTTGTTCAGCCATTCCCCAATAGAAGGGCATACCCTCCTTTTCCAGTTTTCTGCCACCACAAAAATCGCGGCTATAAATATTTTCGTACAAGTCTGTTTATCTATGATCTCTTTGGGGTACAAACCCATCAATGGTATGGCTGGATGAAAGGGCAGGCAATCTTTTCTAGCCTTTTTTTTTTTTTAACATTTTTTAATATTCATTTTTAACATGTTTACATGCTCCATGCCCCTACTTTCCCCTTCAACCCCACACTCCCCCCACCCATGGCTGATGCGCATTTCCACTGGTTGTAACATGTGTCGTCAATCAAGACCTATTTCCAAATTGTTGGTAGTTGCATTGGTGTGGTAGTTTCGAGTCCACATCCTCAATCATGTCCACCCCAACCCATGTGTTCAAGCAGTTGTTTATCTTCTATGTTTCCTCTTCTGCAGTCCTTCCTCTGAATGAGGGTAGCATCTTTACCATAAATCCCTCAGAGCTGTCTTGTGTCATTACATTCAATTTTACCATAGTATATCAGTCTCTGTGTACAATGTTCTTCTGGCTCTGCTCCTTTTGCTCTGTATCAGTTCTTGGAGGTCTTTCAAGTTCACCTGGAATTCCTCCAGTTTATTATTCCTTTTAGCACAATAGTATTATACCATCACCAGCATATACCACAATTTGTTCAGCCATTCCCCAATTGAAGGACATACCCTCCTTTTCTAGTTTTTTGCCACCACAAGAAACGCAGCTATAAATATTTTCGTACAAGTCTGTTTATCTATGATCTCTTTGGGGTACAAACCCAGCAATGGTATGGCTGGATCAAAGGGCAGGCATTCTTTTATAGCCCTTTGAGCATAGTTCCAAATTGCCAGCTAGAATGGATGGATCAGTTCACAACTCCACCAGCAATGCATTAATGTCCCAATTTTGCCACATCCCCTCCAACACTCATCACTCTCCCCTTCTTTGATTTTAGCCAATCTGCTAGGTGTGAGGTGATCCCTCAGAGTTGTTTTGATTTGCATTTCTCTAATTATTAGAGATTTAGAACACTTTCTCATGTGCTTATTGAAACTTTTGATTTCTTTACCTGAAAATTGCCTATTCGTGTCTCTTGCCCATTTTTCAATTGGGGAATGGCTTGATTTTTTATACAATTGATTTAATTCCTTCTATATTTGAGTAATTAGACCCCTGTCAGAGTTTTTTTGTTATAAAGATTTTTTCCCAATTTGTTGTTTCCCTTCTGATTTTGACTACATTGTTTTTGTTTGTACAAAAGCTTTTTAGCTTAATATAATCAAAACCATTTAATTTACATTTTGTCATTTTCTCTAGCTCTTGCTTGGTTTTAAAATCTTTCCTTTTCCAGAGATCTGATAGGTATACTATTTTGTGTTCACTTAACTTATTTATAGTTTCCCTCTTTATATTCAAGTCATTCACCCATTCTGAATTTATCTTGGTGTAGGGTATGAGATGTTGATCTAAACCTAATCTCTCCCATATTGTTTTCCAAATTTCCCAGCAGTTTTTGTCAAATAGTGGATTCATGTCCCAAAAGTTGGGCTCTTTGGGTTTATCAAACACTGTCTTGCTGATGTAATTAACCCCAAGTCTATTCCACTGATCCTCCCTTTTATTTCTTAGCCAGTATCATATTGTTTTGATTACTGCTGCTTTATAGTATAGTTTAATATCTGGTACTGCTAGGCCCCCTTCCTTCACATTTTTTTTCATTATTTCCCTTGATATTCTTGATCTTTTGTTATTCCAAATGAAATTTGTTATAGTTTTTCCTAATTTAGTAAAGAAGTTTTTTGGTAATTTGATAGGTATGGCGGGCGCTAAATAGGTAAATTAATTTGGGTAGAATGTTCATTTTTATTATGTTAGCTTGTCCTACCCATTGGCTTTCCAATTGTTCAGCTCCAGCTTTATTTGTTTGGAAAGTGTTTTGTAGTTGTTTTCTTATAATTGCTGTGTTTGTTTTGGTAGATGGATTCCCAAGTATTTTATATTGTCTAGGGTAATTTTAAATGGTGTTTCTCTTTCTACCTCTTGCTGCTCTAATGTGTTGGAAATATATAGAAATGCTGATGATTTATGTGAATTTATTTTGTATCCTGCAACTTTGCTAAACTTGTTGATTATTTCTACCAGCTTCTTAGTTGATTCTATAGGATTTTTTAAGTATACCATCATATCATCTGCAAATAGTGATAGCTTAGTCTCCTCATTGCCTATTTTGATACCTTCAATTTCTTTTTCTTCTCTAATTGCTATTGCTAGTGTTTCCAGTACTATGTTGAATAATAGAGGTGATAATGGGCATCCTTGTTTCACTCCTGATCTTATTGGGAAGCCTTCTAATTTATCCTCATTGCATATAATGCTTGTTGATGGTTTTAGGTATATACTGTTTATTATTTTTAGGAAGGGTCCTTCTATTCCTATACTTTTCAGCGTTTTCAATAGGAATGGATATGCTGTATTTTGTCAAAGGCTTTTTCAGCATCTATTGAGATAATCATGTGATTTTTGTTGGTTAGACTGTTGATATGGTCAATTATGTGGATGGTTTTCCTAATGTTGAACCAACCTTGCATTCCTGGTATAAATCCCACTTGATCATGGTGGATGATGTTCTTAATTACTTGCTGGCGTCTCTTTGCTAATATTCTATTTAAGATTTTTGCATCTATGTTCATTAGGGAGATTGGTCTATAGTTTTCTTTCTCTGTTTTTGGTCTACCTGGCTTTGGGATCAGTACCATATTTGTGTCATAGAAGGAATTTGGTAGGACTCCTTTGCTTATCATATCAAATAATTTGTATAGTATTGGGATTAGTTGCTCTTTGAATGTCTGATAGAATTCACTTGTGAATCCATCAGGTCCTGGTGATTTTTTTCTTAGGGAGTTCTTTGATGGCTTGTTCAATTTCTATTTCTGATATGGGATTATTTAGGTATTCTATTTCTTCTGCTGTTAATCTAGGCAATTTATATTTTTGTAAATATTCATCCATATCTCCTAAATTGTTATATTTATTGCCATATAATTGGGCAAAATAGTTCTTAATGATTGCCTTAATTTCCCCTTCATTATAGGTGAGGTCTCCCTTTTCATCTTTAATACTGTCAATTTGGTTTTCTTCTTTCCTTTTTCTTATTAGATTGACCAGTACTTTGTCAATTTTATCTGTTTTTTCAAAATACCAGCTTCTAGTCTTATTTATTAATTCAATAGTTCTTTTACTTTTGATTTTATTAATTTCTCCCTTAATTTTTAGTATTTCTATATTTAGTTTTCATCTGGGGGTTTTTAATTTGCTCGCTTTCTAATTTTTTGAGTTGCATACCCAATTCATTAATCTCTGCCCTCCTTAATTTGTTAATATATGCACTCAAGGATATAAATTTTCCCCAGAGAACTGCCTTGGCCGCATCCCACAGAGTTTGGTAGGATGTCTCATCATTATCATTCTCTTCAATGAAATTGTTGATTGTTTCTATGATTTCTTCTTTGACAAATTGATTTTGGAGAATCATATTGTTTAATTTCCAATTGGTTTTTTATTTTCCTGTCCAGGTGCCCTTACTAATTATTATTTTTATTGCATTATGATCTGAGAAGGTTACATTTATTATATCTGCTCTTTTGCATTTGTTTGCAATGATTCTATGCCCTATAACATGGTCTATCTTTGTGAATGTACCATGTGCAGCTGAAAAGAAGGTGTATTCCTTTTTCTCCCTATTTATTTTTCTCCACATATCAATTAAGTCTAATTTTTCTAGGACTTCATTCACCTCTCTTAACTCTTTCTTATTTATTTTTTGGTTTGATTTATCTAGATCTGAAAGAGGAATATTTAGATCTCCCACTATTATGGTTTTACTCTCTATTTCCTTCTTGAGCTCTGCCAGTTTCTCCTTTATCAATTTGGATGCTATACCATTTGGTGCATATATATTGAGTAGTGTTATTTCCTCATTGTTTATACTGCCTTTACTCAGGATGTAATGACCTTCCCTGTCTTTTTTAATCATATCTATTTTTACTTTGGCTTTGTCAGAAATCATAATAGCCACTCCTGCCTTCAAGTTTTTCTCATTTGACGCCCAAAAGATTTTGCTCAAGCCCTGAACCTTAAACTTGTGTATGTCCTCCCGCCTCATATGTGTTTCTTGTAGACAACATATGGTAGGATTTTGGTTTCTAATCCACACTGCTATTTGCTTCCGTTTTGTGAGTGAGTTCATCCCATTCACATTCAGAGTTATAATTATAAGTTGTGCATTCGCTAACATTTTCGTATCCTCCCCTATTCCTATCCCTTCTCCTTATACTATTTCCTTTTAAACCAGTGGTTTGCTATTAAGACCCTATCCCTTATCCCCTCCCTTGACTAACTTCCCTTTCTACCCCCTCCCTTATTATTCCCTTCTTTTTGTTTTTAAAGGCCTAATGAATTCCCTCCCCCTTCTTCTCCCCTCCCTTTTTTTGACCTTCCCACTCCCCTGCTCCCCTTGGTTTATCCCCTCTGACTTTCTCAGTCGGGTTAGATAAGAGTTTTATATCCCAATGGATAGTATAGCTACTCTTCCCTCTCCAGATTGATTACACTGAGAGTAAGGTTTAAATATTACCTCTTAATGCTCTCTTCCTTTCCTTCTTATAATAGTATTTGTCCCCTCTCCCTCCCATGCCCTCTTTGTGTGTAATAGAATATCCTATTTTCTTATTCACTCAAGTTTCTCTTTGTGTCCCCTGCTAATCACCCCCTCTTTCCCATCCCCCATGTCATCTTAGATTATTTAGTGTTCCACCCTCACCCTGTGAATTATTCTTCTGATTACTATAATAGTGAATACTATAATAGTGAATAGAGTTCACTACAGAGAAATATACATAGCATTTCTCCACATAGGAATACAGATAATTAGATCTCACTGAGGCCCTTAAAAAGGCAAATTTAAAAATTATAAGTTTTCTTGCTTTCCCCTCTGTATCTTATTTACCTTTTCATGTTTCTCTCGATTTTTGTGGTTGGATATCAAACTTTCCATTTAGTCCTGGTCTTTTCTGTGCAAATACTTGGAAATCTTCAATTTTGTTGAATGCCCATACTTTCCCATGGACTTTTCTAGCCTTTTGAGCTTAGTTCCAAATTTCCAGCCAGAATGGTTGGATCAGTTCACAACTCCACCAGCAATGCATTAATGTCCCAATTTGGCCACATCTTCTCCAACATTCATTACTCTCCCCTACACTCTTTTTAGCCAATCTCGTAGGTGTGAGGTGATACCTCAGCATTGTTTTGATTTGCATTTCTCTAATTATTAGAGATTTAGAACACTTTCTCATGTGCTTATTGATAGTTTTGATTTCTTTATCTGAAAATTGCCTATTCATGTCCCTTGCCCATTTATCAATTGGGGAATGGCTTGATGTTTTTTATACAATTGATGTAGTAACTCCTGTGTAAATAGAATTAGCCAGATCCCATTAATAGTCAAAAATCTACTCAACCCAGGCGTGCTAATGATGTCACTCCCACCTCCCTTAGTGGGGAGGGGAGACGAGTTACCGACACGTGACAATAAGTAACAAATCAAGAATAAGGGACTGCCCTTTGGGCAGTCCAAATCAGTGTAGAAACTGCCATTTGTCCATTTGAATTAGAGGTGGACCACAGGAAGTGATGAAAGATACGATCTCTTTAAGTAAGTGAGTGAACTTCCTGTGGGGGCAGTTGCCGTCTGGAACTGGAGGAAGAAGCATCTCCTGAGACCACAGACAGCTTACACTCTGTATTGTCACGTGGGTAAGTTAGGCTGGCTTCCTTGGCCTAGCTGGGCCAATTCTAAACTCTGCCTATCTGGCTGTTGGGCCTTGTGGCTTACAGCTTCATTTATTTAGACTTCTAACCTCCCTCTTCTCTTTATCCCTACTTTACCTTCCTGATTGTAAATAAACTCCTCAACCCGATGCTGACTTGGGTCTGATTTAATTACGGAATCAACCTGAATTGTTGATTCCTGGCGGCCACACAATTTTAATATATAGATATAACAACTAAATTTTAATTCTTACACTCCTTGTATATTTGAGTAATTAGACCCCTGTCAGAGTTTTTGGTATAAATATTTTTTTCCCAATTGTTTCCCTTCTGATTTTGGTTGCATTGCTTTTGTTTGCACAAAAGCTTTTTTATTTAGTATAATCAATTATCCCATTCACATTCAGAGTTATAATTATCAGTTGTGTGTTCCACAACATTTTGGTATCCTCTCTTAGTTCTACCCCTTCTTCTTAGGATATTTCCTTTTTAAACCAGTGATTTGTTTTAAACCAGTAAGCCTTTTCCCCTCCCTTGATTTACTACCCTTTCTACCCCCTCCCTTGTTGTTTCCCTCTTTTTACTTTTAAGGCCTAATGAATTTCCTCTCCTGACTCCTTCCCTCCCTTTTTTAGATCTCCCCACTCCTCTGCTCCCCTTGGTTGGATATTGAACTTTCCATTTAGTCCTGGTCTTTTCTGTGCAAATACTTGGAAATCTTCTATCTTGTTGAATGCCCATACTTTCCCCTGGAAGTATATAGTCAGTTTTGATGGGTATGTGATCCTTGGTTGTAGACCCAATTCTCTTGCCTTTCTGAATATCATATTCCAAACCTTGAGGTCTTGTAGTGTGAAGGCTGCCAGATCCTGTGTGATCCTGATTGGTGCTCCTTGATATCTGAATTGTCTCTTTCTGGCTTCTTGTAAAAAATTTTTCTTTTACTTGGAAGCTCTTGAATTTGGCTATTATATTCCTGGGGGTTGTCTTTTCAGGGTTAAGTGTAAAGGGATCCTTTCAATGTCTATATTGCCCTCTTGTTGTAGAACTTCAGAGCAATTTTGCTGAATAATTTCCTTTAGTATGGAGTCCAAATTTCTATTAATTTCTGTTTTTTCAGGAAGACCAATGATTCTCAAATTATCTCTTCTAGACCTGTTTTCTTGATCTGTCAATTTCTCAGTGAGATATTTCATGTTTCCTTCTGTTTTATCAGTCTTTTGACTGCTTTATTTGTTCTTGTTGTCTTGAGAGATCATTGGCTTCTACTTGCCCAATTCTCGTCTTTAGAGACTGGTTTTCTGCTATATTCTTTTGATTTTCATTTTCGATTTGGTCTATCCTGTTTTCCAGCTGTTTGATTTTGGTCTCCAATTTGCTTATTAATTCCTTTGATTTGGGGGCATCTTTTTCTAATTGCCCGATTCTAGCGTTTAGAGACTGGTTTTCAGCTATAATCTTTTGGTTTTCCTTTTGAATCTGGTCTGTTTGGTTCTTCAGGTCTTCCAGCTGGTCATTTCTGGTCTTTAACTTGCTTATCAATTCATTTGATTTCTCAGCCTCACTTTCTAATTGTGAACCTCTGCCTTTTAAACTGTTATTTTCTTGCCAGATCTCTACCATATTTCTCATAATCTCAGATTTGAACTCTTCAATAGCTTGTGACCAGTTTTCATTTTGTGGGGAAGGTTTGGATATGATTACTTGTTTGTTCTCCTCTGCTGTTTGCTCTTTGTCTGGATTTTTTCTGTGTAAAAGTTGTTGAGTGTTAAAGATTTCTTCTTGATCTTTCTCTTCTGGGGTTCTTGTCTCTGGCTTGCCATTGTTAGCCCAACGACCTCTCAGCTTTATCCTCACGCCCAGGGTCTGTATGTGCTCTTTGGGCTCCTGAGGTCTCAGGTCTAGTTGTTCTCCCAAAGCTCCTTTAACAGTCTCAGGGCGCTGCTTCCCCAGTCATGCACCCCCTCTGCACTGGGTCCCCACCCAAGGTCCATGCTTGCGCTCAGGATCCGCATCTGCAGTTGCGACCGAGCCTGTGCTCAGGGTCTATGTTCAAAGTCTGCACGTTCTTTAGCCTCTTGGGGTCTTAAGTCTAGCTGCTCTCAGGAGCAGGCCCTGGTGACCCCAAGTAGCTGCCAATGACTTAATGGGTGCCCCAAACTTGTTCTAAGTCTTTTGCGCTGGCTTTGGCACTGTAGGTGGTGTGGGGGCGAGAGGGGATTGCTCAGCTCGCGTTTTAGTGAGAGCTGTTTCACCCCCTTATAGTATGGTAATGCCCTGATTCCACGTACCTCTAATGCTGCGCCCTATTGTAGGGTCCCTTCGTTTTTTGTTTTTATGTCTTCTTAAGTAGTCCTGTATGTGTGGGTTAGGAGAGGTTAAGCAGGTGCTTCTACTTTTCCGCCATCTTAACCTGGAAGTCTCTTGCAACTATGTTTTTATGTTCATTCTATAAAACTGGGCATTTCTCTTTTTAGAATTTAAAATTGTCATTTGTTATAGGTTAATAAAATAACTTAAGGCATGTATTTCAGAATCTTTTTTTCATCCAAGGCCAAGTCAGTGTGTTAGATACTATAGCTAAAGTATACCAAGAACCTCATAGTAATCTTGTAGGAAAATCATAGAAATCAAACTTGAAGATTTCAGAAGTGATTATTTCTCCTGTTCTCTTGGAGTTGTAAACTCTAGAGAAAGTTGCAGAAATAAGAATTCTGTTTCTTAGTTCATTTTGGTCCTTTTAATTTAGAAGACTTTTTGTTTTCCAGAGTTCTCTGTTAAAATACAAATGCCAGGGTAGTGGGGTGGCTCAGTGGATTGAGAACTAGGTCTACAGATGGAAAGTCCTAGGATCAAATCTGGCCTCAAATACTTCCTAGCTCTATGACCCCTGGGCAAGTCACTTAATCCCTATTGCCTCGTCCTTGCCACTCTTCTGCCTTGGAACTAATACACAGTATTGAGTCTAAGGTGGAAGATAAGGATTTATTTAAAAAAAGAATACAAATACCCCCAACTAGGCACATTGTATTTAAAAAAAATTTTTTTTTTATCATCTGATACTTGTGTGTGCACTAGGAGATGAAGGAAGAAGGGAGGAGGGCTGCACTGGGAGGGGAAAGTATTCTGTAGGCTAAAAGTAAACTCTTTAAAATCTCTGGCATTATACTTCTAAAATTATCATATTTGCCACCTTTCATTCTGGGACCTACAATAGAATATTTCTTTTTAATGGTGCATCTCTTTATTGATTTGTTGTAACTAGTTTTAGGAAATATTTTTCAAAAGAAAAACTATAAATTCAGCATCAAAATAATGCAAAATTCTCAAGTTTTTTTCAGGAAATAAATTTGGTAGTCTACAGTAACATATAAAAGTTGAGATTATAGGGCAGCTGGGTAGCTCAGTGGGTTGAGAGTCAGGCCTAGAGATGGGAGGTCCAGGGTTCAAATCTGGCCTCAGACACTTCCCAGCTGTGTGACCCTGGGAAAGTCACTTGACCCCCATTGCCCACCCTTACCACTCTTCCACCAAGGAGCCAATACACAGAAGTTAAGGGTTTAAAAAAAAAAAGTTGAGATTATTCTTAATTGAGAAGTGATAATTGTTCAATCCTCTGGCAACCATCTTTTAATATATTGAATCCCAAAGCCCTCTTTTCCCCCTTACAAAATTCAGTATCCTTCCTTTATAAGCCAAAAACTATTCATTAATAAAGGACAACAGCTATGTGGAATTAATGGAATTTTTAGATTAATTAAATGCCAAAAGAAACTTAATTATAAATAAATTATAAATCTTACTACAGGTTTCTGGCATTTTAAAAATTTTCTGGCAAGCATCACTGTTCATTTATTGATACAGACCAGAAAAGAGACTAGAGTGTTGGAAGAAAAACTATTCAGTACATTATCCATATTAATTGTAATAATTGTCTGCATGTATTCTGCTTGTACTTGGTGTAACATTTTGAGGCTATTTACATGAAAGGAATAAAAATGATTTGGTATAATGAAATGTCCTTTATATGATAACTATTGAATATTGTGACCTAGTTCCTGTGTTGCTGAGATCCTTTAGAAATGTATTGTATTTATTTATATTGTATAATATTGTAGCTTAAGATTTTTTCAGAGCAAACATAAGGTTGACTGCTTTTAATATTACCATTAATATCCAGATTTAATAAGAAACCAAAGAGAGGAATACAGTATCTACAGGAACAAGGGATGCTTGGTACTTCACCTGAAGATATTGCCCAGTTTTTACATCAAGAGGAACGATTAGATTCTGTAAGAACAACATTTTACTTCATTCCAACTTGTTTGAGGAATCTTTGTTTTAAATTAATTTTGTTTTGTATAACTACTTTAAAATGCCAGCCTTTGCAGTTAAATACATGTAATCCCAAAATAACCCAAAGTTCATCCTTCTGGTTTCTAACCTCAAAATATTGCCCTTGATATTTTGGAATATCAGTTAACTTTTTTTTTCAGATTTTTTAAATTATAATAGTTCATGAGACTTTTACAAGTCTTTTATTGTAAACATGCATATGAACATTAGAAATGACTGGCAAATGTCACATGGTTTTAGTACGCCAACTTCTATTTTTGTTTATACTTTAGACTCAGGTGGGTGAATTCCTGGGAGATAATGATAAATTTAACAAAGAAGTTATGTATGCATATGTGGACCAACATGACTTTTCAGGAAAGGACTTTGTTTCAGCCCTCCGCATGTTTTTGGAGGGATTTCGGCTTCCAGGAGAGGCTCAGAAAATTGATCGGCTAATGGAAAAGTTTGCTGCAAGATACTTAGAATGTAACCAAGGGTAAGTAAAATGAGATGAATTATTATTACGTAAAATTATAAAATCAACTAAAATTTGTAATGTGGTTCTTCATTATTTTTCAGACAAACCCTTTTTGCTAGTGCAGATACTGCCTATGTTTTGGCATACTCAATTATCATGTTGACAACAGATCTTCATAGCCCACAGGTATATTGTTTTTCTAAGTTAGTTTTCCTGTAATTCTTCTAGAATAAAAGGAGTTTTGAATGTGATCCTATGGAATTTTGACTTATTTAAATCAGCTGCTTAAACTATTTCTCTGCTTAATTCTTCTGATCTGTTCCGATTTGCCTTTGGTTCAGAGGACAAGAACTGGGATTGACCCATAAATGTGTAAAAAATTCATGGCTCTCTTGCTTATTGTTTACATTTCTGTCCAATCTATTGGACCAATCTGTTTTTAAAATGAATTTCCTCATTGCTTTCCTTATTGTTCTTTGACCTTTGTTTCTCATCCCAAAAAAGCATTCATGATTGACTCAAAAACAGTTTGGTAAAAGTACAAATTAAATTTTAGCCCAAATTGAATATTGCAGATAAAGACATTCTAGATTGTTTTTTCATTTCTGTTCTTTCTTACCATAACATATAAAAAGTACTTTTACATTTTAAAAAATAAGTAAGTGCTTTAGAAATATAAGGTAGTTTTTTCTTTCCAATTGGTGATTTATTTTCTCTGATACCAAATGATGATAATGAAAATAGTACAGTGATGATGGTTTAGCTCTAATGTATCCCATTTCTTTGTGAAAAGAAAAAAATTAATGGTTTTAATTTCTGCTTGATTATATTTTGCTTTTAATATGCATTTTATAGCCTTTGGTGTTTGTTCTGTTATCCAATGAAATCTTTAAATGATTAGCCTCTTTATTAATTTTTTTCTTTTTTAAGAATTTCTTTTGAATTTTTTTCTTAAAATAATCCAACCTTTAACCTTAAAGTAAGTTAGTATAGTAAACATTGTATAGTAATTTATTTTGCTTTCCCATGATCCTCTCATGAACCTAAAGTACTGAGACTTATTTAGAGACTCTCTATATTCTCCACTTCTTATTTAGTGTCTCCCTTAGGTAAAGAGGTTGGAGATCTGATGCAAAATTTTCCTACACTCATTATTTTGGTAGCATGTTTCCATTTTAGACCCAACATCAAATATAATAGCAAACATGACAGGAAAATGACTGAACGGTTTTACATAATTTTTATATTTATAAGACTTCTCCCCTAGGAAGGACTATACTTAATTAGGAGACAGTATTGGGCTTTGAATGAAATCGCTTCCAAACTTAACACATTTTCCATGCTTTTTCCCCTGAATAGATTTTCTGATCCATATAAACACTGAAGTTCTTAGAAAATAGTTTCATTTTTCAGGATTTTATCTGAATTCTTTAACATGTCAACCTTCTAGTGAAATGAAAGAAACATTTCTTTATCCTCTGAAAAGTTTTATTCTATTGTTTCATCATTGTGAAATTGATTTTGGATTTTCAAAGATTATACCAGCTAAATAAATAGATTCCATGAAGCTCCAAAGGTTTTCCCATGTTTCTTGGGATCAACATGGTCTGTTGTCCAAGAGTCAGCCCCACTTTGGATATGGAGCCCTTTGTTACCAGAAGGCTGGCCACTAGCCATTAAAATTTTTCTCTATGACACTCTAGGAAAAAGATTTACAAAATGACCTCTAGTCTAATATAGCTTTCTTCTTTTTAGGCAGTAATAGAGGTAAAGTGATGGAAAAGACTATGACAGATTTAGTTTACCAAATTGGGTCCTCCTAGCATAAAAAAATGTTAAGAATCGTACAGTTCTTAAATCCTATGTAAACATTTCTTTGACAGCCTTTGATATTTGGTCTTTGTCCTATTTCTAGTGAGTTGATATGCTCCTGGAGATACTGAATCCCGTCCATATGGACGTTCTCACTATAAATGAAGCCAGAGAACATAAATAAGTTGTAGCTAAATGGAAGATTGCCTCCCAGGTTCTTCTTTGATAGGCAAGTGAAGGAGTTGGCAGAGTTCGTTTTATTGTTCAAGCAAAGGCAACAAAAAGTATTATTTCATGGGATGTTTCTTGGTCATCTTATCTTCCAGTGCTTGTGCTGACTGTAAGCAAACAACCTATATGATTTCTACTTATGCATCAACAACAATAGGTGATGGATTAGAGAAATTCTATTAAGATATTGACAATATGTATACCCCAAACTAAATCAACATATAATTTAATAGTTACTTTAGTGCAAAACTGTGAAAAATGGAGGATGACCAAAAAAAATACATTGGGAAAATAAAATTCATAATTAAGAAATGATAGAAGCGAAATACTCCTAGATTAACCAGCAGCTCTATATTTATGTATTGTAAATATTTTCCTTCAAGAAGAGTCAACATCACAAAAAGTGAAGTAGATTTTGTCTAAATAGAAAAGCCCAGTTACCAAGCATGTTAGTTGTTTCAAAATAATAAATTTTGTTCCTGGAGATGTTAAGTCCATAAGTAGATTGACACACTTGGGCACAGTTAATTTGGTCATAGTTCCAGAGAGAATGAGAGGCAGGATATATAGATAATAAATAATGGTAGCATCCTCAGCCTAGGTTCCTAAGATAACATTGTGAAAATTATAGGAAACTCAGTCCCATTATTTTCTCCACTATTATTTAAGGTTTAAAACTATTCTGCGACCCAATTTTATAAAATGGTTCTTTTCTATACAGCTTTCTTATATAGTTATACTTCTATACTTTCTTCAAAAACTGTCAAATAGTTTGATTTTAAGTTGTAATTTTTAAAAAATTGAATTTAGATGTTCCAAGACAGTAATGGTGAATCAATGACACGGGTGCTAAAGATGGCATGCAGAGCACTCTCTGTGGACACAGGGACACACACATGTTACTAAAAAGGCAGAGGAATTTGGGTGGAGCTGCTCCCTTCTCCCTCCCCACCATGCCTGACAACATTTTTTCACATCCCCCTCCCCTCTGCCCAGCAGCCCAATGAGAGCACACAGTGGGTAAAGTGGGCAGCTCACAGGTGTCAGCTGGATGAGAGCAGAGCACTCAGCCTCTCCCCTCCCCCTCTTCACCTGAGTTAAGGACATTCTTCATTTCACCCACCCCTCCACCCTGCCCAATGGGAGCTGTTCTCTCCCCTCTGTGGGGTAATCGGGGGACAGGGCATGGCAGATGGTCTCTGGAGAGTGGGATAGGGACAGGGACAGGCGCTTCATCTCAAAAAGGTTTGCCATCACTGTTCTAAGGGTTTAATTTCATCTCTTATCTTTAGTATTCCATTTTGTCTTCTCCACTATAGTAATGGTTTTAGTTTTGCTAATAAGTATTTATTTCACCCATAATAGCAAGCCACATTCTTAGCACTCAGATTTAAAATTTAGATGAATTCTATCAAACTAGTCACTTATTTTCAACTGCTGTTTCTCTCTGAAAAATGTTCATTATAGAGTACTATTATATTTTATAATATTATTAAAACTTAATTTTATTTGGGGGGGGTTACTTAAGGGTTATTTAAGTCAAGCTTTATTTTTGGCCTTCATTTATTCTTGGTAACAATCAATCTGACTTGTGTAGATCATAGAATAAAAATTTAGTTTGAAATCTTGGGGATCTAGTAATGAAGGCCATAGATGTCCAACCTTCCCTTTCCTTCCACTCTTCTACCTTCTCTCTCCTGCCTATATACTAATCCTTCAAATTCTTTCAAAGGAATTTAGATTCCCAAAAAGGAAATATACTTTTTGCTTAATAGGACTGCTTTACACCAAGCATATGGATTTCTAGTATGATTGTGGCATTTCCTCCTTAAATGTTTTTTCTTTCGTTTCCCAAATAAGTATTTTTTAATTTTTCCTTAAGGGCAACTTGTTTTTCTAACTTTGCCCCTTCCCCATCCCACTGGTTTTCCTTTATGTTACAATGTAAAGAGCATCTTTCAAAATTAAGTACAGGTATACCTTCCACACTGTGACTTTTCTATAGTTACTATAAACACCCCATAAAAGAAAAAGAAAAAAAATCAGATTTCTTTTCTGACATGAAGAGAGGCAAAAAAATTTTACTCAGATTTTCCAGATTGCTGGGGCACCATGTCCCTAACACCCATAATGTAGAAGGGATACCTAGATATTGAATTATTCCGTTCCCTTGTCCTATATTAAAAATGACAATTTTAAAAAATCTATTCAAGATGCTATTTTAATTATTTTCTCTTTAGTTACTTCTAGAAGCACTCTTCTCCCCATTTTCCTTATATGCCAGAATCATTGTTTTGCCAAGGATAAAATGGAACCTGAATAGAAAATGTTCTGTTAGTATGGTCTTTTTAACTTTTTAATTTGGGAACATGTTTTTCAGTGCTTGATTACTTTATATGAACTTTCATGTAAATTTATCCCTTATCTTTGGAGAGGCTATTTGCTATCCTCATCAATGAAATTCAAATATATCTTCAGATTCTTTTCTTTTGTGTTATATTCCTTCACCATTGTTTGTATCATCTTCAAACATTTACTAGCCTTTTTTTGTACATTCAGCATTCTATATAGTACTTGTACACAAATTTCTTTCCTTTCCCATCTCTTTATATTTTGTTCCTAGTGTTTAATCTACCTAAAGAATAGTTTTCCATTTTAACTTTTTAGAGATTATTCTGAAAAAAACTTTATTTATGAGACTGTAGAGCAGATGATGGACAAGTAAATGGCCCAGTGGATAGAGTGCCAGGCCTGGAGTTAGGAATCTTCCTGATTTCACCTCTGGACTCAGATACTTGCTGGCTATGTGACCCTGGGCAAGTCACTTAACCCTGTTTGTGTCCTCTTCCTCATTTGTAAAATGAACTGGAGAATGAAATGGCAGGCCACTCTTTGTATCTTTAGTGTCTTTGCCAAGAAAATCCCAAATTGGGTTGTGAAGTCAGACATGACTGAATCATAACCACATAGCAGATGCAAATACCTTGCTACTGCTTTTCTCTCTCCCTTACCATTGTTGTAAATCAGTGCAATTTCTAATCTAACCTCTTAATTTCTTCTTCATATCAGAGATCATTATACTTTTTGCTTTTCTTATACCTGCAATTTATGTAGTTTATACTAGGACTCCTGATTCACTGTCATTTGGAGTCATCTGGGTTTATGGCTATGCTGGTTCCCAAGTATGGTGATGGAGCTACCACCTTACAACTTCCAAACTTTGGTTCCTGCACCTTTTCTGGGTATGCATTAGGTCCTTTTTTTCACTTAGGGTGTCTTTAAATAGGAGAAAAACTTCACAGCATACCTTGCCTATAGGCACCTAATGACAATTATCCTTTTAAGTTAGCTAAAGACATATATTTTACTTGTCCTAACATTTCAGATAGTTATCATCTTCACTTCTACTACATGAGTACTTTTAACTTCTTTGTGTTCTTCTGGAGTGGTGATTAGGCTTTTTTTTTTGGATATCCTTAAGTGACCTTGATTTAATATTTGTAAGAATTTTTAATAGAGTTCTCCAACTTCGCTGAGGACCATTTCCATCCTCATTATCTCATTCACAATTCACATTGTTTAGTATCAGACTGAGATGAGGTCATGTAGGGCATCATTTGTCTAAGCCTGTCAACTTTGTCTTAAATTTCATTAACATTTGGCCAAACAGTTTTGGTGTAGTAGAAGGCGCTAATGCTTCTTCTAATGATTTGGAGTCAAAGGAACTGGATCTGAATATTGGTTCTGATACTCATTAACCATTTGACTGAAGGCAGACTGTTTTTATCTCCCTAAGCCTCAGTTCCCTCATCTGTAAAATGGTGTTGTGAGGAAATCACATCATAAATTATAAAGTGATAGATAGAGAGATAGAGAGATAGATATCATAATTTTCTATTTATATACAGAAAATAATCTTGTTTTCTTTTTTCATTCTTGTTCTTATGTAGTTGAACATTTTTCCTTTCATGTCTACAAAAGTATACATAGAGTCTGTTGATTGATTATATTTGAATTCTAACAAAATGAGTGCAATTTCATCTTAATTTTCATTGTTTTTCATTGTTTTTCATGTTTAGGTAAAGAATAAAATGACAAAGGAACAGTATATTAAAATGAATAGAGGTATCAATGACAGTAAAGACCTTCCTGAAGAATATTTGTCAGCCATTTATAATGAAATAGCTGGAAAAAAGATATCAATGAAAGAAACAAAAGAACTAGCAATGCCTACAAAGTCAAGTAAGCAGAGTAAGTACCTAAATTAGTCAGTTGCTGATTATCAATGGCAGGGAAAAAAAGGACCTTCTTTATTATATAACTTCATCATTGCTCAGTAATAAATTGTATATACTTCGGTGCATGATAGATGCTTATTTAACAATGTTTATAAAGTCTTTATGACAGTATGATGTTGGAGCCAAATCAGACAAAGAGTATTGATGGGTATGAGGGGAACTGCTATGTGGAAATAGTCCCAATAAGCTAAATAGATGTAGGTGGTTAGACTCCATAAATTTCTTACCCTTGGAATTGGGGCTTCTGCTTTAGACCAAGGATCAACAAATTATGGCAAGAGAGCCAAAATAGATAGCCAAAAATGGCTTTGCATTTTAAAATAAAATTTTATTTTATTTTACTGGAAATGTAAAAACCATTCTTAGCTCGAAATCCATAAATAGGCAGTAATTTGCTGATCTCTGCTTTAGGCACAGGTAAGTCAGTTAGTCATCTAGCATTATTAAGCACCTGCTCTGTTCCAGGCACTGTGCTAAGCACTAAGGATACAGAAACAATTCCTGTTCTCAAAGACTTTAGAATCTAATGGGGGAGATAACAGGCAAACAACTTGGTACAAACAAGATATATACAGGATTAATGGAAATTAGTCTCAGAGGGAAGGCACTCAGAGTTAAGAAGTTGAGGAAAGACTTCCTGAACAAGGTGAGGCTTCAGCTGATACTTTAAAGAAGTTTAATGGCTGAGATGAGAAAAGTAAGAGTGTTGCAATGATGAGTGACAGCCAGGGAAAATGCTCAATTGGGAGCTAGAATGTCATGTGTGAGCATTTTTACTGGATTTCAGAGCAGAGAAATGAGGGAGTAAGGGCTAAGAAAGCTGAAAAGAGAAGAATGGGCCAGGTTATTGGCTCAAACAGGCCTATGCTGAAAAGGATGATGTGAAAACCGAGTACTGAGACTGGGGTGCCAAACATAGATGAGGGAAACAAGGCATAGGGAGAACTAGGCAGTTCTGGACTGTGAGGGTCTCTCCTCAAAGCAACCTCTGAATATGGGCCTTGGGCCAGAAGAGCTAGGTATACATGAGGATGTCCTGCAGAGTGAGGGTAATGTCATTCCAGATTTCTAAATCCTGTAGGAGGAGTATCTCAGCAGGGGACTTGGAAACAAAAGAGGTGACTGGATTTACTTTACTCTCTATGAAATTTTCTTATCGGGAAAAATTTATTTCACTGATCAATGCTTAAAAAATTATATTTACTATAAGTGAAACTGAGTAGTTATTTGTATTCTAATCCCTTCATGCTCTTATGAGAATAAAACCTGAATAACAGTTGAAATTTCACACCTTACAACTGGATCAATCCACATATACCTTTCTAAAAATTTTTCCTTTTTGTTATAAACTTGCCAGAGATCCCAAGAATAGGATTTTTCATGTACTGTCATGAACACATTGACACTTTTACAGTTGTTCCATTGTACATTTCAGGAGTTTCACACTTGATTGCTTATTTATCATTTGTAAAAGGCTCAAAGTGGGACTAGAAAATGGTTTTTCATGTGTTTTTCCTTCCCTAGATATAGGTAAAATGTAGAATACAGAGATAATCTGGAAAATTCCTAGTTCTATTTTATAGATGGAATAATGCTTATTTCATCTCAGTACTTCAATTGTATTCAAAGACAAAAACAATGGAAAAGAATGGTTTGGATAGGAATGTCAAAAAAGATATTCTCCAGCCCCTTTTTCACATTTTCCAAAATATGAGAGAGTAATGCTACAGTAGTGTTCTGGGAATATAATTAGAAAAGGGTAATGAAGATGATGGAAACAGAGAAAAAATTTAAGACTTTGAATCCAAGGCCTAGAAATTTGGATTCAGCAGGAGCTAGTGAGCAAAGAAAATGTTGAACTTGATTGATTGATCATTAACTTTTACTTGAGTTGATGATGATTATTAGCTATTATATTTATAACAGGTTTAAGTGCATCTACTTAACTTTTCATTTTCCAACCAAATATAGACTAATCAACTTCTGCCTTTTCACATTCTTATTTATGGCTCTTCTATAATAATTCTCCAAGGGTTCTTCCCTTGCATTTTACCATTACTTGAAAGCTTGGAATCAAACTCATAGAAACTGGAAGCAAGAAAGTTAGGGTGGTACATTGAGACTAAAACATGCCAAAATACCTTCATTACTGTACCTTTCTTGACTCCCTAGGAAATGACAAGCATGTTTGGTACGGAAAGGCAATTCTCTTTGACCTTTCAATTAAATCCTCTTTGCTCCCAAGTTTCACCTGCTACTCCTGACTGCCATCCTCAGACTTTTTCTCTAAACTCTTACTTTATTTACTTTTTAACCATTACTTTTTTATACTGTAAATAAAATGGTAATTGGAAAAAAAAGCCTTATTTTTAATTTAGCAATATTAACTATGCATATATAAAATAAAATTGTTGCAGATGTAGCCAGTGAAAAGCAGAGGAGACTTCTGTATAATTTAGAAATGGAACAAATGGCTAAGACAGCTAAAGCTCTCATGGAAGCAGTAAGCCACGTTCAAGCACCTTTTACCAGTGCAACTCATCTGGAACATGTGAGACCTATGTTCAAGGTGAGAATTGTTAGTGATTTATGTTAATAAGATATATATATATTTTCATCTAACTGCTTTCTTTAATAGTCAGAAATAATGCCTAGACCTAAAGTGTTGGTCATATGGGAAATTCAGAATTATGATTTGAAATAAAAATGTAAATCCTAAATAAAGGCTAAGGGATAGCACTCTTATACAGTAGGGGTCATTTTTAATATTAGGGAATGAAAGTAAAGAATGGCCTTTAATATATATATCAGCTTAATATAAATTATAAGGCTATTATCATATGGAAAACGGATTTGTTTTTTTCCATGGTGGTGCTCTAGCAGACAAAATTAGGGCCAATGGGTAGAAGTTACAGAAAGATATTCTCTCTCTCTGGAAATGGATAGCATTTTTCATCATGGGTCCTTTGGAATTGTCTTAGATCATTGTCTTGATTAGAAGGACTTCTGAGAGAGACAACACGCAAACAATTAGATAAAAACAAGATTTGGACAGGATAAATTGGGAATGATCAACCTAGGGAAAATACTGAATTTGGGGAGTTGAAGGAAAGGCTTCTTTTGGAAGGTAAGATTTAAGCTACTTAAAGGAAGCTAGGGACACCAGAGATGGAGATCAGAAGAGAGCATTACAGGCATGGAGGTTAGTCAGTGAGGAGATACTGTATCTAGTGTGAAGGATAACAAAGAGGCCAGTATCATTGAATTGCAAAGTAGTGTGATTGTGATGTGACTAAGGAGTAAAAAGACTGGAAAGGTATTGGGGAGGTGGCCAGCAGGTTAAGAATGCCAAGCAGGATTTCATGTTTGATCTTAGAGGTGATAGGGAACCACCATAGAAAAGTGGAAGGGAAGGTGCAGTATAGATTATATTGCTCTAGGGCTTAGCACAGTGCCTGGGGCTTAGTAAACACTTGATAAATACTAGTTGAATGACTAATGGTTCTGAATTTATTTTCTTTCATTTGTACTTTTGTCTTCTATTCTACAACTTGGATAGACTCTTGACACTATTTTCTTAAAGATGTTTTTTGTTTGTTTTATGCCTTTGGATTTTTTCTCTTCATGTTTAGATACTTTTAGGAATCTAAAAGGAGAGGAACTTTTTTTTTAACATACATACATTCTTTCAGGGGAAAAAAAATCAGTTGGTTTTAACACGTGATCAGTTGGTTTTAACACGTGATCAGTTGACAACTGCCTACCATAACAGATACCTTTAATCATTAAAACAGTACCCTCAAGTTCTTCCTTATTAATCCTTAAGTGAAAATATATTCTTACTCTTCTCTATGAAAATTTCTGCTACTAACTTCCCAAAGCAAGAAACTTTAAATTTTCATAAGGGCTCCTAGAAAACGGCTTAGATTATCTCCTTCACCTTAAGCCTTGTTTTCCCAGGTATCTTGAAAAGAAGTTTCCAAACATCTGTGGCCAAATGAATAGTACTGGACCTCTTATTAGCTATGTGATTCTGAGGAAGTCTTAAGAGACATTATGTGTCTAAGCTTGTACAATGAGGAAAATGCTTTCTTCCACCCAGGGCTGTTAGGAGGACCAAAAGAGATCAAAGTCATGATGTGATAAATATCAGACCTCATTTTTATTCTCTTTGTACTTCTATACTGTCATTCAGCAGATTGTACCTAACAGTGTTAATTAATTTCATGCCAATAAAACATGAACAAGACAGTGTTTACAGGGGGCAGTGAGCACTATAGGGATTATATTGTAAATTGGATAAGAAGCAGACTGATGTTCAGAAGAATTAAAGCTGCTAAAAGTCCAAATGATATATTTTGGATCATTGCCATCCATCCAAATTTTTGTCTGAAGTGACTAGCAGGATTATACAGTGAGATTTCATGATGTTGAGGTTTGATTTTGAGGCGTTTCTTGTAGTGAAAGCTAGACTCATCTGTGTTACCCTGAACAAGTTTTAGATCCTTTGAACCTTTGTATCTTCTTCTCTAAAAGAAAGATAATCATCTACTTAACAATATAGGGCTATTGTGATTTAAAAACTAAGCAAAAGAAAAACATTTACCTTAAAGCATTATATAAATATGAGGTATTACTTTAAATAATATATAAATGAAATGGGGCTCTACCTAAATTCTGGGCTCTTGTTTCTTCCTTTTCTGGGCAATTGTCTAAGTAGAACAGGTAACTTTTTCATCACATGAAGGAACAAGGCTAAAATTTATTTCAGGCACCAATTTTAAGAAGAAGATAAATGCAGGTCCTGAAATTACATAAATGATTGAAAGTCCTGAAACCAATAATTGGGCATTTAGGATTTATAGAGATGAAAAATCAATGGAATTCTTTGAGAGTATGAGAAGCTCTTTCTTAGAAAAATAATTTATATTTTTGTGTGTCAGTCATTGATGCTTTACTTAGAGTTAATGTTTTATAGCTGTTGTATTTAAAACAAGTTTAAATACTTTGTTTACTATTCTTGAAAAAAAGTCTAACTTACCAGAACTCATTTTGCTATAAATTATATCTTAATATAATCTCTAAATTTTAAAATTTCATTTTCTTTATTCAGACAATATTTTAGAGTTTCTCAGACATTTTTGGTTCTTTATGAAAATCAGTGTATTATCATCATAGAGATGGATGTACTGGTTGAATTCCCGAAACATATTATGTTTTTTAATTTTTCTAGTTGGCTTGGACACCTTTTCTGGCTGCATTCAGTGTAGGCCTACAGGATTGTGATGATACTGAAGTAGCTTCTCTTTGTCTGGAGGGCATAAGATGTGCAATCAGAATTGCCTGCATTTTCAGCATTCAGGTAAGATGGAATTTAAGAATTGAATATTTTGATATGTTTAGCTTTTGTAGTACGCTGAAAGTGTTATTTATGTCAGTATAGTATATAAGTACAAAAAATCTTGTTTATGTTATCTGAAAATGAATTAAGATTTTTTGGACTTCATTCAGTCAAGTAAAGTTTAAATTAAAATCTCCACTAAGGTTTTTCTGTTGTTTTAGGGATTTCTGATATGTTAAAAAAAATTATAAGACATAATGGAGAATCTAGAGAATGTTTTAAAGAACATTTTCTAAATTTTTGCTACCTACATAATATGACTGGAATATTTTATTTAAAAGTGTTAGAAATTGTACATTTACAAATTATTTTCAAAGTTTCAGATTTTTACTACCTACATAATATGACTGGAATATTTTATTTAAAATTGTTACAAATTTTAACATTTACAGTTATTTTCAAATTTACAAAGTTATTTTCAAATCAACACTTGATAATCTGTATGGGAACATAGCTGTCCTGTGATTAAAAGCAGGCTTTCTGTGTCTTTTTTTAGAAGCTATACTTTTATTCATGTATCTGATATAGAATTTGATCTGAAACAGATATAATATATATACACACATATGTACTTGCATCCACTGGTCCAGAAGTTTTTTTACCCCATTCAACCAATTGCTCAACTAATGTTCTTTCTGTTTCCCTTTTCTTTCACCCAAAGCTTGAAAGAGATGCTTATGTCCAGGCACTAGCAAGATTCACTTTGCTCACAGTGAGTTCAGGAATCACTGAAATGAAGCAGAAGAACATTGATACAATAAAGACACTCATCACAGTAGCTCATACAGATGGAAACTATTTAGGAAATTCATGGCATGAGGTATACATATAATTAGTTTATTGTTATATTTATAATGCATTTTTGTTCTATGTGATGTGTTGGTGCTAAATAGTTAAAACGGTGAATACAGTTGAAATACTTTGGGGAGAACTTATTTTATTTTCAATAAATATTAGATACTATAAAAAGTTATAATATTTTACAGTATAGATTTACTTTTTCTTTTGAAAAATCATTGCTACTCCCATTTCAGTACTTTTAAGGATATTGGTTTGTTGTTTGTTTATTATTAAGATACTGAAATGCATCAGTCAGTTGGAGCTTGCACAACTAATAGGGACTGGAGTGAAGCCGCGCTATATCTCTGGCACTGTCCGAGGCAGAGAAGGCTCTTTCAGTGGAACAAAGGACCAGGCTCCAGATGAGTTTGTAGGTTTGGGACTAGGTGAGAATTTTCTAACTAGGTTTTTTTGGGGGGGAGAAAGGAGGGTTGGGGGATTTGGCTGGGGAGGGAAGATTAAAATTTATTTTTTAACTTCTAACTAAGAGTTACTTTCCAATAGCATTAAAGTATTTTCTGAAGAGTTTTGTGAAATTCTTTGTTACCTTTTTTTGTGTGATGATTCAGGATAATTAAAAAGGGAGAAAAATCTATCTGGTGGGACTATGCCTACGCCCTTCCAGTTTTCATTTGGAAGAATGGTAGAGTTTGGGAGCAAAAGATGCAAATGAAGAGCCATTTGAGTTAGGCAAGAACATGGACTCCTGTCAGAAAGAGGAGGAAACCTAAGAAATTATATGGCTGGGAAGAAACTGAAGGAAAATTGGTTTTGAGGTCCTGGCAACTTGTAATACACAAAAATGATTACCTTATGCCATTTTGAATTGGAACTTTATTTCTTTGGAATTTTCCCTGTCTAATTGTGTGTAACAAAAAAACCCTAAAAAACTGAAGTGGATTTTGTGTTTCTTTAGCAGAGGAGGGGTAGAAAGCAAAAATGCATTCATATTTTATTTAATTTATTTGTTTTTAAATATTATATATATAAATATATATATATTTTACCAGTTGCATGTAATAACAAATTTCCACACAAGTTTTCCTAAGTTACACTATTCAACTTATCTCTCCCTTCCTTCCCTTCCCTTCCCCATCCTGGTCATGGGAGGCAATTCGATCTGGGTTACATACTTATTATCATGCAAAATATATTTCTATATAGTTCATTTTTGTAAGTGAGGAATCTTATAAAACCAAAATCCCAAAGCTTAAACCCAGATAAACAATTAGTATGCTTTCATCTGCATTCTGACTCCAACAGTTCTTTCTCTGGAGGTAGATACTATTCTTTGTCACAGGTCCCTCAGAATTGTCCTGGATCATTGTATTGCTAATAATAACAAAGTCTATGACATTTGATCATTCCACCATATTGCTGTTACTGTGTACAATGTTTTCCTGGATCAGCATGTTTCACTCTGCATCAGTCTGTGAAGGTCTTTCTGAAATCATCCTGTTTCATCATTCCTTATAGCGGAATAGAATTCCATCTCCATCATATGCCACAGTTTGTTCAGCTATTCCATTAATGATGAACATTTCTTTAATTTCCAATTCTTTGCCACCACAAAATGAGCAGCCATAATTTTTTTTTTGTAGAAATAGATCCTTTCCCTTTTTTTTTTTTAATCTCTTCAGGATATAGACCTCATAGTAATATTACCAAAACTGCATTCTTGATCCAAGATTGAATGGATAATTCTTGAGAAGTTATATTCATTTGTGGTAGTAAGGAAACAAGTAATGGGCTATCCTTGGAAATTGAGCCCAAATTCTTAAGAGCCACTGTAACTGGTATGTAAGATCTAGGAATTCCTACTAACAGAGAAGCCATATGCCAACAACTTGCTGATTAGATGTGGGAATCCAAAACAATTTAGACATATACTTAATGACCATTACAAGTTACCTATATGTACTGTGCCTAAAGAATATACTCTTAAATGATTATAAAGATAAGTTATATATAGGAGCTTAGAGAAGACAACAGGCATAAGGATTAATATGTTATTTCTTGTAGATTATGTTCTTAATTGTCTTGTTATAATAAATTATCTTTAAAATATCAGCTGGCATATTGTATTCATTTACCAGTTACATATCAAACACCTACTACTATACCTATGTGGAGAGGAGTAGTCATGATGGTTTTAAAAAAATGTGTACATCCTTAAAGTCTATCCTATAGGAATATCAGTTGAAGAAACTGCACATGTTCTCTAATGTAGAAGAGAAACTAAGAAGACATGCTACTTGTCTTCAAGTATGACATTTAGAAGAGGGAATAGATTTGTTGTTCTTTGCTCAGGGTCAGAACCCTGAGTAGTAAGTAAAAATTGTAAACACGGAAAATATACACTTGGTAAAAGGAAAGGATTCCTTAATTCATTTCCCAAAGATGAAATGGGTTGTCCTAGGATTAAGTGGATTCCTCTCTCCTCCCTTACTAGAGATGTTTAAGCAAAGGGTAGATGACCAATTGTCAGGAATGTTATACAGAAGTGGGATTTTCATTTAGGCATGAATTGAATTAGATGGTCT
Source organism: Gracilinanus agilis (assembly GCF_016433145.1). Lineage (NCBI taxonomy): Eukaryota > Metazoa > Chordata > Mammalia > Didelphimorphia > Didelphidae > Gracilinanus > Gracilinanus agilis. Next base: position 500,912,575 of record NC_058130.1, read on the forward strand.
TTAAGATGCCTCCATATTAATTCTGAAATTATGCAAAATTTTAGAGGGTAAAAATAAGGAATTTGAATCTCATAAAGAATTAGAATTTCATCTTATAGACACCAGGGAACCTGCAGTTGTGGGGAAAAGATTAAGCAAGATATGATGAAAGGTGCTTATTCAGGAAATTCATCTGACAAAAATTCATGCAGGATGGGTTAGAGAAGAATGAAACAAGAGGCCATGAGACAAAAATGCAAAATGGTGGATCCAAAGACTAGAATAGTAACAATAGAAGTGGAAAGACATTTGTACAAACATTTCAAAGAGCAAATCAGTAATGACTTCTTGATTTATCAGTTAGACTAGAAGAAATGAAAGAGAAGGGAAATTAAGGATGACTCCTAAGATTACAAGTTTGGGTAGCTGGGAAATATGTAGTTGCCATTGATGAAAATAGGGAAGTCTTAGAAATAAAGGAAGGTGATAAATTTAATTTTGAAATTGTGAGATTTGAAGTGAAAATAGGACATCCAAATGGGAATAGCAGACTAACTAAACTGAAAAGTCAGGATTAGAGATACAGATTTGGAAATCATCATTGTAAAGGTGTTAATTGAAACCATGAGTCTAGATACTCCTGGGTTTTCTCAATAAATTGAGAGCCATCTTATATTAAATAACTTAGGACTAATTTTATTAGATCGTGGGGTTTATGTTTCAATATAGTTATATTTTGTGGTGCTTAGACTCATATTTTGTATAAAAACCATTTTTCTATTTTTAGCAACAATGTGTATATTTGGCAACCCAAAGACACTGGTACCAATGATGTTTATGGGAGAAAAATAGCTCATAAAACTTTTTTTTTCTAAGCAAGAGAATTGATTCTAGGTATTTATCAATTATAATGATATGCCTTTACTGAACTGTCTCAAAAAATTGAAATGACTGATTAATTTATTTTATGGTAGTTGGAGGAAATGTGGACTGGAAGCAGATAGCAAGTATTCAAGAATCCATTGGAGAAACCAGCTCTCAAAGTGTTGTTGTTGCTGTAGATAGGTAAGGTATTAATTTTATTTCTTTTTTTGGTTTACTACTATTTGAACTACTTAAAAGAGCAAATAGTGTTACTAGAAAGTTTAAATATTTAGAGGAACTTTTAGAATTACCATTAACTTAGTATTTCTTCCAGGTTAGTATCTCTGTGTGTATCTGTATTCATATGTGATTAAATAACCTAATATGCTAATGTATTAAGAGTAGAAACAAGTAAATTTATGGATTTAAAATTGAAGTTTTAGTAAGAAAGCATTGGTCTAGGTTAGTGATGGGCAAACTACCCCACAGGCCAGATGTGGCCCCCTGAAATGTTCTATCCAGCCACAAAACATTATTCCTAATCTGATGAATACAATGAGTAGGATACAATACAATGAAACCTTGAAAGAGTTGCCTTAGAAACAGACTGACAGATGAGCATTTCCTTTCCTTTGGCCCCCCTCTTTAAAAAGTTTGCCCATCACTGGGCTAGGTGAAAGAGAAAATAAATGCTCCTATAAAGTATTTTTTTTATTTTATTGTTTCTTAAGAAGCATTTAATCAATTAACTTTATTGTTATAACTTTTATATACATACACACTATGTTGCATTTCTACACTAGTTGTCTTTCATTTCTTGTTGCCTTAGTACTGGTGTCTTTGAAAACTTTGTTCTTAGACCCCTTCACTTTTCTCCTTAAGTTCTTTCTTTGGGCCATTTTATCCACTCCTCTGGGTTCCATTCCCATCTCTAAGTAAAATATTTATTATGTTGAACCCACTCCTCTGAACATCATCTTGAATTCCTGACTACCTATCAGCTATCTCCATATGAATATACTGTGAACACACTCAAAAACTCATTCATCATTTTGTGCCCAAATTATGTCTTTCCCAGCCTCTTTGTTTGAATGATACCACCATCTTCCTATATAACCAAGAACAAAATCTTGACATCATATTTGACGCTTACTTTTCCTTCACCCACATCCAGTGATTTGCCAAGCCCTGTCTATTCTATTTCTGAAATCTCTTTCCCAATTTTGTCTCTTGTACACTTGAACTCCCACTGCCTATATCCACACAAGACCTTATTGCCTCTTTCCTCAAAAAGTTTTCATCTCTTAATTATTCTCCCTGTTCCCACTCTTTACAGTATTTTTCACTAAATTAACATTCCTACTTCATAGATATAACCTATACATTGGCACTTCCCTGCTTCCAAAATTGTGAGTGATTCTTCCTTACATGCAGGTTGAAATCCAAATTAAAATCCTGACATTAAAGCTCATCTACGCTATGGCTTTAGCCTGTCATTCAGTCATATTTCATCCTGTCCCCTTTTATGCACTCCATTTAAGCCAATATTGATCATTACCTATTCTTAGAATATTTCCTGCATTCTACTTTTATACAATAACTGTTGACTTTTAGAACCCAGAGCCAGAATACATTTACTTCACATTTCCACATTACTGAAGTCTTTCCCTTTAAAAATGAATATAAGTAATGCTTTTGGCAGTAATCTTTGCACCAACTAAAAATGCCTTATCCCTCTTCAAATCTTTCATAACATCTTTTATATTCCTTTCCTTTGTCTTTGTAGCATTCTGATTTGTTTCATGCTTCTTTGTGTATGTGCCTTATCCCTACAACCTGGTGCATTAGATTGTTAGCAGCAGCTTTTCATCTTTGTATCCTCGGTACCTGAAACAATGCCAGTGCATTTATTAAAAATGTTTTCATTGAACCATGCTATTAATGTGAACAGCATTGGAATTCATAGGTAAACTTTAAATACTCATGGATAATTTATGACCTCGAGAATGATTGTTTCTCCCACTCATGCCACTGTACTAACCTTAATAATTTTGATTTTATATATAAGGCGTTTTTCTTGAAACACCTCTGTAAGATAGGTAACATAATCATTTCCTTCTATTTAATAATGAGGAAAATGAGACTGAGATACTTACTCATGGTCATATTTTTTATAAGTCTATATCATGTTATCCATGGAAAAATTACCTTACATTCTGGTGCTCTTTTTCTAGGATTCAAGTACAATACTGGAAGAGAAGAGATATCTCAGAGGGGAGAATTTAGTGGTTTTTAGCTATCAACTCAAGAATAAAAGCTAATTACAAGCATTTCAGAACAAATTAAAAATTAATAAATCATCTTTTTAAATCATCTTTTTTGGCATACAAAATAATTGTGTTAGTTTCATCAGTTAATATTTTGTGAAGTCATACAGTTTCATGTAAGATACCTGTTGTGTTTTATTAATTTACTATTATTCAACAACATAATCTTATTACATACTCCACTTGGATGTTACTCTAAATAGGGTGCTGCTCCTGGAGTCAGGGAGACTGCTTTTCCTGAGTTCAAATTTGGCTTCAGATACTCAATTTGGCTTTGTAACCCTGGGCAAATCTCTTAACCCCGTTGGTCTCAGTTTCCTTATTTGCAAAATGAGCTAGAGAAGGAAAAGACAACCACTCAAGAAAACTCCAAATGGGGTGATAAAAAGTCAGACATGCCTGGAAACAACTCAACAACAATAACAACATGTACTCCACTGTCAGAATATAAAACATATTGGAAACTGAGTAATGTCTAAGATTTAGTTGTTCTATAAACAATATGAGTAATGGAAATATTACTTTACCAAATGCTTAGTGTGCTTTTTATTTTTTTAAAACTGTATTTTTAAAGAGTCAGAAGTCCAGGTTTTTATGAGTATCTTAATCATGGATTTTTCTTCCTCTTCTCCACTTGCCTGCCAGAATATTTACGGGGTCTACAAGGCTTGATGGAAATGCTATTGGTAAGTATGTAAAATTACTGTCACATTTACAAATTGGCCTTTTGATTTAAAAAGTTTGAGGTAACAATTTCAATCTATATTTGCTTTACAGTGGATTTTGTCCGTTGGCTTTGTGCTGTGTCTATGGATGAATTGCTTTCTACTACACATCCTCGAATGTTTAGTCTGCAGAAGATAGTAGAAATATCTTATTATAACATGGGAAGAATAAGATTACAGTGGTCTAGAATTTGGGAAGTCATTGGAGACCATTTTAATAAGGTATCTGACTAATTATTATACACATGTCATTTATAAATTGTAGCCTCACTATAGCATTGAAAGAACTGCTTTCTTGAAGATTATTCCAATAGAATACTAACTTAGCTTAGAGATTCTACCAAACTCAAAAGGGTTTGAGTATAGGCATGACTATCCTAGCTAAGTTTGGGGATACTCCCCCAAATTTAGACAGTTGGTCATAATTTTGCATGAAAGAAATAAAATGACCTTGATTCTGTGAGTTCCTAGTATTAGTCACATAATCTTCCTGGGCTTCAGGTTTGTTTTTTTTTTTTTTTTAATTATAAAATGAAAATTTGGTTATATATAGCCTTTGGCTTTACATCTATAATCTTTTTACTTGCCAGTAGTAGCAGAAAATGGAGCAAAGGAAGCTAAGAATAAAATAGTTCTTAGACTTTCTACAAACACTAACTATTGGTACTCTAAACATACAGTATTTGTTCGGAGACCAATAAGAAAATGAATCATGTCTATGTCAGCATTCAATTAGCAGATTCAAATTCAATCAACAAACATTAAGCACCTCCTGTGTGCCAGGCATTGTGCTAGTCCTGGGGGATATAAATACAAAGAAAGAACCAATTTCTGCCCTGAAAGAGTATGCATTCTTTGGGGGTAGGGGTGGGGGACCAGGGAAGGGAGAGGGGGAGGAAGAGATAAAGTTTATTGACAAAATAAATGTTCTTGACTTGTCTAATCAGAAAGTGACATTTAAAACTAAAAAAATCAGGCTACTCAGGATAGTTGGGAAGTTGTGTAATTCTCAAAACTCAGCTCCTTCTAGATATTTTGGGGTTTTTTTGACAGCAAATATTAAAGTTGTATCACAAATTGATATACAGTGATCCCTCACCTATTGTGAGAGTTACATTCCAAAGACCCCTATTATAGGGTGAAAATTTGAGAAGTAGTGACATTATATTTATTTTATTATTCTTTGATGGTAAGCATCTTCCTCTGGCTCTTGGGTTCATTGGCAGAAGCCTTAGAAGGTGCAGAATGTTTGGGTGGCATAGGACTTGAAATAAATTCAAACTTTTATGAAAACTTCACAAAAACACACCACTGCAGAGCAACACTACGCTCAGCAATCAGGCGTTGATGTGAAGTAAATGAGGAGAGATGCAAAACATATGGGCACAGTACAGGAGAGCAAACAGACCAGAGTTCCAGTTCCTGAGCCAATCAGTGTCCAAGATACAGAACACAGTGCTATGGTTGGTTGCCTTTCATTCCATCAACCAATAGCATGCATGTACAATCTCAGGTTGGCAAATTTGCACAGGCGTCAGTGGTACTGCCATTGTGTACAGTATGGTATTCATCTGCAGAATCCCACTATATAGCAAAAACGCCACAATACAGAATTAGATTTTAAAAAACTGCGATACAGTGAAGCCATTATAAGTAAACCTCGATATAGTGATGGATGACTGTATGTTGCTTATACACGGTGGGCCAAAGGGAGGTGTGAAGAATGCATGCTACATACATAAACAGAAAGAAAAGAAAGTACAGAATTGAGAGTTGAGATTCATTTTCAGACCCCTGAAGAATAATTTTAAGATTCTAATCTTTTTTTTTAAATACCAGCTTGGTGCCTTCTACCTTATTTGACAACTTTTAGATTTAAAATTAGTCAATTAATTTGTTTTGGATCTGTTCCATCACTGGGTATCAACATTTTTAACATAGACATTGAATCCATAATAATCCCTCTAACAATGTGTAACAAAGCAGCATTCTATAATTTAGAGTCATAGATATAGTTGCCTGAGGACACTGAGAAGTTAAGTGACTACTTCAGAGTCTCCCAGTCAGTATATCCCATTTTCTATACTTGTTCCCAAGTCTTACTGATAAACTAGGACTTTCATCTACCACATCATTTTCTTCTTTGATATTATGTCTTTAAATTTTATGGCTTTGGGACTAGAAGAGATCTCAGTTCATTGACTCCAACACCATAATATTTTTTTACCAATTACATGTAATAAATTTCCACACAAGCCTTTCCTAAGTTACATGATTGAACTTATCTCCTTCCCTCCCTTCATTTCCCCCTCCCAGTGCTGACAGGCAATTTGATCTGGGTTACACATGTATTATCAATGAGCATGCATTTTAATAGAGGATAAAATATGTATAACTATTTACAAATGTATAAATAGAAGAGAAAACATATATATGTGCATGTAGAATAATGAATAAGTGTAGAGTGGTTAAATACAAGGCATTTAGCTCATATTCCAGTGGTGGATACAAGTATATTTTAAAATATTGGTCAGTCAGTAAATATCTAAGTGCTTATTATATCCCAGATACTGTGTGCTAAGTGCTAGAGATACAAAGAAAGGCAAAAGACAGTCCTTATTCTCAAGAAGCTCACAGTCTCATAGGGAAAAACAATGTGCAAACAATTGTGTACCAACAGACTATATACAGGATATATAAGAAATTTATCTATAGAGGAAAGACACTGGAATGAAACAGTATTTGGAAAGACTTACTGTAGAAAATGAGATTTTAGTTATGACTTGAAGGAATCCAAGGAAGCCAAGAGACAGAGATGAAGAGAACATTCCATATTTGGAGGACAACCATGAAAATGCCCAGAGTCAGAAGATTGAGTGTCTTCTTTAAGGAGCAGCAAGGAAAATATTGTCACTAAATCAGAGTATGTGGTAAGGTGTAAGGTATAAAAAACAGGGAGAGGCAGAGTTAGGTTCCAAAATGCTATGAATGCCAAACACAGAGAATAGAGGGGAGAGACAGTCAGACCTGTGCTTTAGAAAAATCACTTTCATGGCTGAATGGTGGATAGACTGGAGCAGAGAAAGATTTGTGGCAAATAGACCCACCAACTATAGTGCCAGGCTATTGCAGAAGTCCAGATATGAGATGAGAGTTTGCATGAAAGTGGTAGTTGTAGCAGAGAAGGGAAAGGATGTATTTGAGAGATACTACAAAGATGAAAATAGGCCTTAGCAACAGATGGAATGTGTGGGGATTAAGAAGAAGTGAGGAGTCAAAGGATTAAGGAAAGAGGAAGAGAATAAACATTTATGCAGTATGTACTATGTGCTAAATACTGTGCTAAGTGCTTTAGAAATATTGTGTCATTGGATCCCTTCAACAACCCTGAAAAGTTGATGCTGGTATTATCTTCATTGTACAACTGGGAAAATTGAGGCAGTTAAAAAATTTGTCTCCAATTACACAACTAGTAAGTGTGTGAAGTTAGATTTGAAATTAGGTCTTCTTGACTCAGGACCCAGTGCACTATCCATTGCATTGCATAGCTGTCTCATATGACACCTATGTTATATATGCCCAGGAAACTAAGAAAATGGTAGTGCCCTTCATAGTGATAGGGAAGCTTGAAAGAGGGGAAATTTTGAGAGCAGTAGATAGGTAGCGAGTTCAGTTTTGGACATGTCTAATTTAAAATACCCATAGGACATCCAATTTGAGGTGTTCAGCAAAGAGTTTAGTGCTGGAGAAGTTGATTTAGATCATTAGTACAGAGATGATCATTTAGTCCATGGAACCTTATGAAATCACCAAATGAAATAGTATATTGTATAAATAGAAAGCTAATAAATACATAGATGAATACACAAAGTATTTTATTGTAAGGTAGTTTGAAAGGGAGAATATCTTGAGGTGAACAGGAAATGCTTCTTGTAAAAGATGGTGGTTGAAACTGAAAGCAAGAGAGACTCTGCTAGGCAAAGAATTGAATGCATTCCAGATATGTGGGCTAGTCAGAGAAGATACAAGATGGGATCTGAATGCGAATCAAAGCAAACCATTCTTCACTTCATTTTCTTTTCTTTTTTTTTTTTTCTTTTTCTTTGGATGGCAAGCTTATACAAAGTAACTTTTATTCAGTGATATTTTTCTTAGATTCATCCTAACTCTGACTCTGCAAACAGATGATACATATAACACATACACACACACAAACGTGTGACCTTTTTTCTGTGAATAATATCATTATAAAATATTAAAGCACACTCTGAGTGATATACTTATGATTCCACATAACAGTCTTTTGACCAATATATTTGTACTTTGAAAAATGAGCAGTTTTAGTGGCAATTAGGTAGCCCAGTGAATAGAATGGTAGTCCTGGAGTCGGGACTGATCTGTCCTCAGACATTTCCTACCTGTATGACCTTGAGCAAGTCTTAAACTTAATTGTCTATCTCTCTTTTGCCTTAGAATTGATCCTAAATCAGTAGGTGTGAGTTTGGGTTTGGGTTTTTTTTTTAACGTACAGGTTTTTATAACTTAGGTAGAATAACATTCACTTCCAAATATATAGAATCCTAGGTAGGTACAGTAGGACCTTCTTATCTCCAGTTTCACTTTCTGTGGTTTTAGTTATCCCCTAGTCAACCAAGAAGTGCCTGATGGACCCTAGAACAGTGATCTGCCCCCTACAGGGGTCTCTTCTGCTTTCACATTCACTTTTTTTAGGTGTTGGGTTTTTTTGTTTTTTTTTGAGATGAGACAGACCACTGCAGTGGGAGGTCCCATGCTTCTAGCTTGACCCCAAGTAATTGAAACAGCCTCCACACGCCATGCTTTAAGGTCAGAGTAACTGAAACCATGGACAGACCTCTTGCTCTTTGGGTTGACCACAACTATGGAAACAGAAACCTCATAAGGGAGCCCTATTGTTATTGTTTGGCCTTTGTATAAAATTCATGTTTTTTAATATATATGGTTTTCTTATCTATTCTTAAATAAGATTTCAAATAATCTTTAGAATCATACCTGGTTTTTTTACTGAATAACAATAGATAGTTTCGAAGAGCCTGCTCTTCACTCAGGGGGGTCTCTGGAGGTGGGATGGTGTGACGAAAATGAAATGAAAACGAGCCAGAATGCAAGTGGAATTGCAGAGGCTGTTCTCTGATGCCATCTGCTGATTTTTATTTTTATACCCTTTTTTCTTTATGATTTCATACAAGTTTTGATTTTCCCATACATTCAAAATCACATATTAACTTTTGAAATATATGATTGGCATTTACTAATTATCTTACTGTGATTAAACAAAGAAGCAAGCTTGTCAAAAATTATTCATTATGGAATGGCTTAGTTGGAACTTAATTATTTTCAGCCATCCGTAAGGTACAAGAACATCATTTTCTAGCTAAGCATAATGGTTGATTATATTTTAACTAATTAAATCTTGCATATTCTTACTTTATGCTGTTCATACCTATCATTAATCAAGAAGATAATTTCGGTAGTTGATTACATCAAATAAGATGCAATAATATCAGTCTGGTCCAAATTTTGTTCCTATTATATTCTTTCATTTTTCATTATTTTTCAAAAGTATGTTTGCTGTTCTTTCTGCTATAGGGTTAATAAGAATGCAGTTCTGGAAGGGTGATTCTGTGCTAATTTGTCATTCCCCTGTTTTCCTTGTATTTCACTGTTTCCTTGGTCTGTGGGAGTTTGGGAACAAAATTAGGCCAGGTACATTCTTGTTGGGGAATTTAGAAACTTGCATTAAGTCACTAATTGCTGGGTTCTCACGGGGATGATTCTAGGGGAAGTTTCTATATTATGGGGGTTTGTTTAGGTGTTTATTTTGGGATAGTGGGTAGTCTGTGGCTGTGGTTGTTCTTGCTATGAACCTGTATTGTATTTCTGTGTCTTTCTGGGGCTGAATAAGGATACTTATTGCGATAGTTTCAATGCAAGTGAATGCTACTGTGAAGAGTCACACAGGGGAAACTGAGTGAGAAATTTCCATCCTTCTGACACCTGCTTTGTAGATCCCAGAGCTGGTAACGAGCTATGCTAAACATCATAGGCTTTGATGGCTTCCTGCAGATAGTAGTATTTGTATCTATTATACAGTCTTTTTTCAAATTACATTAATTTCCAAATTATGTTGGCCAAAATACACATAAAATTGATTTTCAGTGTTAACATTGATGCTTTATATCTATTTTGTCACAACAGGTTGGCTGCAACCCCAATGAAGATGTAGCTATTTTTGCAGTAGACTCCTTGAGGCAATTATCAATGAAGTTCTTAGAGAAAGGGGAACTCGCAAATTTCCGATTTCAAAAGGATTTCTTAAGACCATTTGAACATATAATGAAGAGAAACAGGTAATAATAGTTATTCCTGATAAATCAAAAAAATACCTTATCATTTATTAATTTTCAGTATTTTTTTAAGTACAGATTTGCTTTTATCAATATTTTATCAGTTCTCATCTCAACAATTATGTTTATCTTTTAGGTCTCCCACCATTCGAGATATGGTTGTACGATGTATTGCTCAAATGGTTAACTCTCAAGCTGCTAACATCCGCTCAGGCTGGAAGAACATCTTCTCAGTATTTCACCTAGCTGCCTCAGATCAGGACGAAAGTATTGTGGAACTTGCATTTCAAACAACAGGACATATTGTTAGTAAGTACTGTTTTAACTTTACAGGAAAACTTTTCATGCATGGAAATAACATGCATCCTCAAAGTCTTAATAATTTTAAGCTTTAATAGTTTGTATAACTTAGCGCATATACTCCCAGTATATATAGTTATTGTAATATTCTCCAAAGTGTATTTGTATATAATTTGAGCAGAGTAAATATACTTTGAAAATAACAAATATATGTTTAAGGATCCTTCAACAAATAGAAGAATTACTATAGTAAAATCAGACCAGTTGGACCAGCTACCTTAATATTCTGTTTGAGAAATATTCTTTTAAGGCATGTTTTGGAGGATCTGTAGAAGTTGCTTTCTAAGGTGTTATTTTTATACTTTAGGGATATGTCCTGAAATATCCTTAACATTCACAAGAGAACCTATTTGTGTCATCTTTAAATTTAACTGTACTATCATAAAGTTGTGTATGTTCCAGTGTGTAATTATATTTTGAACATAGATATTATGTTTACCAGAAAGTCCCATAGAATTTTGTTGAAGAGGCACACAGGGGACATTATGACCAGAACTGGGTGACACCCTGTCTATGGCTGAATTATTGGGTTGGGGTGGGCACACTACATTACAGCATAGGAAAGTACATAAAAGGAGGGTTCAAGGGAGTTCAGGGCATAGAAAAGAGTGTGACAAGGAAGTTCAGAAACAATAGAAAATGGTTACTCAGTGTCTGATAAGGTTTAAATTTTTAATTACTTTGAGAAAAACTCTGCTTTTCAGTTATTCTAGTAATTTTTAATGAAATAAAGAGTTTTTGCAATCTGGCAGAAATTAGATTTAGACTTAAACTTCATACCATAATATGTTGCAGATGGATATGTGACTTATATTAAAGATCATACTATTTAAAAATTAGAAGAGAAACATCATGTACCTCTCACAGGTATGGGGGGTAGATGTATTCTTAACCTAACAAAAGATAAAGGCAATTCTAAAAAAAGAAAATAGATAACTTTTATTACTAAAAACTGATAAGTTTCTGCACAAAAAAAATTTAGTGCATCTAGGATAAGAAAGAAAGTGGTTGAATAGGAAAAAAAATCTCTGTATTAATTTTCACTGATAAGGATTTGATCTTAATGATAAAGAAATATCTTAAATATGTATATATTACGTGTGTGTCTAATAGCCATTTCCCAAAAGATAATCAAAGTATATGAGTAAGCAGTTTTCAAAAGAAATGCAAATTCATAACTACATGAAAGAATGATAAAAGAAATACAAATCAAAATAATTCTGAGTTTTTCCTAATAACCTGAAAATTTGCAAAAATGATAGAAAATGGCAATAGTCAATGTTGAAGAGGCTATACATAAAGAAAGGTTCACTAATACATTGATGGAGCTGTGAAATCATATGACCATTTTGGGAAGCAATTTGGAATTAGTCAAATAAAGTGCCTAAAGTGAATAAAGTTCATACTCTATGAACCAGATGCTCCATTTCTGGACATATACCCTAAGGGTGATATCAATAAGAAGAAATTTCCATTTGTTCCAGAATATTTATAGTACAACTTTTTGTGTTAGCTAGTCATTGAAAATAAAATAGATACCTATTAATTTCAGAAGTGGCTAAATAAATTTTGGTATATGAATGAAATAGAATACTACATTGCCATAAGAAATGATGTCTGTGATGAATACAAAAAAATATTGGATGATCTATATTCGTGATGGTGAACCTATGATGCATGTACTAAAGATGGCACACAGAGCACTCTCTGGGCACGTAGGGTACACACCCACTCACCTACCACCCCCACCCAATCCTACCTCCCTCCCAGAATTCATTACTAGAAAGGCAGAGGTACTTGGACAGAGCTGCTCCCCTCCCCCTCTCCACCACACCTGACAACATTTTTCCCATCCCCCATTTCTCTGCCCAGCAGTCCGATGAGAGCTCACAGTGAGTAAGGTGGGCAGCTCACAGGTGTCAGAGCTGGAGGGGAGCAGAGAACTTGAGCCACTTCCTTTCCCCTCTCCACCTGTGCTGAGGCCATTTTTTCCCTTCATCTGCCTGCCACCCAGCAACCCAATGGGAGCTCTTCCTTCCTCCCTTATCTGGGATGAGGGGGGAAAGAGGCATGGCATGGCACAGTCTCTAAAAGGTTTGCCATCACTGATCTATCTGAACTGATGCAGAGTGAAGTAAGCAGTAAAGGAAACAGTATACACAGTGACTACAACAATGTAAATATAAAGAACAACAGCACACTAAAAAATCAAAAATATATTATAAAGATCAAGTGTGACCTGAATGAAGACATATAAGAAGACACCTTCAACCTATCCTTTCATACATGTTTTTAGTCTTTTTCAATGTATTAATTAGTTGTGCTGACTTTTTTTCCCCCCTTTCTTAAAAAAACCTACTTTTGTCATGGGCTAGCTCTTCAGAAAGGGAAATGAGAAGGATAGTAGGAATAACTATAATGATAAAAGAAAGAGAAAATATCAATAAAAACTTATTTTAAAAATTCAGCACTTGTTGATTTTCTTCTCCCTCCCTTCTATTATTCTTTAATTTGATCACCCTAAAAATCCCATTCTTCACTTTTACGAAAAAAGCAAAGTTCTTGTTCTTTTAAATGTAATGACATTTTAGCCCTTTATATAACGGAAAAAATTGGAACTTCTAATAAATCTATTCAAGGAGAATAGAAGTTGTACATTGTAAGTTACAAAATTTTGTAATACCATTATTTGGCAAAGGCTATGCTTAAAAGCTGATTTTGCAAATTCTTCTGTTAGATCTTCCTGAAAAAGTGTTTTCTAAATCAACACATTTAAAATGCATTAGAAAATAGTACTATTTAACTATTTAAAAGTAAGTTTGTGGCAAAGCCATCGTAAAGTGAATAAATACTTTGGAACTATTCTTTTTATTATCTATGTGGTTTTCATAAATCTAAGATCTGTTTTTCAGAGATGGCCTAATTGTATATAAAATTTTTTGAAAAGAGTATTTTTTCAAAGTAAACTTTTATTGTTATTACCAGAAATGGCTTACATGTAATCTGGCTAAATCTCAATAATTACTTTTTTCTTTTCTTTTGAATATAGTATCAGTATTGTTATTAAGAAATATTTAGCAAGTTAAGAATAGGAATTGTGGTTATGTTTATATTTCAGTCTCTCATCTAGCCAAAATAATTTTAGGCATTTTGTATTATCATCATATTCTCATGTTACTCATTTTTCCCAAAAAGTCAAAGAAATGTTACAAATGTAGCAAGAACTTTTAAAAAATGATATTCATATAAAAACTCATAAGTATGTTATTATAATAAGGGTACTTTTTAAAACATCAAAAATCAGTGCCAATTAAGATATATTTTTCTTAGGTTTAACTTGACTTATCTCAAACCACTAAATAAGATTAAAGTTTATAGCTTATTGACCCTTTCTTAATGAATTCTGATAAAAACTGCCACAGCACTTAGTACAGTGCCTGCCACATAGCAGGCTCTTAATAAATGTTTGATTTGGAGCAATGTTACATTTAACGTGTTCAAATGAGTGGTCCATATCTTTGTAGTAAATAATTTATTTTGCCATTTATAGATTGGTTTTATTCATGGATCTATTAAAACCTACTAGGAAAAGTGTATTTCTAAAGTGTATCATAATCTAATCTATCCAAACCTCCTTCGTAGCACAGTCTAATTATTTTAAATAATGAATTTATTAAACATCAGATTTTCAGAACTAGTTCTATATTTTAGGGGCCATAGAGAATGATCTCCAGTTTTCTTCATGGTGTAAGAACTGTTCTCCAAGTACTAAGACCAACAAAATCTGCCTATAAAGAATTTTGACTATTTTTTAACCACCACCCCCCTTTGCAATAAAGTGCAAGCCACATGCTAGGGAAATTATTTGGAGGGTCTCAAATATGACTGTAGGTTAGGGGGACGAGATAATTTTCTTTGTAGTTTGAAAATCATATCCATAAATGTTTTACGGGTACCCTTTTTTTCCTCTTATAGCCATCGTATTTGAAAAGCACTTTCCTGCTACCATTGATTCTTTCCAAGATGCTGTGAAATGTTTGTCTGAATTTGCATGTAATGCAGCCTTTCCAGATACAAGTATGGAAGCAATTCGTCTTATTCGCCATTGTGCAAAATATGTATTTGATAGGCCACAGGTACAGTATCATTTAGCACCACAATTTCAAGTTGGAAACACTTGCACTTTCTTAGATTTTCAGATTAAAGTGATAACTTAAATTACATTTGGAGATTAAAAGGTAATATAATGCATTTAGTTTGCTTTGAATCAAGACCAACATAAATAATGACAGTGATGGTCATATCTAATACATAGAGCAGTAATTCCCAAAGTGGGCACTACCACCCCCTGGTGGGTGCTGCAGCGATCCAGGAGAGCGGTGATGGCCACAGGTGCATTTATCTTTCCTATTAATTGCTTTTAAAATTTTTTTTAAATTAATTTCTAGGGGGGACTAAGTAATATTTTTTCTGGAAAGGGGACAGCGGTAGGCCAAAAAAGTTTGGGAACCACTCACATAGAGTATAGTTTGCAAAATATTTTACAAATAAAATTACTTTTGTGCTCCATAAGACAGATGATCCTTTAAAACTTCCCCCACGCACCCCCCTGCAAAGAATCTAGGTAAAGGTTTACCACAAGCAACAGCCCCCTCCCCTTTTTTTTTCAGATTTATTTGAATTGATTACTTTTCTGGTTTGAGAACTGGCCTTTTGTTTTATTTGGGTGTATTTTAGGGGAGTTCAAGGGGCATTTATCTGGATATATAGAAATGACTCAACATGGTAAGATTGCATATATTACTAAAATAAAATATACTTTGAATCTAGTTAGTACTTTATAATTTTCAAAGTAGTTTCATTTTCTTATCTCATTTAAATATCATGATTACAATATTAGGTTAATTAGGTGCTAGAGTGATCCTCATTTTTCTGTAAAATGAGATAAAGATTTGTTTGGAGACACACATTTCTTTGTTGATAGCCCTGAAATTGAAATTCCTATTTGTTCATGCAGTGCCCTTTCTCCTCCACCAGGTGGCTTCATTCTCCAACTTTTTAAAAATAGATTTTAATTTTGCATATGATACTGATTTTTAAAGTATTCCAAATGCTTTTTTCCAGGAAATTTGAACTAAAAAGCATTAAAATATTTTCTTTGATTTTAATGTGGGTTTTTTTTTTTGTTTGTTTGTTTGTTTTTCCTTAAAGGCTTTCAAGGAATATACAAGTGATGATATGAATGTGGCGCCTGAAGACAGGGTGTGGGTGAGAGGATGGTTCCCAATTCTCTTTGAGTTGTCATGTATCATCAATAGATGCAAATTAGATGTAAGAACCAGGTAACAATCAGTATTTGTAATTAAAATTTTGAAGGCTTTATTTTGAATTATTGTTAATCAAGTTCATAGTTTCTACAGGACCCTAGTAAAAAAGGTAAAAAATAATAGGTTTGTTGGGTAAACTAGAAGTACAAATTCATTTTAAACTGAATGAAATGAAAGAACGAAAATGAGAATAAATCATTAGCTGAAAAATAATTATAACCCATTTTAGTTTACTTATTTTAAAATTATTTTATTACATAGTTAATTTCCTACATAGGTTTCTACATTGGCAATGAAGGTAATGACTAAATTAATTCTGCTTTTAGTTTTAGGAATAAAATTACATGCCTTGGTGGTTTTTAGCTGAAAATCATCAGTTTCTCCTTAGAGGGAGACTGAATAGTGATGTAATTTTGAAAAAAAAATACTTTGGCTATTAATCAAGGCAGCAAAATTAAGCATCCTAATTACATCAGCAAGTATTTATTAATTGTTCTATTTATACCTGCTACTATAGAAGACAAAAGAGATGTAAGATATTATAGATACTGCTTCTGTTCTCAGGGAGCTTATAATTATGAGTAAAATGGAATACTGATGAAGCAGTAAATCATTCACATTTCCTTTGCCAGTTTCCCTAAATATTTCCCTTATTCCCTTTTTGTGTGCTAGAAACTAGGCTCTAATTATAGCTTCATCAATGGCCTGGCAAATAAAGAGAAATTCAAAAGTACTAGTGTTACTTCTGAAAATGACTCTGATACATTTGTCCAGAAACATGGAACAATAATATTTGTGTAAATAAAAAATAAGGGATTTGGCTTAGTACTTATCTCCATGCATATTATCTTTGTTTGTGATTTCAAAAATCATCTTTCAGTGCTCAGTTCAGCAGCACATATACTCAAAAATCTTCTTATAATTAACCTGTTAGCTCTATTTCTAAATTAAAAATATTTTTCTTAAATAATTTGTAATTAGTTGTCAACTCTATCTCAGTGCCCTCATCTATAAAAACACAGGTTTGTATTAAATTATCTCTAAGGTTCCTTTTTGACTCTGGAATTGAGAATTTATAAATACATGCCCACATTAGTCATATTAATCAATTATATGTGTGTATGTATGTGTACATAATCTACTGTACCCAAGGGAATATGATAAACATTAAGTGGGAAAGAGACTGCAAAAATATAAGGAAGTTACTATATAATTGGGAAGATAAAGCAAGATGCATAAACAGATAACTAACAATGCAATATAGTTATTTTTACAAATAATAAATATTGTAAGTAACAGAGATAATAAGTATTACAAAAGGTCAAAGGAAAGAAAAGATCACTTTGTGTGATTGATGTGTTCTAATCATTAATGGAAAACAGAATACTTTAGGGAGAGAGAGGAACAGAAGGAAATTGTATGTGGCTGTAAAGGTGGTGAAAATAATGGCTAGGTGACAGAGATATCGAAGGGAATTAGCCAAAAGAACTTCAAAAAAAAAACCTAAGGATTTTTTTTCCCAAAAGTATAGAATGAGAAGAATTCTGTTAGCAATATTCATTGAGTGAGCTATGTTTGTTTTTTGATCTGGCCAAGTAGTTATTATCTCTGTACAGAGTGCAGGCTGGTCTCCTTAGAAGAGAGAGACAGGTAGATGAGTTTAAGGAGTGCCTTTCCCTAGGTCATTAGGAAAATGAAAGGAAGGGTTTCAGTATGAAAACAAAGGGTAAAAAAGGATTTGAAGAAGCAGAGGGGTATCTTGCTTTGTCAGGAGATTGGAGAAGTAGAAGAATGTGGCACAAGAGAAAGGGAAGAAGACCACCAAACACATGGAACTAAGTGACAGATATGAAACTCTTCCTAAAGAGGAAGGAGCTGGACCCTCTTAGGAGGAAGAAACTACTTATCCTCCAAGAAATGATGTTGTGGATCCAGAATAAGAGATCATCCAATAAGGATGAGAGGAAAAGGTGAGTAGTGGTTAGCGACTCCCTGCTGAGGAGACCACAATGGAGAAGCCTTCCTAAGGAAAGTCCTTGTTTGTCCTTAATTTTCAGAGAGAGGACTAACATAAGGTGGTGTCTTTATTTGCATATGAATTGGATTTAAGTTAGGTAGAGTTGCACAAAGTATTCATGAAAGGACAGAACCTTCTAAAATGTGTCAAACAGAATGACTACTCATTTCTAGCAACTTAACAATAGCACAAATTATACTTTCAGAAGAATTCTAGAAAGTTCTGCTAAAGATCATAAAATGCCAGGCAAGAAATTGAATACTTTAGGATCAAAGTAGTGTTTTTCTCTACTGACAGTGGAAAGTAATGGCTTCAGAAAACAAAAGCATATTTGGCAAGTGATGAGCTATTTTTTAGAAGATGGTGCCTGAGAATGCTAAGCCACAGCTTAAACAGAAATGATGGGCCAAAGGAGGGATTCCTCTAATAAGCATTCATAAGACCATATTTCCTGGAATCTTGAAAATTTAACTAAACAGGCTTTAAGTTGGAAAAGATAGGGAAAATTATAAGAAATAGGGAAGACCTAGCAATGTAGTAATGTAGGGAAAATGAATAGCATTTAATATTTTAAAAGGTACACTTTTGAGGAAATCTAGGAATGAGAGTAGGAAAGCATAGTGGGAAAGTCATTTGGTTGAAAATCAGCTGAAGCAGTGACAAGCTATTTTTAAAATTATTATAGACCCATGACATCAGAAAGGGAACTTCAAAGTTCTAACCTCTTCATTTTACAGAAAAGAAAACTGAGTTGGACAAGATTAACTTGGCCACAGTGATATCCAGGGAGTGGCAAAACAAAAATTCAATTCTCTTCAATTCAATAAACATTTATTAAGGTGCCTCTTTTGTGCCACACACTATGCTGAGTATTGGGAATATAAAAACAAAAACTGAAAACTAAAAAATAGTCCTTGATCTCATCTAGCTTATATTCTTTTGGACAATGATAGTAGATAATAGATTAGTAAGTACAAAAAACAAATTGGTTACAGGACTAGAATTGGAAAGGACAAAGAACACTACCAACAGGTGGGAATTAAAAGGCCTGTATAGGAGATGATACTGGAGGTGAATCATAAAAAGCACTAGAGGTTCACAGACAAAAGAAGAGGAAGAGCATTCCAAGCCTGGGAGATAGCCTGGGCTAAGGCATGGACATACAAAAATGGAATGCCACTTTTTATACAAAAGAGACAGTTGTTTCACTTTAGTGGAATGTTGAGTGCATGATGAAATAATGATAAATAATCAGTTTGAGAAAAAAGTTGGTTGGATCTGATTATGAAGGGCTTTAAATGGCAAGGCAGAGGAGTTTGTATTGATCCTAGAGTCATTAGGGAGCACTTGAAGCTTCTGGAGGAGAATGACATATAGACTTGGAAATCATTTATACAGAGGTAATTGAGCCCAAGAGAACTGAGGAGAACACAAAAGAGAGTGTAGAGAAAAGAGAGAGCCCAGGAAGGAATTCTGAGATCTACCTGCAACACGGAGGGAACTGGGGTATGGGTGATAACCAGGGAATGAGACTGAGAAAGGGAGTCAAAGAATGTGACAGACATCACAAAAACTGTAGAAGAGGAGCATATCAAAAAGAAGGGAACAGGCAACAGACAATACAGAGCCATAAAGGAGGAAGATTCTGAAAAGGACATTGGATTACTGTAATGTTATGAAGGTAGTGTTAACCTCGGGCAGAACAGCATCACCTGTAAAAGGTTCAAATAGAAAATGAGAAGGTGGAGGCAATGAGGGGAAGTTGTCTAACTTTAAAAGATCTTAGAGATGTAGGACAATATCTTGGGAGGAGGCAGTAATGGATGATGGAGGTGGCTAGAGGAGAAGAGTTTGAACAGACTCTAGGTAGTGCTATACTCAGGGAAGAGAAAAAGGGTTGACAGGCAGAACTGAGAACAATTTCCCTACAATAGAACCCAGTTAAAATTGGATAATAAATCTGTAGTGAATCTGTCAGCATGATTGTATGTCCTGTATAGGTACTCAGTATATTAGACAAATTGTGGGAGTAATCCACATGTAGAGGTGTAGAGGAAGATATGCAAATGAAGGGGATGCAGAACTAAAAGTTTGGGGTGGGGAGAGGCAGTTATAGTGTCAAGATTTTGAAAGTAGAAAAGTAAGGCCTGAGCTAGGATGATAGCATGAAAAAGGATGAGTGAAGAGAGTTGGTGAGAACAGAAAATACAGTTAGGGAGAATAAGACTCCAGAAGAGGAAGAAAAAATGAGGTTCTGGTCAGATAGGGAAATTTCAGCTGTGGATCATGATGAGATCCAGGGTAGTAGAATCTCTGAGATAGAGAGAAAGTGTAAATCATGAGAATTGAGGAGGTGGATAATCTGGGAGACAAGGATGTTTGAAGGGAAATAAAAATGTAAATTGAATTACCATAGTATAATGGCTGGATTTGGGATGGAAAGAATGTGAACCAGAGACCTTGAGAAAGGAGAATGGCCTATGGGCCATTAATTGTTGTCAGAATCCCGAATCTTGATATGTAAAGTACTTGGTTTTGCATTTAAGCTTTATTATATTTCTGCTTCAGAGTTGATTTGGTTATAATAATTTGATTATAATTTTGGTTATAAAGGAGTGAAGGAGGAAAAGATCTGGGCTCCTGGTTGCTAATGACTAATAATTACTGACTATTCATCAGCAAAGGCTATTCTGCCCCAAGGCCCAATTCCTAACTTAAAGGGTTAAGTGTTGGATTTTCTTCTCCTAGCTGTGTTTATCAGAATCTGTGCAGGGTCATGTTGCATGGTAGGAAGGGCCATAGTTGACAGAGGAGATGACAAGAGAATTGTCTAGGTCTTGGGCCTTAGACCAAGTGGCCTGGTCAAAAGGGGCAGGCAGGCAAGATTAGAAGCAGTCTGCTCCTATAATCTCATGGATATTGCCTCTAAATGTGCAGATTACAGTTCATCTCTTTCCTCTTTTTCATTGTAACTGTTGTCCATATTTTTCCATAAACCCTTCATTATAAATGCTTAATGCCTTCTCTATATTCCTTAATGTTACATGGATATCTTTGTACCACTTTTTTACAGCTGTCATTAGTGACCACCATGACCAATAAGATTATTGTTTCTCTAGTCCTGGATAGAATGACTCTTTTAATGAAAGCTGAATTTTCATTAGCTTTTTCATTGGGTTTTTTGGTTACTTGTACACTGTTAACTCCTGTTGAGCTTCCAGTCCGCTTGCATCCCCAAATCTTTTTAAAATTAACTGCTTTCTAGCCATTTTTATTTGAGAAGTTGATTGTTTTTTTTTTTTGCATAGAATTTCTTTAAGGTATTTTATTGTAGTTAAATCAATATGGGATATAAACAACACCATAGTTTAAAAGATATATGTGGGTTTTGGTAGACTGCAGATTCAGTTTGACCTGTAGTTTGTGTTAAGACAACTGAAACAACTAATGCAGTCTTAGGCTACAATAAGAAAGTCATAGTATACAAGACAAGGGAGGTGACAATCCCTGCCAGCTGTGGTAGTCAGCACATATCAGAAGTATGTTGTGTTTAGTTTTGAGTGCTACATTTTAGGAAAACCTAGAGAGCATCCAGAGAAGGGCAACGAGGAGGCTCAGAGGCCTTTGAGATCATGCCATATAAGTATCATTTGAAGGAAGTGAGGATGTGAGATCTAAAAAAGAGAAGACATTGAGAGAAAATAATAGTTCTTTTTAAACATTGAAGAGCTGCCATTTGGAAAGTGGAAATAGACTTGTACTACTTGGCCCCAGAGGATAGAACTAGGCACAATGTGGAGAGGTCATAGAAGCAAATGTATGTCTCCATATACAAAAAGCTTAACAATTAGAACTATAACAAAACAGAGTAGGCTATATTGGAAGTTAGCAGATCTTTTCTCACTGGAGGTCTTCAGAGATTTGAAGTTGGCAATGTTGTAGAATAGATTTTAGTTCAGATTTGATTGGACTAAGTGGTCTCTTGTGTTTTCTTTCAACTCTTAAGACTTTGAGGCTCCCTTTTGAAAGAAGAAAGGGATTCTGTGAGCAAGCATGAGAGATAGCTAATACACCAAAGATAGATCATTTTGTATGAGGAATAGAGAAAAGGCCAGTTTGCTGGAGTGCAGATATGATGCTCTAGTAATTTTCAATGAAGCTGAAAAGATAGGCTGGCAATTAGATCATATTGGCTTTTAAAAAGTAAGCAAAGGAGTTTATACTTTTCCTAGTATGTTTTGTAGTGGGTTGGTGAAATCTGCATTTAAGGAATATCATTTTGCTAGCCTTGGTAGGATGGGGAGAAATTGGAGGCAGGAAGATTTACTAGGAAGCCTTTGCAAGTAATCTGAGGAAGTAGGTGATGGGCCCAACTCATTTATTTTATAGATGTGGAAACCAAGGCCTTGAGAGGTTAAGTGATTTACCCTTCCATGGTCATGTAGGTATAGAAGAGGCAGAATTTCTACCTAGATCTTCTATTTAAAAACTAGCATTTTCTTTCATATTTTTTCATATTTCATTTTATGTTATAGTTATTTGTGTCTGTTTCCCACATGCAAGGTTTTAAGCTTTTCAAGAGCAAAGAGAGTTTTTCTGTCTTTTAAAGTTTCTACACTTATGAAAGTAAAAATATTCTCAAAGGTTTTTGCATTTCTGGATTACTCCTTTTCAAGAAATAATTTACTTTGCATCTTCAGTTTACTAAATAAAACATGTGAATATGTGCTTAATTAAAACTAATTTTATACCTTATATTTTCAGTTGTTTTGAGAGAAATCAAAAACATTTTTGTAGGTGAAAGGCCTCTGATACATATCATTCTTGCTAAATGGCTTCCATTTTTTTTACTTTTTAGAGGCTTGACAGTAATGTTTGAAATTATGAAAACATATGGACACACTTATGAAAAACATTGGTGGCAGGATTTATTTAGGATTGTCTTCAGAATTTTTGACAACATGAAACTACCAGAACAACAGACTGAGGTAAAAACAAAACAAAACAAAACAAAAAAAACAGAGAGAGATGTTTTCATTAGGCCACAGTTAAGCACCAATTCATTTTTCTGTAAACATGATTCCAGGTGTTTAGTCAAAAATTTTTACATAAACATAAGCCTCTGGAAGTTTTCCTACAGACAAGAGAGTATAATGTATGTACTATGTCTAAATAATTCATAATGTTATTTGTGGAGTAGAACTGTGTGAATTAATTGTTTGGGTTTAGGTTCATCGCATAGCTATTTTTGACTTGCCTTTCTTTTTTTATTCAAGTTTGTTGCTGTCTCTAAAAGAAGGAAAGCATATTTCTCTTTAGCTTCAGGTGGTTCCTTTTTCTGAATTGAGTAAGGCACACTCACAAATTATTATAGCTATTTTCTCTTAAATGCATTATTTTGTAAGTTGTATGATTCTGGCATGCTTGTTAGGAACCGTGGTAAGATAGGTCTTTTTCTCTTTTCACTCACATGATTGTGCTTAAGTACAGACTTGTAAAAGCCACATTTTTGAAAAATATAAAAATATTATTTTTCTAGTATTTCATCAAACTATGGAAATTGCTTCCAGTTGGCTAGTAGTATATTCTCTTAATCTTTCTCAGTGATCCCAAATAACCAGAACAAGGGCAATTTTATTTCATTCATAAGCAATTTATAGTTACCTTTTCTTCTCACAAGAGTTAAATAAATTTATATTTCATCTCTCCTCTTTTTCCCTCATTATAACTTTCCCCTCTGTTTTCTGGAGCTGTAATCACTGATTAAGATTATCTGAATGGTCATAGTGTGCATGCCAAAATGATCAAGTGATATTCTTATAATGGGGGGAAGGGGGGGAAAGATAGTCAATCAATTAATCCTTTATCTAGAGAGTATTAACATTTTTATTTATAAAGTAGATAAGTAGTATTGGTAAGAAAAGATGAATTAGAATAGTCTGGAGCCATGGGGTAAGAATCTTTTGATAAGGGTTTTTTTCCTTGTTGTAGTTGTCCTCCCTTTTTTTTAGCAATTCATACTATTAGTATGAAATTTATTTGCCTTTTTTATTTCCAGAAGGCTGAATGGATGACAACTACCTGCAATCATGCACTTTATGCAATCTGTGATGTATTCACCCAATATTTAGAAGTACTAAGTGATGTCCTTTTGGATGACATATTTGCACAGCTGTACTGGTGTGTGCAGCAGGGTAGGTCTGCACAAGACTATTAATGCAGAAATGTTAATATGGCGATTTCAAATAAGTTCTAATAAGTAAATGTTTTCTTTTCTAGATAATGAGCAATTAGCACGTTCTGGTACAAATTGTTTAGAAAATGTCGTCATTCTGAATGGTGAGAAATTTACCCTAGAAATTTGGGATAAAACTTGCAGCTGCACATTGGATATCTTCAAAACCACTATCCCACATGCGTAAGAAGACTTTGTACAGTTTCAAATACCTATATGTATATTTAATGTTGAGCATTGATTTCTATTGTGCTTAGTGATTTATCTTTAAAGAATGTCTACATCTCTGCATTAAAGCCCCATAACAAAACACTGCTTCTTTTGAAGAGGCAACTTAAAAAAAAATGCATCAGTTATAAGATAAATCAATATAAATTCTCAAAGAAATTCAATGTAAATTACCTACAAAATACATTACTTATTTTGACTGTAATATAGTATGCTATAAGGGGATCTTACCCTAGAAATTTACAATTGAACTTAACTCAGTACTTAAAGGTGGAAAGATGGTGCTACACCACAGCTAAATGATAAAATCACTTTTGATATTTCTAGATAGAGATTTAGAATTTAGATATCCTGACTGAATAGTTCTGTGGACTGCCATCTTCTTCCCAGAGAATTTCATGCCAC
Source organism: Gracilinanus agilis (assembly GCF_016433145.1). Classification (NCBI taxonomy): domain Eukaryota; kingdom Metazoa; phylum Chordata; class Mammalia; order Didelphimorphia; family Didelphidae; genus Gracilinanus; species Gracilinanus agilis. The sequence continues at coordinate 500,937,428 of NC_058130.1, forward strand.
ATCTTTATTTTAATATATTAATGTGTAAATTGTTACTTGGAACATCTCTTTTTTTATTATTACTTTTGTAATAACCCTTACCTTCCATCTTAGAATCAATACTGTGTATTGGTTCCAAGGCAGAAGAGTGGTAAGGGCTAGGCAATGGGGGTCAAGTGACTTGCCCAGGGTCACACAGCTAGGAAGTGTCTGAGGCCAGATTTAAAGCTAGGACCTCCCTTCTCTAGGCCTGGCTCTCAATCCACTGAGCCACATAGCTGCCCCCATTTCTTTTCTTTTTTAAAGAACCCACAGATTTTTATGTTACAGAATACTTCCTGTATCTCCATTCACTGAATTTATCCCTTATGAGTTCTATTTTTAAAAGACAGTAGCATTTTAAAAGCAAATACTTTTCAGCTTAATAAATTTAATAGCATTTTTCCATGGCCTTCAAAATTTTAATTTATAATCTAAATGGTAACAATTCTGATGAATTTAGAATGTTTCTGTAGTAATCTATAATGAGTTAGAAGCTTTTCATTTGATAGCATTCCAGACAAATAGACTTTTACCATCAGTAGGGACCTTGTCATTTAATTCATACATACCCATACAGGGATCAGGACTAGACATACATATATACATATACATATACATATACATATACATATACATATACATATACAATTGTTTTNATATACATATACATATACATATACATATACATATACATATACATATACAATTGTTTTCCTTTTTTTCTTAAGAAGAGAATATCTTAAAATAGTATGCCATAATAGTTTCATTTTATCAAATAAAATTTGTGAACTATTGTTTTAGCATGACTTCTAATTTGAATTTTAAAAAGAAAAAAATTTTACTCTCCCCAAAAATCATGAAGCAAATTTCAACATATGCTGTTTGCAAAATCTATATATATACTTTTGTCTATCTACAACATAAGGATTTTGTTTCCCTGGGAAATTCTGTGTCAGTATTTTATTAGTCCAACCTTTATTACTAAAGTAAGCCACCATGGCTAAGGCTTCAAGTTCTTTCATCCTCTATCTTATATTTTTAGCCCATTTCATAAAAGCATCTTGGAAAACGATTAGTTAAAATGACTAGCGAAATGCTCATTTCTCTCTGAATTGAGAGCCATTATGGCAACCTTATTTTGCAGTAGTTCATACCATGTGAAAGAAGAATTGAATTCTCACACAAAATCTCTTGAGAAAATAAATTTGTATAAAGTAGGTTGTGATGTAGTGAAAAGAATGATGAATTCGATTCCTAGAACCTGAGTTTGAATCCTGACTCTCCCACTTAGTACTTGTGTGACATTGGTTGAACAGCTTAACTTGTTTTACCTCAGTTTCCTCATCTGTAAAATGAGTGGGTTAGGTTAAATGATTGACCTCTAAGGGGCCTGCCAATTCTAGATCTTTGATCCTACTCCATTAATTTAATTAGTCCCATCTTCTGAAGCAGAAATTTGTTTCATAACCTTTTTTTGAGTCACAAAAAAAGTATCTTCGACTTTCTGGGAACTGAAGTTTATTTCAGATCTTTTCATAAAATGAACTTGTGGATTAGAAAGGAGGCAAAAAAGGACAATTAAATATTAGACAGAATTCAGCAATCTTTAAAAGCACTCATCTCTCTAGTTAAGTGGTTTCACATGTAGTGATTTGAGGTGTACTTTTAAGTTAGTTCCTTTCAGTGATTATATTAAAAAACAGTTTTTCACTTAGCAAGTTTCTCCCACATCTTCATTCTAGGGGATTTAAAAAAAAAATCTAAAATGACATTTCTCAGCCATTTAATTTTATTATATGAAATATTTACTGATAAAGTGATAGTAGTTTGCTTCATTGACTTGTATAATTATAATTTTTTATATAAACATGCGCAAAAAGAAGTTTTTTTTTAAAGCAAGTATTGAGCAGAATAATACATAAATATTGAAAATTTATAGCTCCTCTCTAATGGTATTTGGTTAAAGAAAAATAAAATGAGTTCTAGTTGCAGCTCTTCCAGTAGCTAGCTTTGTGATTCTGGGCAAGTCACTGAATTTTTCTGGTCTCCAGGTTCCTCATCTATAAAACTATGAGAAGTTGCTTAAAGCCCTTTCTACTTATACAGTATAATTTTGGGGTATCTGTTATTTTCAGTATAATAGTAAGATCAAACTAAAAAAATACTCTAAAATTATTCTATACATGTACTACTATGCATACAATTTGCATGTGTCCATTATGATAAATATAATACCAAATGAAGATTACCTTTCATATATATTAGAAAACAGCAAAATCAAACCCTGATAAAAGGTCATCATATGTTTGACTTTTTTTCCTATAGTAATTGAGCTAATTTAAATTTATTTTGGCCACTTAAATTTATTCACTTTTACTGAAAGGAATGGATCTGCATAATTATTTAGGAATTATTTCTTTTATTTTTCTTGGAACTGAGACATTAAGCTTAATTAAGGCTACTTTTTTGTACTTTAGAAAACATAAGAGCTATTGAGTAGGGGGGCTTTCCCTACTTACTTCAGTTTTCTGATAAAGTGTATCTGGAATAGCATCTCTGCTGTGTACAATCAGATATCTTTCCAGAAACAAGAGTTTTAAAAATATACTTTATTTTAACATTCATTTCTAAAATTTTTAAGTTTCCAATTCTCTTCCTCCCTCCACACTCTCCATCACCCATTGAAAAGGCAAGCAATATGATATATCAGTGCATTTTTTTTTTGGCACAAGCAAAGCATTTCTCTATTTGCCATGCTTAGAATCAGTACTGTGTATTGGTTCCAGCTGAAGAACAGTTAAGGGCCAGGCAATGGGGTGTGACTTGCCCGGCATCATTCAGCTAGCAAGTGTTTAAGGTCAGATTTGAACCCAGGACTTCCCATCTCAAGATCTAGCTCTCTCTCCACCTAGTTGTCCTAAGCTATGTTGTTATGTAATAATAATAAAGCAAATGAAAAAATTATGCTTCAGTCTACACTCAAATTCATCATTTCTCTCTCTAGATAGATAGCATTTTTCTTCACGAATCCTGTGGAACTTTCTTGGATCATTATGATGATCAATACATTGATTAGAGTATCTGATTTTTGTTCTTTGCCAACACAAAAAAAGGGCTGCTATAAATATTTTTGTTTATAGACATCTTTTACCTTTTTCTTTGATCTCTTTGGGATATAGTCCTAGTAGCGGTATTTCCAGCTCAAAGAGCTATATACAATTTTATAGCCCTTTGGACATAGCTCCAAATTGTTCTTCAGAGTGGTTAGATCAATTCACAGCTCTACCAAAAGTGTATCAGTTTCCCTATTTTGCTACATATCTTCTGGCATTTATCATTTTCCTTCTTGTCTTATTAGCTAATCTGATAGTTGTGAGGTAGTACCACAGAGATATTGTAATTTTCCTTTGTCTAATAGATAGGGATTTAGAGTACTTTTTAATTAAACTACAGATAAACTTTGACTTCTTCTGAAAACTGCTTGTTCACATCCTTTAACCATTTGTCAATTGGGGAGTGGCTTTCAGTGTTATACATTTGCCTCAATTCCCTGTGTATTTGAGAATTAAGTCTTTTATTAGAAAGACTTGCTGTTAAAAAAAAAAAATCCCCCAGGGAGCAACTGGGTGGCTCAGTGGTTTGAGAGTCAGGCCTAGAGATGGGAGGTCCTAAGTTCAAATCTGGCCTCAGACACTTCCTAGCTGTGTGACCCTGGGCAAGTCACTTAATTCCCATTGCCTAGCCATTACCACTTTTCTGCCTTTTATAAGAAGGAATGTAGGGGTTTTAAAAGAAATTTCCCAGTTTATTGCTTTCTTTTAATTTAGGTTGCATTGGTTTTGTTTGTGCAAAATATTTTTAATTTCAGATAATCAAAATCATCCATTTTACCTCCTTTGATTCTCTCTCTTGGTCATAAACTCTCTCCTTATCTATAGATCTTACAGGTTAATTTTTCCATACTCCCCTAATTTGCTTGTGATATCCCTCTTTTTATCTAAATCATATGTTCTTTATGTTTGAATGTGATGTGAGATGTAAGTCTGTGCAGAAATAAGCTTTGATTAACTTTGTTTTGATAGGCCCTCTAATAAGAGATCCTGTCAAAGGAAGTAAAATCAACTATTTAAATCTCTTTGTTAGTGGAGCTTAGAGGTATAAAGACTAGACTAGACTTAAGATAACTGTTTTATTCATGTGCCTGCTACTTTTTGTGGAGATGTAATCTAAGGCTATGTTAAAAGTCCTTGGGAGAAGCAGAGGAGAATTTTCTTAGACCTTTTAGAAAGTTTATATGTTACATAATTTCTTATAGTATATGTAAAGATTCATAAAAGATGTATTCTGGGTTTAGTGCCCTAACCTATTATAGGACCTGGCCTGTAGGGATGTTTAACCATGCTCACAAATAATAATCTGGTTTTGAGTATTTCTAAGAAAACTGACACTCAGACCAGGCCTCCATATCTAGTTAGATCGGACTTGGCACTTTAGACTAATTTTTTTTTTATTTTAAACCCTTAACTTCTGTATATTGACTTATAGGTGGAAGAGTGGTAAGGGTGGGCAATGGGGGGTCAAGTGACTTGCCCAGGGTCACACAGCTGGGAAGTGGCTGAGGCCAGATTTGAACCTAGGACCTCCCGTCTCTAGGCCTGACTTTCAATCCACTGAGCTACCCAGCTGCCCCTGGACTTGGCACTTTAAAATGGTCCTAGTTTGGTCTAGGACTATGACCATCACCTACCAAATGCTAAGACTTCTCTATCATGACTTGGAATTAGACTGTTTATCCAGTCATGTTTTAGGGGTCTTGGTAAGTCTTACTTTGGAAACTATATTTTCGAATAATTATTTTGTTTCCTTTACTAAAACTTCGTGTCATGGAGATGGCCCTGGGTTTTTGTAGTTTGTGCCAGTGACAGATAAAAGCCCTCTAGCAAGTCCCACCAAGCTACACAGTCTTCAGACAGTGGTAGAATGTATGTCTGATGTCTAAGGATGAGCCTCACTGAGCTCAGAGGAGCTTGTTATCATGTTTGTTGCAGGGCAGTGCATTTTCTTTTAGCCACTTCAGTTAATTGTATAAAGTTGATGCAATGTCAAAGTTACATTTTAAATGAACCAATATTGGATTGGTTTTTAGAAACACATGTATTGTGAAGAATTCCCAATTATTTGCTTAAATAGGCCTAGATATAACATGACTAGTATAGACTGTCATTTTTCAAAGGAAAGCCTGAGGGCTTCTTATGCCGATCTTAAAACCTATGTGAGGTGTCATATGCCATTATGTATTTCTGCTATTTTGAAGGCTCTTGACTTGGCGGCCCCCTAGTGGAGAAACTACCCCCACATCCCCATCTGCCATGCGTGAAAAACAATTGGTAAGTTTAAGACATAAAATACAACTAACTCTCAGTTATGATTTTTTGATTTCACCATATGCCAGTTCATAACTATTATGTGTAAGCTGTTTGTTCCCCCAAAATGCAAAGCCATTGTATATTCTTATTCTCTGTTACAAGAGTATCTGTCTGCTTCACTGTGCCTTGAACTTACTTCCCATCTCTATTTTTCTTTATTGTTCATTCTCTCTTTTCATCAAAAATACTAGCCTTTTGCAGATAATATTCACTCTTTTCTCTCCCCACTGTGTCCATTTTGGTTGAGTACTCAAAGACCTCTTGCTGAATATTTCTGTGACGTGAGCATGGCCAGGCAGGGCAGGATTACTACCTTCAGAACTGTTCTGGAAAGCTGACTGTCAGGCTGGCACAACAGAAGTTGCACTAGAATTAGAGTGAGAGAACCTGTGTTTGAATTCTGATTCTTCTTCTTAACTTTTATGAACTTGAACAAATCATTTCCCTCTCTGAACCTCAGTTTCCTCATTTGTAAAATTAGGTAATTGGTTCCTTCCATAATAAGGACTCTTCTGCCTCTAAGTCCTATGGAGCAGAGGGAGATATAAGGATGTGTATATGTGTGATTTCAAATGGTCTGCTTTAAAAAAAAACTTTATACAAGAGACAGCCTTTTAATGTGGTTTATATAAGAATTTGAATCATTAGTTCCTCCTTTGAAAATACTTTTAAAATCAAGAAATTAATTATCACTCATTAAGCACATTCTATGCAGTCATTAATTTGACTGCTAGATTGCCTTATAGACTTCAAGTCTGTCCACAGAACTGCTCTGGGTCTCATGGTGATGATAATAATAGCCCCTACTTCCTGGGGTTGTTATTAGAAAAAAAAATGGATAATATTTTTAAAGTGCTTTGCAAACCATAAGGTACTTTGTAATTGCTACCAGTTATTTTTATTGTTAGTTATTATCATTGTTATAATAATGCCAGGTACTATTATAGGTGCTCAAAATCTGAATACAAAGAATAAAGCAGTGTGATTGGATTCAGTTAATTAGCCTAGTCATTTATTATATGATTCTAAAATAATGGAAATTTATAGGTGTGGTGAAATACTACATACTCATTTTATAGATTCTTTATGTATATTCCAGAATCTAAATTTTAATTAATAGAACATAACAATAAATTATCTGCTTAAGTCTTCAATCAACAAACTTCTTTAAACTCCTGCTATGGGTCAAAGCACTAGGCTAGGTTCTGGGACTGAATACAAAGAATGAAATTGTTCCTTTTTGGATTAGATAAATGAGCCTAAACATGACTAATGATTTAGTTTTAAAATAATAGAAATTTATAGGTACAAAGATGCTATATATTTTTCATTTTATAATGGTTTTTTCTATAGGAGTAGTCCAGAAAGTAAAATTTGAGGCCATTACAGTAAATTGTCAACAAAGTTATTCAGCTGTTCATCAATCATTAAGAATTATTAAACTTTCATTATGTGCCCAACACCGTGTTAACTAGCAATATAAGAATAAAATAGTCCTTGTCTTCATGGAATTTACATTCTATTTGGGGATAAAGAACATGGCCACATATAAGTTTAATGGTGGTATTGGTATTCATTTGAGTCTGTCAATGAATCATCCTGCCTCTTTATAAATAACTTATAAAATTCTATATTCCTAATATCTTTGTTGAATGAGAACATCTTTCTTAACAAACCATTAATTATAGGGGCATTGTACTAAGTGTGAACAACCTGGTTAATCAAGGTTAGAAGGAATAGAAAACTTTCTGCCCTTTGGATGAAAGGAAATGAAGAGCTGGCTATACAAAAAGCATAGAGGGATTGGCCAGAGACTCAGTTGTGTCTACGGCTTTTGGATGGACAAGCCAGCTTTGAACCTGTCATAAAAGTGCCTGGTCAGCTCAGTGATGAAACCAGTTTGGGCCACGCTTCCAAAAGAGAAACAAAGGCAAGGCAGAGAGGAAAGAAAGGAGACTCCATTTCTTGATCCCTCTTTAGGCTGCACTCTGAATTTTCTCTCCTATGGCTCTTTCTACTGCACTAAGTAACTTCCATTCACCCCTATGCCCATCCTCTTCATCTTCTTTGTATTGGTTGTCTTTTCCTATTAGAATTCAGTTACTTTTGAGGGTAGCAGCTGTCTTTTTTTCTTCTTGTATATGTGTCCACAGGGCTTAGCACAGGGCCTGGCATTAACAGTGGTAGGAAATGAACTTGAGAATGCAAAGCAGTGATCTTTTCCAAATGCAGAGCTCTCCAGATTTAGCTTTGAACTATTTTTTTTCTGACCAGGACTCTGACTTGTCCCCAAGAATCTTCAATCTCTCTAGACTTAGCAGACCCAGCCTGAGCCATGGCTTGATAATTTATAAAACTGCCCCTTCCCTGCCACTTGTACTAACACAAGAGAGGTTGGTCATTATTTATTTTAAGAAAGAAAGGCCCAGCACAGCCTTATTGGTGAGCAATGGGAGTCAAGTGACTTTCCCAGGGTCACACAGCTAGGAAGTGTCTGAGGCCAGATTTGAACCTAGGACCTCCCGTCTCTAGGTCTGACTCAATCCAGCTGCCCCCTTATGCATTCATTTTTAAAGTGATTCTTTACCAGTTTTTTTTCTCTTTTGATAATTGTAAATTAAAGAGCCAGCTATTTAATATTAAGGGCCCAATTGTTTAATCTTTATCATGTCAGTTATAAGTGCTTTGTCATGTATTCTCTCATTTGCCCTTATAACAGCCTTTGGAAATAGATGTTATTATTATTCCCATTTTACAGATGGGTAAACTGGGACAAGCAGGTTAAGTGACTTGCCAAAGATTACATAGCTATAAAAGGTATGAGACTGGAACTCAAATCTTTCTGATTCCAAGTCCAGCACTGAATCCACTGCACCATCTGGCTCCTCATATAGGCCTTTTCCTATCTTTCCTGGGATATTGGTCATGTTTCTACAGGTTGAAACCATCAGAGGAGTATCTTATAGTAGTAAAATGAGTCTTTCTGCTAAATGTTAGTGCTTCTGATAGAAACCAAAAGAGAAATAAAAGCAAAAGTAAAAAGAAACTTTTGTACCGGAAGAAAAATTGAATAAGTTCATTGGAAGGTCTTGAGGAAGAATTGTCCCAAGGAGTAATTAAATTTTGTTAAATTTCATTCTAGATTCCTATTTATAAAGTTCATTCATTCAAACAGAAAAGTAATCTAAAGATGGCTTTAGAATTTTTTTTGAGCAATAGCTTCACCTTTGTAGTTACATTATTTTATTGCTTTATTGATGTTATAATAAGTATCACCTATTCCCTGAGCACAAGGCAAAAGATGGTTCAGAGATAAGCCAAACAAAATTATGAGCTGGGTAATGAGAAAACATACCCTAGATGTGTATATTTTTCTGTGGGGAGTCTATATCAAATTGGCTGGGGTTTTTTGATTGCCTTCTTGACAGGCATTGAACTGGCACTTGTGTTATCATAAACTAGAAGCAAAGTGGGCCTTGGTTACCCTCCAGAAAGTGTAACAGATGTCTGGATGCCAGGAAGCCATAAGAGCGGGGAAATGACTCCTACACCACAGATTTTATATGTACCTCCTACTGAAAATAATCCTGTCTGTGAACATTTTTTTCAGTGTCCTTGAATGTACGTTTTATTTTATTTAGGATACAATATCACAGAAGTCAGTAGATATACATGATTCTCTCCAACCAAGATCTGCAGATAACAGATATCAGACACAGTCCCCTGTGGGGTCTATTGTGAATAATGAGGAAATCAACAAAACAAGGCCATCAGCAAGTAAGTTATACTCTAAATTTAAGAGTCTCATCCTCCCACATGTAAAAGTTAATAACAGTATGGGTTTAAAAAGTGAAATGTTCCCTAAATAGAACAAAATTTTATTTTGTTATTTTTGTTTATTAGTAGTTGTAATTTATATGCAGGAAGCAGCTAGGTGACTCAGTGGAAAGACCTGGGTTCAAATGCAGCCTCAGACACTTAATAGCTGTGTGACCCTGGACAAATCAGTCAGCTCCTTTTGCCTCAGTTTCCTCATCTCTAAAAGTAAGGAGTTGGACTGGATGGTCCTAAAGTCCCTCTGGCTCTAAGATTATGATCTTATGAATTGCTACAATATGCAAAGGATTGTGGTCCACTGATACATCATATTCCATCCCTGCCTCTCAAATCTTTTTCTAATGAACCACTACTTCTAGGTGAGTCTTCTCCATCTTCTGCTAGCAAAGGTAATTTTTTGGAATACAGATGTAAGAATTTATAACTGTCCCTATTATATTGAGCTCAGTTTTCTTAACCTCTCTTGGTCTTTTTTGGTTCCTATTTTCTAGTGCATTCACAATCCCTCATAGCTTTATGATGTCAAATCTGTGTTCTAATCCATAGCTCAGCTTAAACATGCCAGGAGGAGTCGTAGTCCCTATTTTTACTTCCCTCTCAACTGAGTCAAATTCTGCTTCCATAAGTTTTCTTCAGCCTGACCTCAACTTGCATATATCTTGTTTTCCTTATTCCCAAGCCCCTTTTGATTTATCAGTATTTCTGAAATTTCTTTGGGCCTTGGTTTGGTAAGAGTCTACACTCTCATTTGGTAAAGACCCATACTCTGATCCTTAGGGAAAATATTGAACAGAGATATTTTCTGTTTAGCTTTTGGATATTTTCTTAATTTTATTTTAGGCCCTTCAAACTCACCTTTAATCTCACGTTTTTAATAGTCTGTAACAGTTAAATCCCTCAGGGATCTTCTCAAAGGAGGGAAACTGAAATGCCTTTTTCTTTTACTGAGGAACCTCTTGTTTTAATCACTATGATCTTATTCTCTAGTCTCCACTTTAAAGATTATTCTGTCATTTGTCCTCATTACTTTTTCTCATAGAACAGGCTAGTTTTTCTGAGACAGTGGTTCTTTACCTTTTTGTGTGTGTGTCATGGACCCTCTGGCAGACTGAAACCCATTGACCCCCTTTTAAAATGATGTTTTTAAATGTGTAAAATAAAATATGTAGGATTACAAAGTAAGCCAAAGATATTAAAATGGTTATCCATTTTTTTAAGAAGTTCATGGACCCCAAGTTAAGAATCCTACTTAAAGAGGAAATTCAATCACAGCTGTTAGTTGCATTGGGAATTACCATGAGAGCAAACAGCATTATAGCATCCAGCAGCTGTGGAGCCTGAGCTAAGATCACTAGAGGTTTTGTTATCCCAGGGAAGAGTACTTGAGGTTGCCCTTAGTTTCTCTAGAAACAAAAGAATTTTCCTCCTGACTCTCTTAAGCTTGGAAAATCTTTAGTGCTTTGAGACATAGGCTGCCCTAAGAGACTAGAGAACTTTTATTTTCTTTTTCTTTTTATCTACCCTGGAGAATCCATTCATTCTTGGAGTTCCTTCAAGAAAGGAAAGGCTCAAGAAATTATTGATACTGAAGAAGATTCAATAGGCCCCTATGCATAAACTGATATGTGTGTATTTAAAAACCTATATTTGAAAGACAGCTTGGTACATGGGAAGAGGCGTGTATTGGGTTTTCCATTTTATTACCTGTATGATCATGAGCTGCCTTGGCCACTGGGACAGTTCAGTATCTTTCCTTGTCCACCTAACTTTCCCTCCAAGCCTTCTTATCTTTCTGATTTATGGAAACTTGGATATCTTTCTTCCTCTTCATATTTCATAATAGTGGGAAAGGTTCAGTCCCATGCAAGAGTTGGCAGACAAATGGGAGCTTCTGACAAACTTAAAGGTGTTGGGAATAGATGCTTAAAGCAAAAACACTGATTTAAGTTGAGTGAATACCTTTTCCTGTTGACATTTATAGTTCACATACCTGTTACTTCTCCCCTGATGAAAAGGAAAAGGAATCCACTCCTGGTTTTGTCCTCCTCTGTTATGGGTGATAGGGTGGCAGTCAGCAAGGGCATCTTTGGCTTAAGCTAACAATGCCTTCCTGCTCCCACTCTCCAAACCTCCCTAAGAAGAAGATGTGAAAGTATATTTATACCCTTTTCCTTAAATGGTTTCTTGCTGCCTCGGGCATAAAATTCAGTCATGGTTGTAGGTATTCCTACCATGTATGTACCGAAAATCAAATTTGGAAAATCTCATATAAGGCAATCTTCTATACCAGTATTGCTTTTTTTCTTGTAGTATGAGAATTGGAGGATATGTTCTATATAACACAATGCTTTAAAAGTCCTATGATTTTATTATATAAGTAGATCTTCCACCAATTTAAATGTTGCATAAAGTTGCTTCATGCAAAAAATTCATCACTTTGAAGCTCTTTTATGATGAATACTTTTGAATTTTACTAAATTGGTCCTTAAGCAAGTTTGCACTCCTCTAACACAGTTTTTAAAAGTCTAAGAATACCTTATATCTATAGTGCAACAGTTGAGTGTGGTTTTAGGGAAGAGTTTTTTGGGGTTTTGTTAATGCTGATATTGGATTTTCATATAATACTCTATTAAAAATTTCAGTTATTTGGTCAGATGTATTTTATTGTAAATTGGGTGCCTCCTGTTATAAACTTTATAAAATGATAATGTATTTGATCTTGCCCTACCTAATCATTCAGTTGCTAAAGACCCATTTTAATAAATAATACTTAGTTTTTCTATAATAGCATCATAGTGTGTATTCACACCTAGTGCAACATTCCATAGTGATCCCTCAGTACCAGGACCAGGCCGGATATTGTGTTCATTTTTCCATGGCTATATTTTTTTTCTTTCATAGTGAAATTTTTCTTGTATTTTTGCAAGAAATGACTTTTTAAAGTAGCTGAAAATAATGACTTCTGGGTGAATGGTGGGTTTTCCCTTACAGAATTTCCAGAACAGAAGTTGTTTGCTGCCCTATTAATTAAGTGTGTCGTACAGCTGGAACTCATCCAAACTATCGACAATATTGTGTTCTTCCCAGCAACTAGTAAAAAAGAAGATGCAGAAAACCTTGCAGCAGCACAGGTAACCAGAAGTATGAAAGCTTTCATCTTTATTTCTTGGCTGATATTGGGAAGAGTTAGTATCCAATTCATGATGTTAATTTTGCCAGTCAACAAGCATTTCTTAAATACTTATTGTTATGTGGTAGGCACTATGCTAAGTGCCAAGCATACAAAGAAAAACCAAAAACAGACACAGAAGCTCACATCTTGATGGGAGAGATGACTTGTAGATAACTATATAATACAAGATCTTCCAGAGTAGATGGAAAATAATCTCAGAGAGACAGAGAAGGGGGGGAGGGAGGGGAAGGGAGAGAGAGAGAGACAGAAAAAGGAGGGATGCTGGAGTGAGTTGGGAAAGGCCTCCTGCAAAAAGGTGGGGTGTGAATGGCATCTTGAAGGTATTTGAAGAAATTATCATCAGAGCTAGTTAGGTATCTCAGTGCGTGAAGCATCAGACCTGGAGTTAGGAAGACCTGGTTTCAGATCGAGCTTCAGACACTTCCTAGCTATGTGATGTTGGGCAAGTCACTTAGCCCTGTTTCCCAAGCCCTCAATTAAAACAGAAAAGTAAGAGTTTTGTTTGTTTTTTAAAGGAAAGATAAAAAAAAAAAAGATTAACTGTACAAACTATTATCTGTTCAAATGATTCCAAATCTTTTAACCTCCCCCATCACCAACCGCCTTTTGGACTTATTGAACTTTATGTCCTCTAAAATGTCCAAAACTGAATGTGTTACCTTTCATACTAGTCCCTTCTTCCCTACTTCCCTAGTACTATTGAGTCTGCCACCAGAGTCCTCCCAGTCTCAGTGCCATTCCCAAGTCTGCCCTTGGGCTTACCTCATATATCCAGTCTGTTGTCAACTCTTGTCATTTCTGCCATCAGATATCTCTCCTGTAGGTTCCTTTCTCTTCACTCCCATAGCCAGTACCCTGATACAGGCCTTCACCTCCCCTCAACCTGGACTGCTGCAGTAGCCTTCTGGTTGGTTTTCCTAAGGCTAGATCCAAATATGTCACCCTTCCTCCCCTGTACAGTAGACTCCAATGGCTACCTAAATAACTCCACAGTCAAATATCAAACATTTGGCATTTAAAGCCTTTCGTGCCTTTCCAGCCATCTTAGCACCTTCTTCCCCTCTCTATTGTCTGTTATGTACCTATGCTGGTCTACTTTCTGTTCCTCATGTAGAACATTCCATCTCCAGATTTAGAACTTGACGCTGGTTGTCCCTCCATACCTGGAGTGCTCTCCTTTCTCACCCATGATGCTTTGCTTCTCTGACTTCCTGGGAAACACACACACACACACACACACACACCATGTATGCTAGTGCCTTTCCTCTGAGATTATCTTCCATTTACAGTGTTTTTATCTTATTTGTATGTCATCTGTACTTTTGCATATCCAGCTTAATAGCGTGTAAAACACATAAGTGCCTAAATGCTTATTGACTGACTAGCATATATGACTTCAATTAGTTTTGTAAGAGTCTAAATTTCTGCTATAATGTTTAATTGATTATAGGTTAATTATTGATTTTTGAAGTATAGTAACCAAAGAACCTGTTAATTTAAATTCTTCCCAGATATCTATGACAGCTTCTAGGGCTATTAAAATAGCCGGGTAAAGTAAGTGCTTTTCCTCTGTAATGTCAGTCTTTTCTTTCCAGGTAGCAGGATAATGTGTGTGTTTAGGGAAAAGGGTCCAGAAAGCTTATTCTTCAGAGGATTTGTTTCTTGAAAGGGAAATTTATTAAGCTATAAAAATTGTGTACATTTTTAATCACTGAAATGATTGGGATATACTTTGGAAAATCTTAAAAACAGTATATAGTGAAGAATGAGTTCAAAAATTTACTGATGAATTTTTTTGTTTTTGTTATTGTTTTGGTCTTTGAAAGAGAGATGCAGTGGACTTTGATGTTAGAGTTGATACTCAAGACCAAGGAATGTACCGCTTTTTAACTTCACAACAACTTTTTAAGCTACTGGACTGTTTGTTAGAATCCCATAGATTTGCCAAGGCATTTAATTCAAACAATGAGCAGAGGACTGCTCTATGGAAAGCAGGTAGGTTCCTGAAGTTTTCTTAGGATGATTTTGAAAGGCTCTGTCACTATGATTGTTTTTGTTGGGGTTCCCTGGAAGAAAGCACATATCAGAAATTGCTCAAGGAAAAATAAAGTGTTCTACCAGAAAATGACCAGTTCTGAGTCTGGGAAATCTCAAAGATTGAATTCCTATCCTAACAGCAGACTTCCATTTCCTTGATTTTATTTATATGAGTTCCACAGTAAATATTTGTTTAATACCTTAAAGAAATAAGTTTGTAGCATCATATCAAAAGCATATAGATTTTTCAGCTTATATTTCCATGAATCTATGATTTCATTTCTATGGATATTCCTTCCAGATTTACAAATTATGACGCATCTTTGTTTCTTATCCCATGTGACATTTATTCATGTACTTCCTATAAAGTTTTCATTGGAGATCCCCTGAACGTGCTGGGGTCCTGACTGTTGGTATTTTAACATTATCTGGTACCAAAGTAGTATATGTACTGTTCATCAGTTATTCTTCACAATATGATTTAACCCAGCCTCTTCTTCATTTGTACATCTCTTTGATACCTTTAGGCTACTTCTTACATGTAATTCTTATTGATAATTAAGCTACAGAGCAAAAGGCCTGTAGCCGGGAGGTCCTGGGTTCAAATTTGGCCTCAGACACTTCCTAGCTGTGTGACCCTGGGAAAGTCACTTAACCCTGTTTGCCTAGCCTTTATCCCTCTCTTAGAGTTGTTACTAATCAGAAAATAAAGGTTTTCTTAAATTAAAAAGAAAAGCTATAGCCTGTTTGGGCCCACCAGATTCAACTTCAGTTTTTCAGAGATTGGCAAACAACCAGTCAGTGAGTCAATAAACATTTATTAAGTACCTACAGTATGCAATGCACTGTTCTCAGCAATCCCAGTTCTCAAAGAACTCCCAATCTAATGGAAAGTTTGAGTACAAACAGCTATGTACAAATTAAGCTATACACAGGAGATATTTGAAATAATCAACATAAAGATGGCTCCAGAATTAAGAGGGAATAGAAGCGGCTTTTGGTAAAAGGTAGGATTTTTAGCTGGATGGGACATACTGGAAGACATGGAATCCAGGAGTTTTGAGATGAGAAAGGAGAGCATTCTAGCCACTGAAAATGACCTGAGCCAAGTGAATGAGTGTTTTCTTCAAGAAACAAGGAAACCAGTGTCACTGATTTGAAGAGTTCACGAGGCTGGGCGAGAGGCAAGAGGGGTCAGGGAAAGAAGGTGTGTGTCTTAAGTGTCAGAAAAGTGGAAAGGTAAGGGGGAGGCCAGGTTCCACATAGCATCCTCAGAAGAATATTGGTGAATATTTATTCTTATGTAATAGAATGTTATTGTGTAATAAGAATAGTATATGAAAAAATGTAGAGAAACTTGGCAAGAGTTGTATAAACTGAACTAAAATACAAAGAACAAAATACAATCACCTACCACAGTGTGAATGAAAAGATCACAAAGCCACTTCTAAGTAATTGGAAAACCAGTAAAGTCCCTGAAGAAGCAACAATGAAACAGGCCTTCCTTTCCCCCCATGGTAGAAAGTTAAAGGACTATTGAGGCAGAATATTATGTATACTATCAAATGTAGTTACTATACCATTTATTTTTGCCTATTTTTTCCTTTTTTTTTTTAATGAGGGAAAAATTCAATATTGAGTAGGAGATTCTTCTCCAGTTGAACTAGATGTAGAGGTGAAAAACATCAATAAAAGATTTTCCCATGTTAACAAGAAATAAGAACATTGGTGGGTTTTATTTTTGTTCTTCAAATCCTTACTTTTCTCTTAGAATTGATACTAAATATTGGTTCCAAGGCAAAGGGTGATAAGGGCTAGGCATTTGGCGTTAAGTGACTTGCCTAAGGCCAGATAGCTTGGAAATTTCTAAGGCTAGATTTGAACCCAGGACAACTACTACGCAGTAGTTACATTCATATGCCTTAAGTTTTGGAGCTATTCACCAGTTATTAAGAATCCCCTTTATTTCTGGGCATCAATATTCAAATTAAATCATTAATATGCTTTCTTCCTGCCCAGTTTTGGGTTAGTTCATTGTTTTATCTGCAGATAGATCTTTCCCAAGATATGTGTCCTGATAGTACAGCTCTTTATTTCTTGACTCAAATGCTCTCCTTCTTCTCTGCTTTGTGGCTTCCCTGGCTTTAAGTCCCTTCAAATCCCTTAAGATTTTAATCTTATCTTCCACAGGAAACCATTTAATTCTAGTGTCTTCTCTCTATTATTTCTAGTTTATTCTGCCTATTTATACATAGTGGTTTGCATGTTGTCTCTCCTTCATTAGATTGTGAGTTTCTTGAAAAAGGAGATTTTGTCTTCTTTGTACACCCAACGTTTAGTGCAGTGCTTGGCATGTAGTAGACACTTAAGAAAAGTTGTTGACTAGTTGTCTGTCCCACTGTGAAGAGGTACTGCAGGATAAAAGAAGAACAAAAGTTGTCCTGCCCGGTTTTGTTTTGTTTTTTAAGTATAAGAATAGGGCCGGCAAACTAATGATCTTCTCTTAGATTCCTGGCAGTTTTCAAGATACATAGTTTAAAGACATAGTTAATATGTTAGTAACATTCAGAAAAAGAAGCGACCAGCCATCATGGCTTTATTGAGATTAGATTATTCTCTCTTATCCCAGTGAGCTTCCCAAGTGTGAGGTTCTGCCTGTTATGAAAAAGTCATACATAATTGGACCTTGGTGTCTATTAATCAAGGGATACCCTGAGGAATAAAGGCTTGGTTTTGCACTAATTCCTGGGCAATAGCTTTGGGTTTGGCCCAATGATACAGGGTCTAGAAGGAACAGAACTGGACATTTAATCCTCCTATTCCTCTTTGAAGTCAAGACCAAACAAGGAATTTTGTTGATGCCTCCTAGGCCATTTACTTTTTTGTAGGGTGTGTCAGTGCCATGGAGAGGTCATCCATCCCCTGCCCCTCCATCTACCTTTAGGATGGAAAGGTTTGAAAGAGCTTCAGTGGGAAATGGAAGAATGGGGTAATTAGGGAGGTATAAAAGGATTACCTAGCAGCAGGGAGGGGCCCCTTGTTTGTTTGGGTAAACGACAAATGTTAAATGCTAAACAAACTACAGTTGTCCTTTACCCAAACAAACAAGGGGCCCCTCCCTGCTGCTAGGTAATCCTTTTATAGTTTATCCAATCAGATTGATTGTCTCAACTTTATTCAGCTGCACTTGTATTGGAGCAGAGGCGGAAGATGGTGTGAGTGATCCAAGGCTGAGGCTTATCAGGGCACAGTCAGCAACATGAGAAGGGACTCAAGAGGAAGACAGTATTGTGGTGGTCTGGTATAGAAGTGATAACCATGGGGAGAACTAAGGAGTTGAGGGACTGGAGGTCACAATGTGCATGAATATCAGGGTTTAGTAATGGAAGGTAAAGGGGAAATCCAGTAGATTGTGATCAAGTAAGGGAACTTTCGATAAGTTGATGACTTGGGATTTTAGGGTGTCTGCAGAGGGATCAATATGTATGTTGAAGTCCTCTAATATGAAGGCAAGAATTGGTGAACAGGGAAAGATTATGAACCGGGAGCTAAATTCATTGGGAAAAGAAAAGTATCTTAGATGTCTGTAGACACCAGCTACTATTTTGATTGGATAGTAGATATGCATTATGTGAACATCAAAGGAGGAGAGGTTATTGAGTGATAAAACCTGAAAGAGATAATGGGGAACCAGGAAGATTCCAGTTCCCTCCACCAACAATGAGTTGGGAAGAATAAGGGAAAATCCAGCCACTGCTGGATAAGATAATCTTGGAAGCTGTATCATCAGGAAGGAAGTGGGTCTACCCCCTCTCCCCCCACCTCTAATTCTGCTTCCTAATTGAGGTTTATCTTAATTCAACAAATGCTCATTAATGGACAATTATGAAAAGTGCTTATCATCTTAGAATGTTGAAGGATGTTCCTGAAGCAGTCTTAGTAAATTAAGTCATTCAGAAGTGGGAATGTAATCATCCTTGGGACATTTCTCCGTGGTTTGACACAGACCAGCATTTCACACCATATCCCAAGATAAAGCCAAAATAAATATTTGATTTAAAAATCAAAGGTGACATCATAAACAGATTAGGGGAACATGGAAAAGTTTATTTGTTAGACTTGGAAATAAAGGAAGAAATTATAACCAAACAAGACAAGGGAGCAATAGAAGAAAATGAAATGGATAATTATGATCACATTAAATTTAACAGGTTTTACACAAATAAAACCAATGCAACCAAGATTAGAAGGGAAACAAATTGGGGGGGGGGGATTTATAGCAAATGTTTCCAAGAAAAACCCTATTTCTCAAATATATAGAGAATTGATTTATACAAATTTATAAGAATACAAAGCATTCCCCAAATGGCAAATGATCAAAGGATATGAACAGCCACTTCTCAGAGGAAAAAATTAAAACCCAAACCATCTATAGTCTTATGTAAAAAGTGCTCCAAATCACTATTGGTTAGAGGAATACATATTAAAACAACTGAGATATCACCTTACATCTGTCAGATTGGCTAATATGGCCAAAAAGGAAACTAATAAATGTTGTGGGGGTATGTGGGAAAATTGGAGCACAAATACACTGTTGGTGGAACTGTGAACTAATAAAATCAATATGATACCCTGCCCAAAGGGCCATAACACTATGCATAACCTTTAACCCAGTAATACCACTAACTGTGTCTTTATCCCAGAGAAGTCAGAGATAAGGGAAAAGGACTTACCTGTAAAAAATATTTATGAACAAATTGTGATATATGGTTGTAATGGAAAACTACTGAGCCATAAGAAATGACAAACCAGATGAGTTCAAAAAAAACTTAGATTTAGGGGGCAGCTGGGTAGCTCAGTGGATTGAGAGCCAGGCCTAGAGACGGGAGGTCCTAGGTTCAAACCTGGCCTCAGACACTTCCCAGCTGTGTGACCCTGGGCAAGTCACTTGACCCCCATTGCCTACCCTTACCACTCTTCCACCTATACACAGAAGTTAAGGGTTTAAAATAAAAAAAAAATAAAAAAATAAAAAACCTTAGATTTATATGAGCTGATGCAAAGTGAAGTGAGTGGATCTAGGAGAGCAAAGTGTGCAGTAATAGAAATATTATATGATGATCAACTTAAAAGAACTAGACTAATATCAGCAAAGCGAGTTTACAAGATAACTACAAGGGACTTATGAGGAAAAATGGTATCCACGGTAAAAGAAGGAAATGAATGATTCCAGATCAAAGCATGCCATTTTCCACTTTATTTCCTTCATGAACTTTTTATTGTATATGAGAATTTCTGTCATAGCATTAGCAATATGGAAATCTGTATTGCATGAAAGCATTAGTATAACCTATATCACACTATTTACTGCCTCAGGGAAGGAGAGAATCTGAATCTTAAAATGTCCTAAAACAGTTGTCAAAAATTGTTTCTACATGTTTAGGGAAGGGGAGAGGACAGGAGAATATTTTTTAAAGTGGTCTGAAATTCTGTAATAGAATTTTAGGTAGTAGGGGCAGCTAGGGTAGCACTGTGACTGAGGATAGAACGCCAGACTTGTTGCCAGGTGGACTTGAATTCAAATCTGACCTCAGTCACTTCCTAGCTATGTGGTCCTGGGCAAGTCACATAACTCCAGATGTCCAGCCCTTGCCACTCTGACAGAAGGTATAGGTTTAAAAAAGAAATTTCAGGTAGCACAGAGTAAAATGAAGGATGCAAAGAGAACTGAGACTGAGGGGCCTAAGGAGACAGATCCCTCCCTTAGCTTTCCACAACCCTCACTGTCCTGGGGGCTGGTGGGTTTGTCATTTTTTAGTACTTCTGAAAGCCATGTGGCCAGTCTATTCTCCTCCACACTCAAGACTTGCTGGGTCTAACTAAAATTGCTCTAAGCTTTAAAATGGACCTGTAGGAATAAGTGAATGAAAATCTTTCCATTAAAGTCAGTTGACAGTTGACGATCTTTCCTTTCCTACAGGTTTCAAAGGGAAGTCTAAGCCCAATCTTCTCAAACAAGAAACAAGCAGTCTAGCTTGTGGATTACGAATTCTTTTCCGAATGTACATGGATGAGAGCCGAACCAGCGCATGGGAGGAAGTCCAGCAGAGACTCTTAAAGTAAGACACTGATAGTAATTTTTGGCTCTTGCTAATTTCCTTAGAAATATAGCAAACACAAAAATCACCTAAAAATATCTGGTGATTACATTTTATAATATTTTTCTCCTCCATCTCCATTGGTACAGGAAATAGGTAATACATGATGAAAAACTGCCTCTTTTCATTTAGGAAAAACATTTAATTATTTCACTGTTTATCTTCAATATTTTCTGTTAAAAGTCTTCACTCAAAAATTTTAAATTTAGGCTAAATGTGGAAAATTGTAACTTTAAAAGAATGTTCTGGTTGCATTGGTTTTAAAAAGAATGCCTCTGTTATTTAAATAAACCAAAGGGAATAATAGATTTTAAATTAAGAAATCCCATGAAATTCACTCAAAAGTTGCTTGATAAATTCCAGTAACTGTTTAACAGACTTTTCATTGTTTTTCATCTCAAATTGAAAAATTTATAAACTTAGGACTGACTTGATTTAGAGAGCACTTCACAGTGAATTAGTGCTATTTCTTTAGGGTTCTGAAGGTTTTTTACTTAACACGATAATTGATCAGTCTCTACCTATTTTCGTTCCTACATGTGGCAATAAACATCTCTCCGAATGAATGATCTTGTGGTAAATCAGTGTTCAGGATAGGGAGGAGCAACAGCCAGTGCTCAAAATTTAGCCATCCAGATAAGATCTATAAAGGATATTCTTTACAGCTGAGAAGTCAGAAGGTGAAAGGCATAGAAGAGGGAGATACGGTTCTCCAAACCCTCATCTGGCATAAATTTGGTTAGCAAGAGGAATAGCAACTCCAAAAAGAGCTTCTGACTTTTCCTTGGTTAAATGGGGTAAGGGATAAGATTATAATGCCCCTTTCTCCTATTCCTGCTCATTAAAACAGGGGACTGAAAGTTCATTATCTGTAATCCCAGGTAATGTGGCCCTGTCTGGGCTCAAAGGGACATTTTCTTCTGAACTTATAATTTTGAAGAAAGAAGAAATCTTGACTAGATAAAGGGGTATAAATGCAAAAAATCATTAAATACAATTAAAACTATATTGGCATGGGGGCAAATAGGTGACTCAGTGAATTGTGATCCAGGCCCAGAGACAGGAGGTCCTGGGTTCAAATGTGGCCTCAGACACTTTCTAGCTGTGTGACCTCTAGCTGTGTGACCCTGAGCAAGTTACCTAATCCCTATTGCCTAGCCCTTACCATTCTTCTGCCTTGGCACACCAATATTGATTCTAAGATGGAATGTAAGGGTTTAAAAAAGCCATTAGCATGCAAATAATAAATCAGTGGTATTTAAGTATTTAATTAGACAAAAAAAACACGTCATCCCTTACCCAGTGATCTCCACTAACTCCATATTTCATTACCTCTAGAAATAACATTAGATTACTCTTGTGTAGTACTAAACCTCTAACAGACCCGGTGCCAACCTGCCCTTCTAGACTCCTGACGAGGCTTCTGTTCATGCTCTTTTGTCACCTTGCTGTTTCTCCCATATGATGCCCTTTGCATGAGGGGTTCCTATTGCTCATGGCAGGGATGCCCATCCCCTCCTCGCCTCTACCTGTCAGACCTTTCAAAGTTCAAATCCAAAAGCCCCTCCTCCTCCATGAAGCCTGAGATGAGCAACCCCCTCACCTGGGGGAGCCTTTGCCCCTTCCCAAAAAACAGACCCCATTTATGTTGTCTGCATGTCTCACTGGTGCCTAGCACGATACCTAGCATACAGCAAGTGCTGAATAAATGTTTGTTGGGTATAGGATCTTTAGGATTCCATGGAAGTGGTCTGTCTGTAAGTTGCTTGGCCAACCTGCTCTCCTTAACTTCCTTTTATATCTCTATATATTTTTATCTCTATATATTTTTTTATACTTCAATTTCATTGGAGTTGGGCTCTCCACCAGGATCTTGCTCTGCCAGAGCAGATAAGTATCTTCTCTCTAATTTATGGTCTTAGAGGGGGTTGACCTGGCCATAAGAGTCTAGGTGATTTCTCCAGGGTCATGAGGCCAGTTATATGTGAGAGGCAGAATCTGGACCCCGGGTCAGTCAGGCAACAAGCATTTATTAAGCACAATTCTATGTGCCAGGCGCTGCTTTCCTGGCTATGGGCCAACATTGAATTTTCTCTCTCTCCCTTCTCCTTTTTCCATTTTTCCTTCTCTTTGTCTCTCTGTTCCCAATCTGCCCTTCTCTTTGTTTTTCTTGTATTTGATTCAGCAAACAGTCACTGAGCTTCAAGGCTTCTGGGGCACTTTGGGTGTGTGGGTGTATTCTTTGAGTAAATAATACCTTCTCTTTTTGTAGTGTCTGCAGTGAAGCACTAAGTTATTTCCTAACTCTCACATCAGAAAGTCACCGAGAAGCCTGGACGAATTTACTCCTTTTATTCCTAACTAAGGTTCTAAAGATAAGTGACAACAGGGTAAGTATTCGATACAGAAGTGTTCTTTTCTTCTATCCTTAAAAACAGCATTTGGCTCTGGTTTTGGTTATGAGAATTTGTGATATTATTTGAGGAAGAAACATTATTCTGTGGACTTATTGATGCTCAAATTTCTTACATAAATGCTATTCATTGCCCACTGTGCCAACCCTATAGATGGGGACCCTCAGGAAATGCATTTGAATAATATTGAGTGTTCCATTCAGGCATCTTCCTTCTTTACTGCTTCTTTCACCTGCCTCTATGTGCAACTCTCTAGGTCTGGGTCTCAATCCACTGAGCCACCTAGTTACCCATAATACACAGCATTGCTTCTTGCCACTTAACTGTATTTTTAAACATCTAGTTTGTGTGGGGCATTGTGCTACGAATTACAAAATATATTAATAATCCATTTGCTTAAGAAGCAGATACATGAAAATATAAATTAAAAGAAAATAAGCATGTATTAAATGATTACTAACTACATAATAGGCAATAGGCTCAAAGATGCCAAGGGCCCAAAATGAGCATAAGTGAGAGAGAAATTCTTTGTTGCCACATGATCATGAAGGGATTTGTGAAGAAGGGAGTCTTTGTAGCCTGGGCCTGGCAGGGGTGAGGGGAGAGCCGTCTTCTTAATGAAGAGCTTGCAGGAGAGCAAGGGACGTTTTCAAGCCACGTTGGCTTCTCGTGTAGAGAAGAGTCATAGGATATCCACTGGGCCCAGATTAGGAAGGGCTTGGCCCGGCTGAGGAGCACCTGCTTCCAGTTAAGCCTGGGGGTGTCTGAGAGGTTTTTCATCAGTGGATTCACGCCTGTGTTATCAGTGAGGTAAGGGTGGGGGATGGCACTTGAGTTGGGGAACCTGTTGGGAGGCTGCCTGCATTCGTCCAAACAAGAGGAAAAGAAGCCCTAAACTAGAGCGGTGAGCCTAAAACTTGGCAAGGAGGATGCGCTTGGGTGAGAACGACTGAGAAAGGTACAGGCGGTAAGAATCTGTGCCTGACTAGGTGTGTGTGTGAAAAACAAGAAGGCAGTTCAGTGATGAAGGGACCCCAGATGAGCAGATGGGCTGACTGGAAGGAGAGGATGCTAGGAACAGTAATGAGGTTAGCTTTGGGCCTGTTGAGCTTGAGGTGCCAACGGGGTGCCAAAAGGAGATGGCCGTGGAATGACTGAAAAGTGGGAGAATAGAGGCTGGAAGGAATCCTACAGATGCTGTCGTCACTGTCACCCAGAGGATAGTTGAAGCCACAGGAATGAGTGCCGTCACCCGGGGAGAGATCTCGTGTAAAGAAAGGCCAGGCACAGAATGTTTCACTAGTCCACATTAAGGGGATAAAATCACATTTAAGAGAACCGTAAGGATGATGTCACAATCCAAAAGCAAGGCTCCCACTTCTGTCCATCCAAAGTTTGCAAAGTGCTTACAGCAAACTGTGGAGTGCCGTTATTGTCCTAATCCTACAGATGAGGAAACTGAGGCTGAGCGGGGAAGTGACTTGCCCCACCCCCCACAGCCATGGTGGCTTCTGCCAAACTACATTAGTTTCTCATTCAAAACTTCAGCTTCCCCATGAGTACAGCTGCTTGGCTGAGCCAGTTTCGGAGGAAAACCTTCACAAAGAAGGGATCGCTGACCTCGTGTCCCTGCTACACGAGAGTTGCTTAAAAGTATTAACAGTTCCAGCGGCCCGTCGTCGTCGTCCCCTGCCTACAGTCCTGAGGCTTTTGTTGATGGCTTGCCCCTAGTTACATTGTGGCGTGCCAGTCCTCAAGTTGAGGCCTGGAGAGGAGCTCGTCCCCTTGAGTTGTGATGGCGTTAGGGAGAAGGCAGCGCCCCGTGCCAGATGAAGTCAGTGGAGAGAACCCTTGGAAGGAAGGAGCCGCAGGCAGGCAGGCAGGCAGGCAGGCCTCCATGGCGGAAAACCAGCCCCCAGCCCGCAGGGGAAGTCTGGAGCGGCCCTAAAGCACACCAAAAGGAGAGCAGAGGAGCCGCCTCTTTGGTCTGTCAGACACACACAGGACAGGCAGGGGCAAAGCTGTATCCACCTAGGAGAGAGCAGGGAGGCGGCTGGGGGCAGCAGACACACGGAACTAGGAAGACCCTGATCAAAGCCTTGCCAGGATCCTGCGGCCTTTGTAACTGCGGGCCTAAAAGGCAGGGGGATTTCCACAGAGTTCCTCACAACAAGGACATCAGTTTTGTTGGACAGGAACAAACCCAGACACTATATATCAAGGCAGTGATGGTGAACCTTTTAGAGACTTAAGTGCCCAAAGTGCACCCTTGTGCGGCATGTGAGCCCCCACCTTACCCAGACAGGGGAGGGAGGAATTATCTGCTGGGCAGAGGGGCCAGTCCTATGAGAAATGTCCTCAGGCCGTGGAGAGGGGGAAGGGAAACCGCCTCCTCAGCATGCTGGCTCTAGGTTTGCCAACATGGCTTTAAGAGAATAAGTACATATGCATTTTTGTCACTGCATGTTTTTGCCTCAGCAAATGGAACAAGATATTGGCAAAATCATTTGAAATTTTAGTGAAAAACCTAATGATCCAACTTATACATAAAAAGCATTAAGAACTACAATATACCCATAATTTGCTTTTTTACTTTGTCTAAATACTGCAAAAAATCACCTTATTAACTTTTATCTTACAAAATAAAAAATGTTTAATAAAAATTACATACCTATTGAAATGTGCCATTAGTCTTCAAATTCTACATACAAAACACAAAATTTTAAAAAGCCTGTCTTGTCATTGTATGTTCAGTGAACCCTTTAGCCCTTACCCAGATTTATCCCGGTCCTTAAAACCTTTAGTTTTGCAAATACTTTTCTAACAATATATTTGGATTGTAGCAATGCTAAATGTTCAAATCATTTTTCCCTCAGTTCAAAGCTCATGCATCATTCTACTACCCTCTCTTATGTGAAATTATGCAATTTGACCTGATTCCTGAACTTCGAGCTGTTCTCCGGAGATTTTTTCTTCGTATTGGAGTCGTTTTCCAGATATCCCAACCACCTGAACAAGAGCTAGGAACAAGCAAGCAATGATGGTAACAATATTGCTCCTTCAGCTCTTAAAAAAGGACCGTGGAGCTGAGGTCTCCAGTCTGGCAGCATGTTTCTGGGGTTTGATGGTACAGGCGAGGAAGACTCCTCAGACTTGCAGCAAACACTCCGCGTGATAGTCCTCAGTTATCTGGGGATTCTCTCCCATTGTCTCGTCGGGCTCACGTTGAGCTTCGAGCCTGTTTTCAGCACAGTGTGTCAGTAACGTGCTCAGATGTCGTCCTCCTTTGTTCTAGACAGCGGGCTCACCACCGGTGTTTATGGCAAGTGTGAAGAATAAAATTTACCCAAAGAACTAACTTTACATGTAAAGGCTTGAACTTCTGCAAGAAGTACAACTCAGGAGAGCTGTATTTTGAAGGATACAATGTTTATAATTGGGGGGGGGGGAAGAGAAAATTATTGTTCACAGTAAAAGATATTTAGCAACTATGGTATTCTTATTCTGAAGATTTTTGCACACTCAGGCTACCTGAGATATTGGTAATCATCCTTCTGTGAAAAAACAATGTACAGAGATGCAGGTCTGTAATATAAAACCTTAAACATATAGTTCTTCCTGCATTCATTTGATTTCTTTTATTTTCTTATTCATTTACTAAAGACCCAGAATATTTTGTTTATCAGATGCACTAGAAGTTTGGGTTGATACTTACTTTGGTTTGGTTTTGTGGGATCTTTTTTTCTTTTCCCCAGTGCAGTGAAAATTTTGGGGTGGGAGGGCAGGGTGATTATAGCCCAGAAGCTACCATTGCTGACTCTTATTGAAAATAAACAGAGGTAGAATAATATCACTACTGACATAACTCCCTGTAACATACTTGTCTTAGGGCTTTTAAACATGAGCCATTAAAAATATGATCCTTCAAGGACTGGAACTTGAATCACTGAAAAAACAAGTCTAGGTTGCGTCTGCTGTCACAATTTCCTTTTTCTTCTTTTTTTGGGGGGTAGGGGAGGATTGATGTAGATTTCACTCTATGTACAGAATTTAATGTTGAATATATTAAAGTAATAAATCTGGCATGGTTTGAGTGAGGATGGTTAGATTATTGGAAATGTATTCATACTGTGAATTGTGCTCTGATGGCTTAAAAAAGACAAGATTGTCAAGCATTCCGTATTAACAGTGGATGTAGAAAAATTTTTCAGATGGATAAAATGTATATGGTACAGATATGTAAAGTTTTTTATGTAAAAATTCTGTACAACTTTCTGTACAATATTGGTTCTCATCCGGCATATTCTAATCAGGTTATAGGTCAATAAAGTTTTTGAATCCTTTCATCAGTGCAATCAAAACCAGTGTAATCTACAAAAACTCGTTTTATTGACTCTGATTTTTAACTGAAAATCAAGAACTCCAAAATGTTTTTTTTTTTTTAAGTTACAGTTCAAAATACATTTTATTTGCTCTAGATACTTTGGATCCCCTCCTCCATCTTCTTTGCCTTCACCACACTGTGCCTCCCGAAGGCTTAAACTCAGCAAACTAAAGATAGACATAACTGTTTTTAGCTCTTTTGTGTATGAGCAACTGAGAACCCAGAGTAAGGCTGATGGCCTACCAGAGACTTGGTAATTTATCAGTAAGTAATGCAACCATCTCTTCACATGGTGCTTTTTGAAAAACTTCAGGGTCCAAGTATTAGAAGAGACATTCTCAATTCTATTCCTTTGTAGGAGCTCAATAAATATTTGTTGAACAAATAAATGAATGTGTAAAATGGGTTTGTTCAAGTTGTCCATAACAAAGTTGGATATAGAACTGCAGGACTTCCACCTCTTTGTCCAAGACTCCACATATTTATAAAATGCAAAAGAGGATGATCTTTCTAGTGCTCTTCTCTAAACTGCTCCAATGTATAGCCATTTTTACTTGCTATGGATTCCCAAGGCCACATATCCCAAATGAAAGGACCTTTTGAAGCAATTAATATACTTTGAAAGCAAGCTACAGTCAGTGGATCCATTGCCAATGGGGAGAACAATAAAAACTTGTCACCTGCTTTTGCTGGGACCTGACTCAAAAGAGGACGGAATTTAACAAGGACACCAAATCCAAGTTAATGATATCTCACGCTAATGAGTCAAAAATTGATGATCAACTTAAAGTCTATCTAGGAAATTATGTAATCAAGACCACTGAAGAGCAGTGGTGTCTCATAAACACCCTAGCAAGTTTCTGGTTATTTCAAAGTATACTTATATTTTGAAAACTACGCAGCAAAGAATCGGTATTTTACATGGCAAGTTTCACCCTCTTTTTCAGTTCAAAATCATCTAGTTTACTGCAATGATTGATTGATTGTAATTTCTAATTGTAAAATTGCACAGGAGAGCATTGGTAATAAAATAAAAATTTATTTTCATTAACAAGGAGTTAAATCATACCATAAATTAGACCTTAACTTAAGACAATGCCTTCGTTGGCACCAAAAATACAACAGAGGTGAAAAGATGTAATTAGCATTTTAGTATTCAACTGATTGACTAGAATAAAATTGAAATCATTTATTTACAGAGTAACCAAGTCAGCAGCTATCAAATGATGTAGAACTAAACAGCATCTTTGCTTCCATATTTAAGTAATAGTAACTGGTAAGGTATAGTCAAAGCTACAACACATGCTATAGCGATTACAAAAAAGATGATTCTGAATATCGATGACACTGGCAAAGTTGTGCATTTACAGATAGATACACAACCAAAGGGTCTTCAAGTTTTACACATATTTTAAGACACTTTAAAATTTTATTCACTTCATCCTAGTAATAGGCGGAATAAAGATAATGCACATACGGTATTACAAGAACTTTACATTACCACTATAATTTATGACAAAATATGTGGAAACAATTCCATACTTTATGCATTATGTAATTAACAGTAATGGTGGCTTTAAAAAAATACATTCTGTACAATTTCATGGAATACATGAAAGCAACAAAATATGGAAAAAAATACATATATACACATCTAGAATGGTACTTTACAGGCTAAAGATTGTCCATCCACATGAGGAAAGGGGGCAGGGAGAGGGCACAAAGACAGACCTAGACTATAAAAAGTTCAGTAGTTTTAACATTCCTTTTACCTTGAAAGGCACAACTGGTTCCAATCTAGATTTATTTTTAACCATGTGCTGTAGAAAGGCCCTGCCAGTTAAAAGGCAATGGATTTTCAGAGGAACGCTGCTCCTGGTTCAGCTGCTCAACCACAAATCTTTTCAGGGTCTCTGATGTTCCAGGTCGGAGCCAAGGCTCTGTGGCTACAGTTTCCACAGAATTGGGTCTTCTTTCACCACTGTGGGCTGCAAAGTGCTTAAGAATGTCATCTGGATCAACCAAAGAAACTTCATCATCTAGAGAAAAAAAAGGAGGCTCACATTTTCCCATTTCCCATTTTCCCCATTTTACATAATATGGGGGCATAGCTAATTTAGAATATGTAAGACACAATAATTTTAACAGGTGTTTATTGATACAGAACCATCAAAAAGTGAACTGGCCTAACCCAAATTAACTTTTTTTCAAAGAACAGTAGTTATCTGGCATGCTGATAACTGACAATTCATTAATTCAGCTGTTTATCAGGTATCCAGGCAATTGGGGCTCTAGCTAAATGCTCCTTTCTACTCTCTCATACACACTCTCAAGATCTCTATCATGGGCCTGGAAATCATGGTAAGGTTTAAGAAAAATTTTAGAACTAGAAAAGGCATCTTGAAAATAATTTTCCTGAAAAGTATCAATCTTACATATGGGAAAATTTTCATGAAGTTTTAGTACAGAAAGAGTGCGTTGTTCTAACATAAATCGTTTCTAAAAGAGAAGCTGAGCAAATCGAATATTTTATTGAAAAAAACAGCCTTCAAACTGTGACTGGAAGGGGAAGAATACTTTGAAGATCAATAAATTAATTTTTATTGATCCAGTCAATATGTGCTAACTTGTAAGTTCCTTCCTCATGGCAAGCTCAGGGTCTTAATTAAATGCTTAATTAGGTCAATGTAAATAGAGCCATCAACACTGAAAAAAAAAGTTCCCAATATGGAAAACTTGTATTCTACTTCAGTAGTAGTATATACTCATGTCCTCTTGGCACATTTGATTTTTAAATTTACTTGTGACAAAAATAATTTTCCTTTATCAATACTTCATACAAAGGTAATGAAACCAATTATATGTTCCCTTTTCCATTTTTTTTAAAAGGACTGAACAGATCATGGAAAACAACTTTTACCCATTAACTTAATGTGGGTAAATCAGAAAGAAAAATTTCTATTTGTTTTTACTGTGGAATGAAAACTTGATGAATAAAAGTGTAGGACTGAATTCAAGCCATGCCCTTGACAGTAACTATGAGATTATGCCACAGCTTACTCACTTGTAAAATGAGGCTCACATACTAGTGGCACTCACCTGCCAAGGTTGCTGTGAGGCTTGAATAAAGAATGTCAAGTAAGAAGAACCAAGGCCTATGAAAATGTCAATTACTTTCAGGGAAAGGATAGAAGGCAGTGAAATACTGATCTGTCATTTGGAAGCAGCTTTACCTCTGGCCAAAGAAAAGAGTTCAGTGTCTATTCCAATTCTCTCTCCTAGAGGATCTTAAGTTTAATCTAAGCAGTACTTCTATATTAAATTTTATGGCTTAATTACTAGTAGATATAATTATATGAAAATCTGTCTTCCTACCCTGTGATGGAAATTTCATTTCTTTTTTTAATTACATCTCCTGGTCTGTGAAGGACTGGCACAGCAAAGGGACACGTGAAAACAATTTTAATGAGCATTCAATCCGTATCATACCCAAAAGCTCCTGTTTGAAAGGACGATATTGAAATAAAAACACCTCAGTAATTGGTTATCACTCAACTATCTTAGAATATAAGGAAGAACATATCTTAAAATCCATGCTAACAATGAGAACACTAACCAATAAAAATGAGTGAACATCATCACACTGCTGGAGTAGGGGTTTAGACCTTTTTTGTCAAGGACCCCCCTCATGGACTATAGTCAGTGTCCATAAGTAAAGTGTGTAGACTCTGCAAAATAATGCTTTAAATGTAAAAAATAAAATATCTACGAGTATCAAGAGAATCAATTATATTGTAAGTTATTATTAGCAAAATGTTTTTTTAATTCCTAGACCTCCTCCCTCCTCTCCCATGAAGAAGAACACCTCACTTAGAGCTAAATCAAGTTACAATGTGTTGGAAATGAAGGACCTGGCTACATACAGATCAATTCAAATCCAAAAGACTGATTAGCAGGCATTAAAGTGTAGGTAGAAGTAAAAACCAAAGGACATGCTGAGAGGATAATAATGATTTGTAATAACAGACCCAACAAAGTAATTATAGGGGTCTACTATTGGACTGAATTAATAATGCACTTCAGCCTACTGGTAGCACTGTCCCATTTAATATAGGAAAAAAATATGCTGGCAAAACAATTAAGGTAAACAGTAAACTTTCTTCCTGGTGACAAGGATGCTTTCAGGAATATACCGATTGTGCGCTGTGTCGCTGGGCATACGGCAGGCACTGTGGGAAGCGGCGATACGTTCATGCTTCCCACACCACCAGATAGCGGGCCCAAGAAAAAATGACTGCCCTGTGTTTGACCAGTTGGGCTTGAGCTACTGTAATGAGTTGGTACTGTTTTTATTTAACCAACAAAATGAAACCCTGATAAAATAAACTATTTTCATAGTTTTCTTTTTTCTAAATTGCAGAAAGCCAATATCAGGTTAACTATGACTTTTTATGATATCTGAAAACTTTCTACATAAGGATATTTAATATTTAAAAGAAAAGGCCAGTGATACCAACCAAAGGTTTTCATGATTAAGAACAACTTTTGGCCATCTCCTTATTCAATTAAAAAAAAAAAAAAAAACAGGTCACCCTTAAATAAATTTGGCTCCTCTCTACTACAATTCCATAAAGGTGGTTATTAAGAGCACGGACAGACTTCCCAAATACTAAAGCAACTAGTATTATTATCAATTATTACAACAATTGGCGCATCCATGATTTACTTCATTTACAAGGGCATTCCTTCTGTCCTTTGGCTTAAAAAAACCCACCACCTGGTAGCCAACCCAAAGGTGATGAGATTTTTCTGAATTTCATTAGATTGGTTTCTAATCAAAAGGAACCACATTTATCACCTGGTCTGTATTTAGGCCCTTTGAGCTTGCTAGACCTTATCATAGCTTCTCAAACACCCAGAATCCTCTCCTTGCCATGATTTTCTAAAGCTCTTCAGAAGAGGATCCTCCTCCATTCTTAGAAGGTTCCAATGGGTGCTTTTCACTGGAAAAGCTGACACTAAACACACCCTGACGCCTTCTGTTTTGTTAGGGTGTTGCTGCTCTCCCTGCATCCCAGGGCATAGTCGTGGGCCTTCCATAAGCCAGCTACATAGAGCCTATCTCCCTATCATCAAGACAGGTGGGTCCCAGGGAGCCATGAGACTTCTCTAAGAATCCTTCAAATGTGTTTCTTTACCTGTATCAATAGCTTGTTTTTGCAGCTGATTTAGTCTTCGCATTCGTTCTTCATTTTTAGCTCTAAGATGCTCAATATTTATGCTGGATACTGACTTTAAGGAGAAATCATCAGGTTGCACATTGGGATGAAAATTATCCTGCAGTTAGAAGACAGAACTTAGATATTTCTTTGAGTGAGATTTCTGAAACATTAGGGTCACGGGACATAAGAGTTATTATTCTTCCTGCCTTCTAAACGCAGGTCCCCCAAGCTCTATAACCATTTTCCTTTCTCTGTAACTCTCCCTTGGTGATCTCCCATGGCTATGTGGCCCAGTCTCAAGCCTCTCCCACTGCCTGCTATATCTCACCACCAGATGTTTGGCTCCTAAAACTTGGCACAGCAAAGCGGAACTCAACTTTGCACCAGAGCTTGTCCCTATGCTCAGCTTCTTCATCTCTCAATCTCCTTTGTCTACATCACCAATTGCATATTGGACATTTTTTATTTAATTTTTTTTAAACCCATACCTTCCATCTTGGAGCCAATACTGCGTATTGTAGGCAACGGGGGTCAAGTGACTTGCCCAGGGTCACACAGCTGGGAAGTGTCTGAGGCCGGATTTGAACCTAGGACCTTCCATCTCTAGGCCTGGCTCTCAATCCACTGAGCCACCCAGCTGCCTCCCCCCACTTTTTTTTTCATACTGGACTTTTTTTTAATAATGTCCCAGAGTCATCTCAAATTCAAATATTAAAAAATTAAATCACAGTATTTTCCCCCAAACTCAGTCTTCTGAACTCATTTATTTCTATTGGAGCCACCCTTTCTGCTTCACTCCCTACACCTCCCCCATGCTACAGTCCCATCTTGCCATTCTCCACTGGCACAGCTCATGCCTGGCAGGGTACTCAGCACCTCTCTGAAAGCGTACAGCAGCCCAAAGGACCTCCTCGGCTCTGGGCCCATCCACTAGAGTATCCAATAATGCACTGCCCAAACTTACACCGCCAGCTTCCTACTGCCTGGAGTTAAATTTAAAAACTTCCGTTTCATTTTCAAAACCCTGCAAAAACTGGTCCCAGACCATCTTTCCGGTCTCTTTAGATGTGACTTCTGTGCCTACACTGGCCTCTCCCTCCTCCCTCCCCAAGTGACGCTCCAATCCTTCTGTCTGTGGCTTGAGGAGACTCACCTTCACCTCGTGCTAGCTCTCTCAACGGATCCTTTCCTGATGCCCCAAGCCTCGGGCCTTTCTCTACCAAGTTACCTTGTTTTAACTATACTGATTCTATAGAAATTCACATGTGAGTATACTCTCTTACACCCCGATAGGATATAAGCTCTCTGAGAGGGATGCTCAGTTGTGGCCAATTCTTTGTGACCCCATTTGGGGTTTTCTTTCTTTTTGTAAGCTCTTACTTTCTGCCTTTAGAATTGATACTAAAAAGTAGTTCCAAGGCAGAAGAGCAGTAAGGGTTAAGTAATTGGGATTAAGTGACTGGCCTAGAGTCCCAGCAGGGAAGTATCTGAGGCAAGATTTGAAGAAAGTACATCCCAACTTTACACCTGGCTCTCTATCCACTGAGCTACCTAGCTACCCCTATTTAGGATTTTCTTGACAAAGATTCTGGAATGGTTTGCCATTTCCTTTTCCAGATCATTTTCCAGATGATGAAACCAAGGCAAAGAAGGTTAAGTGACTTGCCCAGAGTCACACAGCTAGGGAATAACTTACTAGTGACTGAGATTGCAACTTGGGAAGATGAGTCTTCCTGACTCCAAGCCCAGGGCTCTATCCACCGTATCATCTAGTAGCTCTCTGTCAGAGTAAGAGCTGTTATATTCTTTGTATTTGGATCCCTAGATCCTAGAGCAGGGGTTGGCAACCTTTTTGGCTGTGAGAGCCATAAACGCCACATTTTTTAAAATGTAATTTTGTGAAAGCCGTACAGTGCTCACAGTGTGCGCTCCTGTAACAGAGCCTGAAAAAAATTGACTTTATGGCTCCTGCAGAAAGAGCCATATCTGGCCCTCAAAAGAGCCAGATATAGCTCGAGAGCCATACATTGCCGACCCCTGCTCTAGTCCATAGTAGATACGAAATAACTGCACATTCACCAACAGTCTCATCCCATTCCACTTAATCCTTCAGAGAGCTAAGGCAAAATCTTCCTAATGCGGAATTATGGCCATGGGCTACTCTTTTCAAAAATACTGGGTGTGTCTGGCCCTTAGAGTACAAACTCCTGAACTCCTTAACCTGGAACCTGAAGCCCTGCACGATCTAGCACCAACCCAGCTTCTTCCAGCCATAGCTCACAGCATTCCCCTCTTATAACTCTATGTTCCAGCCAAACCGAGCTAATATAATTGCTTTCTGCTTTTACACTGTTCATGCTTGCATTCTTATTGCTCCCCCACCTCCTGACTCATCCTGGAATTCACTTCTTTTCCCAGTATCTATTGAAATTCTACTCTCTTTAAGGCCCCAATCAGGTACCACATCTCCTGTTTCTTGATATCCTCTGCCCAAACCAGCCAACTCAGTGATGAATCCCACCAATTTCCTAGCATGCTCTGATCTAGTGGTCAATGAGTTAAGCTACTAAATTGTACAGATCTTCAGCCCAAGGATAAATTAAACCCAAGGGAACAGTCTCACATTGCACACCTGGCAAGCCAAGGAAAGTGTTATGGCTTACTCTCTATTCTTTCCCTAATCTCAGCTCCACTTGGTTGATATGGCAGCATTCTCAAGATGGATGATGATGGGACTAGCACATTTTACAGTGAACTGGAGAAGAGAGGGGGAAAGACAAAAGGAAGCTGTTTTTATAGAAGAACCTACATGATTTGCAGCTCAAAGCAGGCAACCTATGTGCAGCTAATCCAGGCTTATGCTACTGACAAACACAATGGGGAAAAAAAAGCAATAGGGGACCACTGAGTGACAGCAAGAGAAGGAACAATGCCTGCCTCCATTGCACAAAGCCTGGCACACAGCAATGCTTAATAAGTGTTTGACAGACTGAAAGAAAACTGAGCCAAAAGTATTCATTTCTCTCCTTATATGAACTCACTATTTGTCTGAGATGCTGTTTCCCCTACACCTCTACAGGTAAGACCTGACGAGACTCATGGCATCAAAGATTTAGAGCTAGAAGAGGTTCCAGGGGCCATCTAGTCCAACCTTATTGTACAGAAGAGCAAACTAAAATCCAGGGAGGTTCAATGGTTGACCAAAGTCATAAAGATAGCAGCAAAGCCAGGATTTGAACCCAGATCCTCTGACTCCAAATCCAGGGGGAAAGCTGCAGAATAAGAATCAGTTACAGGTTTCTAGTAATATGTGCTGTAATTACAAGAAGATAATGTGAAATAAAAAAGTCAAAAATAGGAATGCTCTTCAGCAAAGCAACTAATTCCTAATACTGCTGCTCAGCCTGTTCTTATCAACCAACCAGTTTTCAATCCACTTTCAAATCAAGATGTCAACAGTTTGGGTGCTTGGCTTTGCTGGGACAGTTTGGGGTCACAAGGTTGGGGCACAAGAACATCACTCTTCTGGCATGTCATCCATCCTAAGAAGCATGAGATGGCCAGCAGGTATTTGTAGTTCTTGGGAGCTTCCTAAGCCCCATGAGGCACAACTGTTGCAAATCCAGCAGTGTCAAGGGGCCTTAGCAGATACGCATCCAAGAGCAAGGCTACACAGATCCTCACTTCGTTGCATTTAGTTACACAAAAAGTCCATGACCTCTTCAACAAAAGGGAAAAAAAAGATATTAAATCCATGCCATGAGGCAGCTAAGTGGCTCAGTGGATAGAGAGCTAGGCATAGAGTCAGGGGGACTTGAGTTCAAACCTGACCTCAGAGACTGCCTAGCTTGGGCAAGTTACTTACCCCCACCTGCCTAGCCCTTACCTCTCTTCTGCCTTAGAACAAAACTTAGTAGCATTTCTAAAACAGAAGATAATGGATTCAAAAAATAATAAAAATAAATAAAAACCCAAGCCATACATACATTCAGATCTTTAATCTGGTTCCTTCTACGCTCCCTTGCAGACATCAACGGTTGGGAAGGTAAAGGATTGATTTCTAAAGGAGAATATCTCTCTCCATTTGTCCCTGGAAAATGTAAAATAATGGAAGGAAATGTTAAACTCTCAGCCACATGTAAGTCTTTTACCTGTAAAGCTAATAAGCCATTTGACTATTTTTTTAAGTGAAATTTCAGTTTGTATAAAGACCCTCATGAGCATGTCAAAAGAAGAGATACCGATAGTTGAAAGTGATCAGATTGTCAACATTTTTACTCCACAGTTAAAAAGTGTATCAATTTCCCAAATAAGGTAGACAAACCCTTATTCAAGAACTTAGTTAAGAGATTTTTTTTTAACTGCCAAATCACTAAAATCTCTCAAACGTACAATTTTCCTGGGTTTAGACTTGGAACAGATGGGAGGGTCAAGGTTTTCTCAACTTTTGACTTTGTTATGCAACAACTACACTATAGGCTAGGAAAAGGTCATCCATGGCTTTTCTCCAACATTCTTTAATCACAGAAATATTTACTGAGTTCCTAATACAGATGGTGCCATGAACAATGCTACTTACTGTAGAGGATATGAATTGTTTTTGTCCTCAAGGTGAAACAAAGGAGTAAATGATGTTTGGGGGAAGCAAACTGGAGCTACTAAGTCAAATGCATCTTTACACTTGCTAATAAGAAAGTATCACAAATGCTATTGCTAGAAAGAAAAATGAATTTGTTCTTCCATTTTGTAGGGAACCACCAGGAGCTATAATAATGGTTTATACAGGAGCCAACTGCGGGCTTAGGATCAGTTGTTCAAACCACACATGCCTCAGGGTGGTGCAGGAGGAAAAAGCACCATCTCTAATCAGAAGACCTAGGATCAAATCCTACCTCTGCAACTTGTTACCTGGGTGGTGCAGAGTAAGCCACAACTTCTCTATATTTCTGTTTCCTCAGCTATAAAATAACAAGATTAGATTAGATGACATCTGATGTTCCCCACTAACTACAATCTATGATCCTAGAATATTCTCCTGGGGGAGGGGGGGAGGAAAGATGTAATATGTACAGATAAAATAAATACAAGCACCCAAAAGTCATTCTGAGACTACAAGGAAAGCTGCTGGTGGTCAAAGGACCAGATAAGGCTGATAATGACACTTACTTCTCAGGGAGGACATGGAGAAATGGACACACAAATGCATGCACATGCACATATGTGTACAGAATGACCATCAATTATGGCCAGTCAGAATGAACATTAAGTAATTTGCCCATTACAGATTCAGATTTTAGCAAAATTCTGAAAATAAGCCTATATCTGTAGCCATTTCCTACAAAACCTGGGGCAATGTGACTCTGGAGGTTTATTTGTAATTACCATTAACCTAAAGAACCACATGACTCCTGGCATGTAAAGTCAACTGGAACATGGCATCTTCATGCAGAAATGAGATAACTGGAAGATGCAAGAGGTATATAGCCTGAAGGTCCTTGTTGGCTAAAGAACCGTGATCTTATAGTCTTGTGAGTCAGAAGCTATGGTCTTAGACTTGGTTCACCTTATGTGCAACCACTCCAAGGCCAGCCCTGCCTTACTGTATTCCAAATGACTACCTTTAGGCCTCACTACCTTTTATAATAGCACCTCTACTGAGGGGAACAGGCAAAATCTAACCATGCTTCAATTCAGTAATGATAAATTACTGACACAGCTCCAGTGTTTAAGTTTCATACAAGATGACTCTCCCAACCTTCAAGAAAAATTTGAGGCGAGAGATGTGGGAGAAGTGCACAAAATTATCTTCACTTTCTGCCACATGAATGCCAGATTGTTTTCAGCCAGTTTCCTGAAAGTCAATGCCATCTTGCCATGAGTAATCCCTCTCTGTCTTGGCCTTATACCTCAACAGAACCCCCTGGTATTGCGCAATAAATTCCCCTCATGGGCTTAGAGAACACCCAACCCTATCCCCAGCCCCTTTATATAACCATCTGTGTTTTATGCATTGTCATCTTTCTGTTACTTGTTTCATACAAAAGGAACATGTATGTAAGGAAATGCAGCAGGCTCAGCGGAGACGCCATCCATCTTTGCCATCTGCCCCATGTGGTAGAATAAATGGCTACTCATTTCATTCTTAAACAGACAATTATTTTCTGACCCTCTTGGATTCCTAAAAAAATTCCACTAGTTTTTGGTGTCGGTACAGCTAATCCTGCCCCAAGAAAAGAAAATAAACTGGAAAACTTTCCTTAGGCTAAGTGAAGATGTTTTTTATCTCAGAATTTCCTTTCAGTCCCCTCTCTGATCCAGTAATGGTCAGGTGCCTGAGTGAACAAAGTGAACATAATAGGAGTTGCCTGAGAAAAAGAGGGAAGATATAGAAACTCAGGAAGAAGAGAGGTCATCATCAGGGAACCGTGTGTGTGTGTGTGTGTGTGTGTGTGTGTTTCTTGTGCTAAAGACATAAATATCTCAGTATGTCCTAGAGAGGTCTGAGTTACAGAAATCAGAAGTTGCTCTGTCAACTCATTATGTCCCACTTAGGTTCTCCTCAGACTATAAGGAGAGCTTTGTTGTCAAACCTTAGTCCAAAAGCCAGAGATGAGGGCTGGGTACTCCTCTGGGAGTTCATGCATCCCTGTGGAAAGAAACTCCTTTATACCTCTGAACAGGGCTGTTGCCCATTATCTTGTATTATTTTTGTGTTGTTTTGTCACCATCTCACAAGACCACAGAGGAAAGTCTGTTTGGCAGTCTGCCCTCTAAGAAAAGGGATCTCTAGGGAAGAGATTTGAGCAAATAAAGTACATGGTTCAGAGGGAGTAAGGGGATCTTGTAAATGTCTTTCCAAAATCTCAGTACTCTCAGAAGAATGGAAAAGGTACAAAGTACCCCCAGCTCAGGTATGAAAGGCAACCCAATAACAACCATGATAAGGATTTATAGTCAACTGGAAAAATGATTAAAATCTCTAAACATTAAGGACTTAATATTTGATATTATGTACGAAACAGATAAACCTATAATTCTAGTCAGAAGGGGGGAGGAGGGAGGGAGGGTAGAAAGAGGGCGGGGAAGGAAGGAAGGAAGGAAGGAAGGAAGGAAGGAAGGAAGGAAGGAAGGAAGGAAGGAAGGAAGGAAGGAAGGAAGGAATTATTATTAGCATTGTCTATGGTTTGTGCCTTGGTAAATCTGACTTTTTCTTTTAGCCTGATTAGCCAAAAGGAAAAGGGTTAAAAGAGTGAAAATTTTTCTGCTTAACTTTCAAAGCTTTCAAAAAGATATAATCTTTCTTTGTATTTCTAACACCAGTCAAACTGGAAAGGCAAACAAGAGACAGAAACGGGCAAAGGAAATCTTTTTCCCAGTATGCAGAAATTTATGGTATCATAAACTAGAGGCTAGATTTGTGACTAAATATAATTTCTTTATTTACATTCACATTTACAAATGAATTTCCAAACTGTGGTTTCAATGTTTTTTTTATAAATCTATGTGAGTTTTAGGGCAACCATTTAGTAGAATTTTTTAAAGAACAACTAAGAATAAAAGCTTAGTGAAAGTTAAACAACTCTCAGACCTTTTATCACTCATCTTTCCTTGGAAAGTGACAGCTTTATTGTTTTAATACAAGGGAAGGTGATTTCACTGACTTAAAAAAAAATTAAATAAAAGAAAGAATTGAAGCTCCTTTGAAAATATTATCATTGAAGTCCAAAAGTGGAAGGGGGATAAAAATGGGCTTGTGGTCTGCAATTTAAAGTTATCTGGAGCTTAAAAGCCATTTATTATTAATTCTTCTCTTAACCTTGGAAAGAAAGAGATTTGTTTAAATCTGAGAGTAATCTGAAATTTAAATCTGAGAGCAAATTGAAAATTAGTAAAATTTAATTCCAAAGAATGTTTTACCTTATCACTACATTTTCTTCTAGGAATGATATAACAGAACTTAATTGTGTAGATAAACAAAAAGCAATGTCACCTAAAAGAATTTGGAACATACTAAGAAACTCCAAAATAAAAGTTCTGCAATTAATTAATACCTTGAATAAGAGAAATCAAATATAGTAAAGACAACTACTTCTGTAGATATATTTGGGAAATAAAGATAGCAGAGGGCCTGAGAAAGTAGTGAAGGTAAGTGAAATTTCAGATAAGAGTGTAAAAATGGACATTAGAATGGGGGAAAAAAAAGAAAATTGAAGCAAGCAGAGATAAGAGGAGAATGCGTACAAAAGTTAAGAAAATCAGCAGTAGGCAAATGTAAAGTAAGAGTTTAGATTTATAGAAAGAGATGTGAGTGGGGTTTTTTCAGCTCCTGATATACATCCTGAGATAGAGATGACATGGGAAACTCTACCTGTAAATTTGTAATTACTATTTCGAGAAATGGCTATTAGAAACAATTCTGAGATTTCTTGTGATCTTCAAGTCTTATTTCACTGATTTAGATATTCTTTTTGATCTGGAAAAATAGTTGAAACCATTGACAGCATTCTATCCAGTTACAACATTTACTAAATGAAAAATATAGAAATAAATTTGTTGCATGGAGTACAACAGAGTTTCTGTCCTCAAAGAATCACAGAAGAGTATATTATACTCTTTAGGTAGAGAATATTCAGATGTGTACAACTCTGTGACCTCAAGGACCATAAATTCAGGGGATTTTCTTGGAAAACATACTGAAGTAGTTTGAATTGAGGCAAATAAAGGTTAAGTGATTTGCCCAAGATAACACAGTGAAAGTGTCTGAGGACAAATTTGAACTCACGTCTTTCCTAACTCCAGGCCTAGTACTCTCCACAGAACCACCTACCTGCTAGGCAAAATGGCTTGCTCAAAGTCACACAGCTACTAAGTGTCTAAAGTCACATTTGAACTCAGAGCTTTCTGACTCCAGAAACAATATTCTATCCATTAAGCCATCTATCTGCATCTAATATACAGGTGTCCCTTGACTTTTCCCATTAAAGGTTTCAATAAATATATCATGGATCTGTATAAGAAAGTGAATGGGAATTCTGGGGGAGTTTTGCAGAAGCCACAAATGACATACAAAGGCCAGATGATAGAAATGCATTATATATATACATTCACAGGATTATGTAATATCAATGTATTTATCTTTTAATACCATAAACATACACAAATTCCTTTTATAGGAAAAGAAGAAAAGAAAGAGAAGGGAAAGGGAAGGGGAATGGTAAGGGGAAGGGGGGGAAGGAGGAGAAAGAGGAGAAGGAGGAGGAGAAGTAGGAGGAGGAGGGAGAAAAGAGAAAAGAAAAAAATTCAGACTTCTCTGGACCAACAAATTTTCCATGGATATTCTAGATCATGGGGGTGCTGTGCCCCTAACTCCTACAATGTGGAAAGGATAACTATATATTCATAATTTATTTATCATGTAAGAGAGTTTATGTTGGCCAATCCAATTCTCATGTTTTAGAAGAACCTCATGGACCCTGAAAGTAAGAGACAGGACTATAAAACTGTCACATTAAATCTTGGCAGCAGACTAACTGAACGTAGTGGGCCTGTGATGTGAAGTTCCGGCAGAAAATAGCCTTTAGAAAATCTGAGATTCTGTATGATATCATTTGTAACTACAGATCCAGATGTAAGTTAGTTTGTCTTAGTCTTATTTAAAATGAAATATATTCTCACACTAGGATAACTGTGATGTTTGACTCTTTAGAAGTTAAAAAGGCCTTAAGGAAAAACACACTTAATATTTGTCATTAAGTATGTTAGAAAATGCAAAAATAAGTTTTGTTAAAAGTATAACTGGAGGGGGCAGCTGGGTAGCTCAGTGGAGTGAGAGTCAGGCCTAGAGATGGGAGGTCCTAGGTTCAAATCTGGCCTCAGCCACTTCCCAGCTGTGTGACCCTGGGCAAGTCACTTGACCCCCCATTGCCTACCCTTACCACTCTTCCACCTATGAGCCAATACACCGAAGTACAAGGGTTTAAAAAAAAAAAGTATAACTGGATCAAAATTACTCTATACTGATATTAAATGTAATCAGTATAAAATGCCAAACTGATAGGATGAATGACTTTTCTATGTAAGATAATTCAGAGAAGTATTTTAATAAATCTATGTCATTTGATTGGCAACACATTTTGTTTCCTATTTTAAATCCATTATATTACTTATGCCATTATTATCAGGTTTCTAGATTTTTTTGTACTGTGAATTCTGGGAAACCATAGTATAACAAATGCTATTAAGAGAATGACGCAATTGAATCATTAAAAAATTAACTCCTCTTGATCTGAATGTTGTGAAATTATGAATAAAGATATTAGGCTATTGTCATAAGGTTTAAAACCTATCAAAAGTCTCAGTAGGTATATTTTGCTTTAAAATGAATAATAATTAAATTATTATGGGTAAAGTACAAAAGACCTAGTAAATTCTTGTAAACTTGCCAAGCTCTTTGGGACCTTCTATTTGAGCAAAAGACACAAAATCTTAACAACCTTCCTGAAGAATGTGAAATACTGAAGTTATATAGTCTCAATAGATCCCAGTTTTGAAGATTTTATTTTTGCCTTTGGGGATTAATATGCAATACATTTAAGAAATAGATATCTGCTGGTCTGGTGACTTACAGTAAGTAGCCAGTTTTTTTTTTTTCAGGTACTATCATATATTCACTATCAATGTGAAATTCCAAAACTACTTATTTTCTAATGACTACTTTTTATACCAGGCTGAATTTAAAATGGGGGGAAAGGGAGAGAAAGAGTGTTAAATGAATGCTCTAGTAACAAGGATGAAAAGGTCCATTCCATATTCCATCAATAACTAACAACACAATTAAAGTGATGGCGAACCTTTTAGAGATAAGAGTGCTGGGCCCTGCCCCCACCCCCCAGACTGAGTGCCATGCTAGGTCCCTCCCTCACCCCAGACAGAGGAGACAAGAAGTGCTCCCATTGGCTGTTAGGCAGAGGGGTGGGAAAAGTGAGGAATGTCCTCAGGCACATGGAAGGGGAAGAGGGGAACAGCTCTGCCCTGAGTACCTCTGGCTTTCTAGTAATGAACTCTGGTGGATGAAGGCATGCAAATGCCCACAGAGAGGGCTCTGTGTGCCTCTTTTGGCATATGTACCTTAGGTTCACCATCACTACACTAGGTTAGTGATTCAGGGATGCATATCTCTATGTTTAAATATATCAAATCAGTCAATTTGTTAATAGTACTCAAGGACAGATTCCTCTGATCCAAATTTCCAGGGGAAGATGTCTCCCAGAAGCAGACAACTTATAAAATAGCTAAACGCAAGATGGAACAAAATCCTCTTCTCTAAATGGAGATTAAAATGCATTCTTCAATTCTTTTTATTCTTCTGATTATATGTTTATTGTCCATTGTCTCAGGGTATCCTAGCCTTTTTGGGAAGGTTTATGACCCAAAGTTGTTCAAATTGCTTTTACAGACACATTTATTATAGTATAATTGTTTGCTAGTTAATATTTAAGAAAATGTTTTAGATTTTGGATATGTTGTCCATATTTCTGCTTTATCATATTCCTATTCTAATGTACAAACTGGCTTGACCTATTGTATTGTGAGCCCATACATTGAGTAATTCTAATGTGATGATACTTCTAGAAGTATCAAAGGAAGGAAATATGGGATAAGGGGACAAAAGTTCCTGACTGTAATGAACCCCAGAGATAGACTTCAAGTTTC
Source organism: Gracilinanus agilis (assembly GCF_016433145.1). Lineage (NCBI taxonomy): Eukaryota > Metazoa > Chordata > Mammalia > Didelphimorphia > Didelphidae > Gracilinanus > Gracilinanus agilis. The sequence goes on from NC_058130.1 coordinate 500,981,832, forward strand.
CTGAGGATTCCCATGAGTAATTCCCTTCACTGCTCTTGCTTTAACATCCCTTACCAGAATCCCTTTGTAATAATGCACCATGAATTTCCCTGACATGTTTGGGTAATACAAAGATGCCCTGTCCACCCCTCGCCCCCATCCTTAGAAATAGTCCTGTTTCAATTTGTCAGTTATTTTAAGTGAGCTTACAACAGCTTATAATAGCTAGCTACTGCAGGTGTGTTCATTGTCTCATTGTCACCTCTTATCAGCACCAAAAGACTTAGCTGCTCAAATAAGTCCTGGGAAAATTCTCCTCCAGTCTGTCCAATAGGTAGATTTCTTTGATATAACTATACTCAGATATACTCCTTTACCAGTCTCCCAAATCTAGAAATATACACTTTTCTCCAACAATTATACTGTTCTTTTTTGTATAACCACCTGTGTTTTATGAATAGTCCCTCTGGTTTTTTGTATTTTTGGGGGGGAGGGGGGTTCTCATAAATGTTACCTTAAACACTGCCTTAGGAAAACATATATAAGGAATTTCTTGTGTCAGGCTTTGCCATCTGCCCTGGTTGACCTGAATAAATAGCTACTCACTTCACTCTTAACTGATTTCTTACTGCAATACTATCTTACCCAGACCTCAAAAATCCGTATTACTAAGTGACATTCAGCACTATAATTTGTAAATAACAGATATTTGTCAAGTACTACATGATGAATATTCTATTCTGTTCCTAATCAGTTTCTTAGAAGGATGTATCATGGAATTTTATCATTTCTTTCTTCCTTACAACCCTTTTCATCTACTATAAGAAATGAAGTTTTGTTATGTCTACTGATATGATCTTATATTATCACGAATCAAGGACTATATTTAACATAGACTAGGCAATGATGGTCAGTGGTTATTTTTCACTAATATTGCCATTGCTCAAATCGTGGCATTTTATGAACCTATATGTAACTCAAAATATAATAAAAGTGCACATTTCAATAGCATTTTGATTTACACAACTTTTTTCTGACTACAACTCTATGAAATAAGCAAGGCAAGTAGAGACAATAAGATGTGTCTATGGCTAGAGCCAGGATTCACAGTTAATATGAATCTCCTAATTCCAACTCATATTCTTTATAGTAAATAACACTGTAACTTTCTTTCTAAGAAACTTAAAAACATTCAAGTCATTCTTTAGAAAATCATAGCACTTTACAATCTAATCATTTCAACCAACTATTAAAATGTCTGTTTTAATATTAACCCAACCAAAATAACTAAAAAGGAAAAATATTAATCCAAAACAATGATATACATTTGGTTTATGATTATAATAGAATCACAGCCACTTTAGAGCTGGATAAGATGATTGAGGTCATCTAATTTTACTCCTTTATTTTATAGTTGAAGAACTGAGATGCTGAGAGCAAAAGGAACATGCCCGGAGAGAATCAAAAATAGAGATGTGTTAAATTGGGTCTTCATTTTAATTCTGTCATGCTACTTTTTAAACCTTTCCTGACCATCTTTGATCCCTATTAGGTAACCTTTATTAAAATTATCTGAATATTTGTGTCTCTTCCTTTCATTCTCCTATTTTCTATGTTGCCTCTAGAGTGCTGGACCTAGAGTTTCATCAAGACCCAAATTCAAATCTGGCCTGACACTTGCTAGCTGAGTGACCCTGGGCAAGTCACTTAACCTCTGTTTGCCCTCAATTTCCTCAACAGTTTAAAAAAAAAAGATAACTATAATAATCACACATACCTTTTGCAGGATCAAATGAGATGATATTTGTAAAGCATTTAGCATGCTTCATACACAAAAGGTACTATGTAAATGCCACTATCTACCCACTCCCCAATTAGAGTACAAGCAACTTGAATTTAAGAGCTAGGTCCTCTTTGGAGTTCCTTCCCCCCACCTCTCAGAATTCCCTAGCTTCCTTCAAAGCATAGTTCAAGTGCCCCCTTCTACAGAAGACATTTCTTAATAATTTCAATTATTAATGTTCTACTTTTTGGCATTGCTTTCTTCTACTTTGTATATACTTTCTACTTAATTTCTCTGTGTAATTTTTTTCAATTGTCAAATATAAAGTAAGCCCCTTGAATATAACATATAAGCCCCTGTTTCTTTGTTGTCTTTATATCCTCAGCACTAAACATGGTACCTGGCACATAGTAGACATTTAATAAATGTTTGATAATTTACTGAGTATTTGATCTCAGTCCAGCACATAGCTAGAGATTGGTTCACAAATATTTGTTGAACTGTTACTAGATAAAATAAATAACATTTAAAAAGAAATTGATAAATGCCCTTATATTAACAATTAACTTACTCATCTTAAATTTTAATATAATGCATACACACACAAAAGAAGTCAATGTTGCAAAATATAAAGATCAATTATGACTCCAAAAAAGGTTCATGAAAAACCACTCCCACTCCACCCCTCTGTGGAGGGGAAGTCAACAGGAGTTGCACAATACACTTGTTTTTGTACTTTTTACGTATTAACTGTGTTGATTTTTTTTAACCTTTTCTTTTTACACTCTTTTTTTTTGGGGGGGGGTCTTCAAAACACAATATTATGTAGGATGATTTTCTGGGAGGAGGAGAGATAAGGGTACCAGGGAAAACTATAATCATGTGAAAAATAAAAGACATCAATAAAAACTTTTAAAATATAATACAGCAAACATGAATTATTCTATTAGCTTATTTATTAGAAACTTGCCTAAAAAGAAATTTCTATTGACCCTATAATATGGTATAAAATATCTTGGTAAATAAAGATGATAATACATTTAATTATGTAAGAATGTTTACATACCTGTAATACATATACTTAATCATAAAAGTTATGCTGAAAATTATTTTAGTTTTCATGATTTAGAAGACACATCAGAATCTTGAAATGCTTTAGGGTCATTATGAACATAATGTCCAAAATACAGATTTGTTTCCTCAAAATAACATCCTACTTCTAATATTCTATATCAAAAGTTTGATGCCTTTTTCTCCTAGTTAACAATAGCTAAGGGATTTTCAAAATGCCTCTTTATAAAGATTTTTTATATTTATATTAGTTTATATTTTACATGTTTATTTGTCTGACCTAGCTGAGGCTTTTGTGGCTAGATGCTGGAGATCCTAGTGTTTAGCACATAGCAAAGTACTTGGCACATAGTAGGTGCTTTAAACTAACTTATTTATTCTCAATGAGCTGCATTCATGGCTTGTCTTGGCCAGGCAATCACCTTATATGAAAGACAGACTGTGCTAGCACAATGAACTTGAACCCTGATCAAAGAACTAAGATTCTATTCACTGATCAATCAAAGAGCAAGGCTCTTTAAAGAATCTGCATCCCAATTGGGTTCTGAGATGATTTTACAGCAACAAAAGCATGCCACTTTGTCATCAAAATGTAACTTGAAGGCTTCTCTTCATCAGGGTGACCCTGAAGCCCTCCCAGATTCTGAAATGAATTGTTAATTATCAAATTAAACCATATTCAATGACTTTGTTGTGAAGTGAATATTAATGGAGCATAATTGTTTAAAAATTGTGAATACATGAAGATAAGGGTCACTCTTAATCAAAATATGCCAGGCCAGAATCATGCAATTATTATATTAGGTTTGTTAAAATGAAGAAACAAAGGCAGTATGAAGCACATTACCATACAATTTTAAGTGAATAGCTTAGGCAAAGGTAAAATAAATTTACTCACCAATAAAAGCACTCTCAGACTCCAAAAGAGAATTTTTCAGGAAATCCCTAGTTTCATTCCTAGGCTATAAAAGAAGTCATGAAGATCGACAATAAACAATACTAGCGTGCCTATTTTTACTAATTTGAGTGTTCGGGAAGCACATCAGAATAACTAACAAAAAGCATAAGTTTGCCACAACATAAATGGATGCACAAAAAGTGGTAGAAGAATTCCAAATCTTTCCTTTAATTCCTCCACTACCCCTACAAAGAGACAATCATTAAATTTTGCCACAAATAGTAGAAATCAGCAGACAACCATAATGTACTATGTTAATTAGAATTTTTGGGGTTCCATTTATAGGTATTGGGGCTCATTTAAGCCTTAAAATATGTAGATATATGACTAACTTCCTGTGGACTTTGAGACTACATTTTCTGTGATCCAATGGGTTTCTGGTTTCTGACGTGATGACTTAAATTTGGGGTGGAGTTGGGGCTCTCTCTTTTTCTTACGAAGCAGCCAAAGGAAATAGAAGGTATGGACTGGCAGGCAGTTTGAATAGATCTTAGCCAGGCACGTGGTCCGATTTTATTCTATCAACATGGGCCTAAATAAAATATTAGTTTTCCTCATAATATCAGCTTTTATCATTTTTAATTATTACAGTACTAACACTACAACTGTCTTAGGCTGAGTTTTCATGGTTTTCTAAATGGTTTTCCAAACCTGCTAGGTCGCTACAAGTGAGTTGGTTATTCAGAACCTTTCTGAATAACACGAAGGCCATTTTGATCTTTTCTGTCTTCGGTTTCACTGTAACAAAACCTTAAGCAAAAATCATTTCAGCTTCCTGAGCAAGCCAAATTTACAGGAGCTGAAATGGATAATCTCTTAAATCCTTTCCAGTTCTAAAATTATGTAAGTCAATGGATAAAAACAGAAATTCAAAAATAGGAAATCTTTAGTCCAAGCTTTGTGAAAAGAATATAATTTACAACATAAAGCTGAGTACTAAATGACAGTCAAATGCTATTTTATCATGCAAAGATCTAAATTTTGTGTCAGTGAACAACTTGAACAAGATGTTATAAAATGTTTTTCTTGCATTACGGATTATTTGCTGGAGGAAAAGTTAAATTTTTATCTCCCAAAAGAGTTTTCATGCAAAGACCCAAACTAGAATTAAATAAAATTTTATACAGAATTGCCCCCTAAACTATTATACTGAAGTGAAGAAAGGGGAGGAAAAGCTATTGGTTTCTTACCATTCTAGTATCTCCTAGGTTAATGCCAGGATTTGCATCAAGGTCAACTGCACTCAACCCAGACCGAAAACAAAATACAAAATTAAAGTACTGAAGCACACACACAAATATATTTTTTAATAAGTTAACATCTTTCTTGCACATGAAAAATAAAAGGATACCTTTCTACTCGATGTCATCTGTTAGTTATCCTATTAGAAAGATATTTCAATATTAAATACACTTCCCTATTGAATCACCCACAACTCTGGCTGCTGTTGTCATCAATTCTAGCAGCTAAGAAAACTCAGTATATTATAGCCTAAAATGAAAGCTTTTTATATGAGTAATTAATTTTAGATTCCTAAATTTTTAGAGAAATTTTTACTACAATTTGACAAAATATGTAAAAAAAAAAACTAGCCTAAATTTTTCTCAAAGAGAATAAAGCATAGAGGGCATAATGACAGTGATAAATTTATTCAGTATGCAAGGTTTATTCATCCAATTATCTATGCATTAAAAGCTACTATATAAGGTAGATTGGAAGGATAAAAGTAGAAAAGTGTTTAAGAGCTAAAAATATCACATTTTTATAACACATTTCAATGATCCTGAGAAAAGAAGCATCTTTCTTAAAGTGGCTCAGTGAGAAATAATTCAGAGCAAATGATTCCTAGCCACTGGCACCATGGAATTCTTATTTTAAATATGTCAAGAAATATACTAATTATTCCCAGCTGTGTGACCCTGGGCAAGTCACTTGACCCCCATTGCCTGCCCTTACTACTCTTCTATCTAGGAGCCAATACACAGAAGTTAAGGGTTTAAAAAAAAATATATATACTAATTACAAGGAATCCCACTGCCACCGCCTCCCCTCTCCCCACCCCACCCCCGCAAATTTAGGAAATAATTTAGGAGAGCGAATTTGCTTTTCTATTACCTTCTGTAACTATTTTAAATTAGGAGGAATATCAATCTATCATGCTAATAAAGCTAATAATAATGTTATATTCTAGAAACTTGAAAAGGCTAATAATTTAACAATTGTAACTGAAGGAGAGCAACCTTTCTAATATGGCAAGACAATGAAATCAACATTTAAGACTTAACTGACCCAGGAGATTAAGGTTCAAACAGTTGACTTTGCTTCCTGGTCTTCTAAGTATAAAAAGCACTAGGAACAAGGGATTCCCTAGGCTACACCTGTGAAGCATTCATGGTAAATGCAAAGACAGGAGAGTTACATCCACATGAATCAATGCTGTAAACTTGCTGAATAACATTTCCATGCATCTGTTAGTAAATTTCCTTTTTGGAGATGCATAAGATAGTCTACCATTGTTTCACTTTGTTCCAGTCCCAAATCTGAACACAAAGACTGATATCAGTCAGGGCTGGTCCAGGTCATTTTTCCACAGATTTCATAGTAGTATGAATAAGTTCACTTCAGAAAAATCAATTTGTTAATGGTAGTGAATACACTTGCATATAGCTTCTTATGTTTTTTTAAGTATGAAAGATGTATTATAGAGTAATTGAGTACAAATTTCTTTCTGAAGTAGAAAAACATCATGGTAAATTATTAAAATGACCCAAAAAAGTCTGAAATGAGAAACTGTTTTAAGCATTTATATCTTACCTTCTTCATCTTCTCTCATTCGAAGTCTATTCAGTCTCTTCTGCTGCTCTCTCAGCAATGCCTGTTGCTGAATCTCTAAGGTTTTATCATCTCTTGGAGACTCGGGATACATATGTCTCACTTCAATTCGTGTTTCAGAATCTGGCATAAGAAATCAAATATTTTATATGTTACTATGATATTTCAGGAATGGACTGAAAATTTCATTTTAAAATAAGCTAATATAATTATATGTTTGGTTTAGGATAATATGAATGATAAGGAATATCCCTATGATCCCTTTCTGACAGTTACTACTTCTTTGGAGAAATTCATTATGTATTCAACTTTTGCCTACTCTTCTGTTTTAAGTTTTGGGTTTTTTTTAAATATTTACCTTCCATCTTAGAATCAATACTGTGTAATAGTTCCAAAGCGGTAAAATGGTAAAGGGCCAGGCAACAGGAGACAGTGGAGGTTAAGTGACTTGCCCAGGGTAACACAGATAGGAAAATGTCTGAGGCTATATTTGAACCCAGAACCTCCCATTTTGCATTGAGAGTTCTGATTTTCAATCTAAATCCATTTCTAGTTCCTTATTTTAAGAGTTTCTTCTTTGAATATAGGTCAATTTTCTTTCATGTAATAATACTTGTTCTGAGCATTTTTTCCTCTGAGGTTTTACTAATTCTTCCTTCTGTTTTCACACTGCTCTCTGTTGGTTTATCTGCTTTCAAGCTAGGTTCTTATTCAAGTTTTCTCTCTTGATCTTTTGGTCTTTCAGCTTTTCTTCTGTATTCACTCTCAGTCACATTTGGGTCTCATCAGTCTTTGGTCCTTTCCATCCAGTGTGCTGAGGCTGAGCTAATAGGTGTCCTCAGTCTCTTTGTACTAGGAGATTTGAGGGTTGGTCAGGTTTGGGTCCCTGCACTTTGTAACCTCCAATGGGAAGAGGACTGGCTTTAGAGGAGTTCCCTTTCTCTGAGGCCCAATAATTCTTTCCCTCTAGGTCTGTAGCTCTGAATGGTCTATGTATGTATGTATGTATGTATGTATGTATGTATGTATGTATGTATGTATGTATGTATGTATGTGTGTGTGTGTGTGTGTAGGTAGGAGCAGGGAGGAGAGGTCTTCCAACTTATACTCATTTTGCACGGCTTCCCCCTGACTAACTGCCTCATCATAACTCACCACTGCTTTTCTTTGTATAACTGAATAGAATTAGTATATTAGTATCTATAGATCAAAAGGGCAGTCTGGACAAGTCATGGCAACATACAGCCCAGCCCCAAGTCACAAACCTGAGAGTTCTCTCTCTAGGTTCAGGGAATAGATTAAAGGACCTAATATAATTTCTTTTTTTTTTTTTAAACTCTTTAACTTCTGTGTATTGGTTCCTTGGTGGAAGAGTGGTAAGGGTGGGCAATGGGGGTCAAGTGACTTGCCCAGGGTCACACAGCTGGGAAGGGTCTGAGGTCAGATTTGAACCAAGGACCTCCCGTCTCTAGGCCTGGCTCTCAATCCACTGAGCTACCCAGCTGCCCCCAACCTAATATAATTTCATAAGGAGTTCCATATATTTTACAAAGAGAAGAAGCTTTCATTTCTCATTTTTAGAGGACATTAAATAAAAATGCTAAGTATTTAGTATTGAATCTATAGAATTTCAACTGTATATCGAGTTTCTAATTTATCATGTGGTTTCAGCTTTAGTTACACTATATCTGGTTCATAATTCCTTTCATCTGAGGTTTTAGGATTAGAGAACTTTGAAGAAAACAACTATTCTGTCATCTTGTTGATCAGCCAGCTCTGAAATTCCAAAGAGGGTAGTTTTTAAAGTTCTTGGACATAAGTAGATAATGTCTATGTATCTACTTAAAGAAAACAATGTCTAACTTACCCATGTCTTTAAGAATATTAAAGTCACGAATATTCTGAATAGTAGGATCTAGACCCTTGGAAGAAGGTCTTCTGACTGGAGCTTGCAATCGAAACCTGGCCATATCAAATATATCCATGGGATACTTTTCCCTTTTCCTATGGATGTATTAAGATATAATAGTAAATATAATTCTACATAAGCAAATAGGGTGCAGTGTTTAAATTCCTATACTACAAGCCCTTGAAAAATAGCTTTAAAATCATTTATACAGTTTCTTCATATTTAAAATTATATTGAGTAAGGCTATGGTATGTAACATATCTACCAACAGGAAAGTGTGAATATTAGTGAGGGGATGTTTGTATTTTTTTAAAGATAATTAGAGAAAAAAATTTCTTTTACAGAATCGTATCAAAGAATGGTTACATGATTATATCGTAGTCAGTCACATTTCCATAAAATATAAAACATATATGTAGATATGTAATAGTCTAATCTTAAATGGTTGGCTAGTAACATAAACATTATTCCTATCCCTTAATATTTATCTTTTATGGTAGTTCTACTGTATAATATAAACACAAAACTTAATAGCCATCCACCAAAGATATCTATGCAATTACATGCATAGAAAGAGGCCAGAGACTAGATGACTGGCTATTTCTTAAAAAGGTGGGGCAGTCATTCCTCAATATATTCTTCTCTTGTAAACAAGAATATTTATGTCATAATTTCCTTATCCTATCCCTCTTAATCTTTGCCTTTCTGTGAATCACCACACTGATTAAAGGACACATAGAAGAACAATGTGGAAAATGTATCACAAAGTTTTACCTGATGCTTCTTTCATCATCAACATCCACATATAGCAATTTCCCTTGAAGACGCCTCTCTTCACTACGAAGCTGTTTCCTCATTTCTGATAATTCATTTATTACATTTTTTTTCTCCTCTGTAATTTTTCCATTGGTATATGAAAAAAACAAGTTAATTAGGACAAAATGCTCTCTCAGTCTACTTCAGAAAATAAAAATCTAGATTGGCCAGCTAAAATTTTAGTTTAGAATAGACTCTCTCTTTCTACTTTCCTTCCTTTTTTTAAACCCCTTACCTATCTTAGAATCAATACCTAGGCAAAAGAGTGGTACGACCTAGGCAACTGGAATTAAGTGACTTACCCAGGATTGTGGAGATCTCTTTATCATCTCTGATAATCTGATGACAGTTTAGTTGATAAAAAAATAAGGACAGGACAAGGGAAATGTCTTTTACCTCATGCTTCCAGCTCTGGCTCCAGGAGCATGGAGTTTATTATATATATTTTCACACAAAGAACACAAAGAAAAACTTACAGCTCATGGTTACAAATCACACAAAAGAAAATCCTTGGAGGCTTCAAAGTAAAGATAGAACAGGGTCCAAGGCCGAATTCTAGCCGCCTGGATATCAGCAAACAAATTCTGAGAATCGTAACTATATTCTATAGATATCATAAATGAATTGAGTCTTGTATTTTTTATAGGGAGGACTGTACTTGGATGGAAGAAGTCCTGTCTAGCTCTGACCTTGGCTGACTTAGGAATATTCTTAGAGTTTATGGATCTTAATTTTCTTGTAGAGGAATTGTTAACCCAGTAACTGCTGCTTTGTTTAAAGCTTTCCAATGGGACATATAATGTTATTAAGAAAAGGTGTGGATCCTGAAAAGGAGTCAAAAGAGGAGTCTCAGATGTTCATCTATTTAAGACTCTGTTTCTCTTATTGGCCTCCCACATAGGATCATACAGCTAGGAAGTACATGAGGCCAGATTTGAACCCAGGGCTTCCCATCTCCAGGCTTGATACTCTATTCCCTGAATTACCTACCTGTCCTTAAGACTATTTATTTCTAATGCTAGCACTAAATGTATATATGCAGTACAGAAGCATATTGGCAATATGCCTTTCAGGACATAAATATGACCACTTATACATTAAGAAACTAACATCCTAAAAGAAAGGTGAATTGGTGTGAGATTAGAAATAAATTTAAGAAAAACAAACACACATCCTAAAATGAAATATGTAATTAACACCTACCATCTGCACGGAGCTGGTTTTTCCTAGCAGGTACTGGAGGAGACTTCACTCTGGACTGTGGACGATCCTATTTAATGCAAACATATCAGTGATAAATATACCTGTCTTGTATTTATTTTTGGTCATCCATTTATCATTTCCCCAGTACTTGTCCTCCTAACCATACAATTAAGAGTAATTATATGTCAACCTGGTTTTTTCTTGTATAAAAATTGAGATTTCCATCTGTATCTGCCACCTAAGCCCATTCTTGTACTGTTACTACAATTATTCTCAAATAGTCACAGCTGAAGAACATCAAGACTTTCCCCTAATCTGCAGTTTAAGCAGCTGTTAATGAGAAAAGAGCATCATGGATATTTCTGCTCAGGGTAGGAACCCAGAAAGTCTGTGGTCAGCTGCTCCTCTGATCAGGGCATGAGGAAGATTGAATACTAAAACATATAAACAATAGGTATGAAGGGTCTCATTGAAAGGCAGTTAATATCTGTTGAATGAATGAATGAAATGAGGGAATATTTGCCTTTCAGCAACTACATAAGCCTACAAGGCTCAGGAATGTATGTCAACTCCAAGTTGGTTAAAAAAGGTTGACTTACATGAAATTGTGGATAGAAACATGTCAAATTCAAAGTTTATTAATACAGGTTTTAATGCGTTTTTTTTAACTTTTAATAACTGATGATACTCATAGAAAAATAAGGAAGAAAGACTATATGAGAACTTTATCACTGACACAAAAGAAACAGTGACTACAAATTATTTCTTCTACCCTAATGCCCTTTAAAGCAATCAATAGTGAGAAAAAGTTGGAGTCCTGATTTAAAAAATAAAGAAAAGATGGTGGCACTGTAATCAATGGCCTAAAATGAAATGGCTTATAATAAACATAAGAACTATTTGAATAGCTCTAGCAATATTTTAATGCTCACCAAAGCAAGAAAAAATGTTTTTCTCAGGAGCATAGATAAAAGGGAGCAGGACAATGCTTCTCTGTAAAATCTTGTTTGAGCTAATAGTTTAAATTTATGCACTGTGTACCATGATTTACAATCAATCCTAATAATAAATTAATATATCTACTAGTAATTAAAGGTCTAAAAATTTAACTCAGCAATTTCATAACCAAAACATTTAACAGTATTCCTCCACTCCATTCCAAAAACAACAATTTCTAATACAATCACAATTATTGGTAACAATAAAGCATACATAAATGACAGTAGTTTCAACTGAAGGAGTTCTCTGCACTTTGCCTTTGAGTAAGTTCTGAAGAGCAGGAACCACAGGAGAAGGTGGTCTAGATTGCTGAAAAAAAGTACATATGCTTTTAAAAAGTGAAGATTCTTATTGTTTGTCTTAATAAAATGCTTTTCATCAAAAAGGTAAAAAACATGCTATGAAGGACAAAATAAATCAAATATGTCAACATACATTTATACAACAAAGAATATTAAAAAACAAGGATATAATATGCTTTGGAACAAAAAAGTTAGGTTTTATATCAAACTCAAGTGTAGAAAATAGGAGTATCATAATAATTTAACTTAATATGCACTGTTAAATTTTATAAGCTATAATTCAAAAGCCCATGATTATTCTATACTTAATGAATTTGAAAAATGCAAGAATTTGACAAACACAAATGCTAAATAGTAACTTTCCCAACAACATTAATATTTGTTTTAGTCAATTTTTAATTAACAGCAAATTAATTACTACACTCAATTTTTTCTCTCTCTCATATTTTAGCATTTGTACCACATAAAACACTTCTGCTTCCATCATCTATCTGTTTTGTATATTAGGATCATTTGGTTGAGACAAAGAGCCTGAATAAATCATCATTTCTTAGTGCCAAATTTTGCTTGGAATATGGAATAAACTCCAACTCCTCCTTGGCCAGTGGCATGTCAAGGTATGGAAATGACCCTGGGTTGTTTTAAAGCTGTATGTCCACAGTCAGAAGTTAGCTAATTTTGGAGAGGTCCATCAATAGACAGCAACTCCTAAGAACTACCAGGAACTACCTAGATTTAAGAATGATGAGGATGGAAATCCGTATCAGTGGAGAGCTACCCACATCAATGAAGTCATAAATCCTTATCTTGTATTTCAATTCCCTATTAATTCTTCTGTTCTGTCTTTTTCAGTACAAGATCAATCATCTTCCTTAAGAGTGAAAACAGAAAGAAAATAAGAGCTGAGTAGCTCAGCTTTCTCTGTATCATCCCATCCTATTTTATTTTCCTCAACCGTCCTTGACAGCCTCAGCTCACTCTGAGTTTTATCAAAGCTAATCCTATTCTTAAAAGCACCGCAACAATAATGGAAAAAGAAAATGATAAATGCTGCAAGGGATGTGGGGAAATTGGGACACTACTGCATTGCTTTGAATTATGCCCAAAGGGCTATATAAAACTTTATATTCTTTGATCTAGCAATACCACTACTAAGTATATATCCCAAAGAGACTTTTTAAAAGGGAAACAATTTGGATCTTATAATTTCAGAAAACACATGTAGAAAACTTATTACATGTAATTGGGAAAATAAAATATTTTTGAATTAAAAAAAGAAAACAAATAAAAAGAAATTTTAAAACCTTAAAGTATTTACACAGATCACTATATTAGGCACTGAAGAAATATAAAGAATATATAAGATCTCCTGCCCTTGTGGTGTTTATAGTTCAGTAGACAACTTCTGAAATTCTCTAAGAATCAAAGTTGTATAAATCAAATAATATTCTAGCTGCATTAAGAGGCCTAGCTTGTGGGGCAAAAAACAAACAAACACAAACATGATGTGAATTCAGTTTATAGAATATGATCAAACATAATGCATTTGTAATATAAATTCAAATTTCTTAAATCAGGGCACATCTGTAATTAGACTAAGAGCGTGAGAGAAAATAACTTTCTAGAAAAAGTTCCATAGTCATAGATCAATTGTCTCAAGACAGCTATCTCACTGAATCATGTGCCCCTGGACACAAAAGGAAACAGGTAAAATGACTGTGAATGACTAAAGATAACCTTAGTAGAAGTAATAAGACATATTACTACCTCAAAACTTATACCATACTGACCTGAACCTGCTGCCCCATCTTCACACAGATTTGACAGCACAAAGCATATGTTGCCCTGACACTGGTCTACCAAGTCTTTTACAGTAGTAATTTCATTGAAGAAATTTTAGTATGAAACATACCCTGATTATCTGTTCTCCAACTGGTTTTTGTCGTTCATAATAATGTTGAAGTTGTAAATCATGCTTTTCTTCTTCTTCTTTCTTCTTTCTTTCTGCCTCTTTTCGTCTTTCTTCAGCTAATCGTATCAATTCTTCATTTTTTACTCTTTGCTATAAAGATGTTTTTAAAGGTACAAAAATAAGATAAAGCCTAAGAAATCATCATTAATAGAAAAATTCACACACTAAGGCACCCAACCCCTTATGAATTTTAATTCAACTGCCTGAAAAAGGTCAATGAAAACTTATAGCTTCTTTCAAAAAAAACAAGTCTTCTGTATTAAAGCTTTAAAACTATATTTAATATTGAACTCACAGCTCACCAAAAATTAATTTTGGCTTTTAAAAATTTATTTTTTCTGATTCAAATCACTGTCTTTTTCCTTAATAAATATGTTCGTGACACTAAGTCTGTACATATTTAAATAAGTAAATGTTAATTCAGTATTTTCTAAAACAAGCTCCAAAATGACTCTTACAGATAGCATACATCATACACCAAATACTTCTTTTCAGGTGAAAGCTAATAAAGATTTAAATATTTCTAGTTATGATTTTTTAAAAAGTTGATTAAAATTGGTACACCTCCTCCTCTTTCTCCCTTTTCCTTTCTTGTTCTTCTTCATATTCTTGTTGAATTCTGGCCCTCTGTTCTGCTAGACGTCTTTCTTCTTTCTCTTCTTCAAGTCTCTGCTTCTCTCGCTCTGCTTCCTCCCTTTGTTTCTTCTCCTCAATCTAGAGAACAAACCTAAATATGAATTTTTTACATCTACTGACCAATGACAAGACTATATTTTCTATCATTCTGTAAGTTATACAATCCATTCCTAACCCTAGTCATTATCTTTGGTTGTCTCATTGTACTCATCTACATGCCCTCTAGGTAAAATACAAAACAAAATAAAAATCTGAACTAGTTTTGCACTGACAACCCTTTCAGGTAAGTGCCATACTTTAAACTTCTCACCCTTTAAACATGCCTCCATGATTTTAAGTGCTAAATAATCTGCTGCTGTTTTGTTATTTTTAAACAATTTAACCTCAGAAAAATTTTAAGGGCTATAATCCTGCCCCCCTATGCTTGAGTGTACCCCCAGGACTACTACCCCTGGGCATTGTCCTCATCACTTTCTGTGATTACAGCTATCATCCCTATACAGTTCTAGACCTGCACAGCCAACTGCCTATTAGGCATCTCTACCTACATCCTATAGACATCTCGAACTCAATATATCTCTTTCTAAGGTCCCGATTTCTATTCAGATACTATCTTTGTAATCATCCCAGTTGTTTCTCAACCATGAAGATTCTTATCCAATCAGTTTTCAAGTTGTGAACACCTCTCTCACACTTAGCCCCTTCTCTACATTGATAGTACAGCTTGCCTTAATTCTAAGCTTCAATAGCCTCCTAATTGTTTCCCCTTCTTCCAGTCTCTCCCCCTCTCCAATTTATCCTCATGAACTCTTGGGCAGAAAGTTGTTGTTCAGTCATGCAGTCATGTCCAACTCTTCATGACCCCATATGGGGTTTTCTTGGCAAAGATACTGGAGTGGTTTGACATTTCCTTCTCCAGTGGATTAAAGCAAACAGAGCTTAAGTGACTTGCCTAGAGTCACACAGCTAATGAGTGTTTGAGACCAAATTTGAACTCAGCTCTTCCTGATTCCAGGTCCAGTGCTCTATCCACTAAGCCACCTAGCTGCCTCCAAAGGGTATATTTAGCAGGAGTTAAATGGAAGCTTGACTGAAGCAGATGGTTCAAAATAGGACGTAAGTTGGGAGATAAGAGTGAAGATGTGGATTGGGATCAGATTGTAGAGTCTCAGATGACAGGCTACAAGAGTTTGGCCTTTACCCCAAAATTCACCCCTTTTCTAGACTTCCCCATTACTGTCCAGGGCACCAATATCCTTCTATTCATCTAGATCAGTGGTTCCCAAACTTTTTTGGCCTACCACCCCCTTTCCAGAAAAAAATATTACTTAGCGCCCTGGAAATTAATTTTTTTTATTTTAATAGCAATTAATAGGAAAGATAAAATGCACCTGTGGCCACCACTGCTCCCATGGATCACTGCAGCACCTACCAGGGGGCAGTAGTGCCCACTTTGGGAATCACTGATCTAGATTCTCAATCTTGGCATCATCTTAAACTCCAAAGCTTAAACTATAACACCCCAATTCAAATCACACATCTAACAGTTAGTTGCCAATTTGACCTTCTCATCTTCACAACACGTCTCCTTCCTACAACTCCTATAGCCACCACTCTACTTCAGGTCCTCACCACTTATTTCCTAAAATACTGAAATAGTTTCTTGTTTTGTCTCTCAGACTTTAAAATCTCCCCACTTTAATCTATTTTTGACAAAGCCACCAAAGTAATTTTCCTACAGGACAAATGTAATGCCCACTGAATTAACTCTACCATCTCCCTATCACCTCAGAGATCAAATAAAACCCCAATATTTGACATTTAAATCTCATCCATTCCTACCTTTCTGGCATATTTATACATTATTCTCCTACACAATCTAAAATTTCGCCATACTGGCCTACTTGTTCCTCACACAAACCATATTCTTCCCTCATCTTCATGCTTTGCACTTGCTGACTCAGATGCCTGGAAGGCACTCCTGATTTGCCACCACCTTGTGAAATCAATCCTTTTATTTCCACTTAAGACTTACCTTAAGTGTTATCTACTGTGGGAGGTCTTTTCTGGTTCCCCAACTACCAGTGCCATGCCTTCCCTTCCAAGGTAACAATGTCTTAAATATACTTTTGTATGTACATGTTCCTTCCACAATTAAAATGTAAGCTCTTTGAGGACAAGGACAATTTTGTTTTCCTTTTGTATTCATATCATCTGGTTAATAAATGTGTGAGGATTGACTGATAATTATGAATAGAGAAGCCCTAGATCTCTTTTATCATGGAAGTGACATACAGTCTAGGAGAGAGATAGAAGAAGAAAAAGAGCCTAGAGTAATAATAGTGAGAATAGAGAAGGAAAGATGTGGGATATGTGCATCAATAGTAAAGCTCAGGTTCAAAATGAAGTATGAAATTTTAAAATGTATTATGTTATTATGGTTAATTTCTAAGTTGGTTATTTTTAATTCTTGATATACTTTTTAGAAACCATGGTAGCTAGGTCTCCAGGTTTTTCCACAAAAATTTTTCTCATTCATAAAGTAGCTAAAATGCCTTATCTCAAAGAGAAATAGAAGATACTACACTACAAATCAAATCTATCTGTTATTCAAATATTCTTTATCTTAAATGTTAATGCTTAAGGAAAAACAGGAAGGTGTGGGCAAGTAACAAGTAGAAGGATGTGAACCAGAATAGACCAGGGAGGAAAAGAGATTTCCTTGAGATATTTGAGCTGGAGTTAGAAGAAAAGGGGAGTTAATGAGGATATTGACAGTACATGTGAGTAAGAGATTTCACAAGCTGAAATGAAATTAACTGATATTATGAACAAAGACATGGAAATTGTAGGGAATACATGTTTTAATAAATAGTCATTCCAGAAACTAGGTATCACTTTGACCTAAAGGTGGGAAATAGGGCAGTATGAGGCAGAGTTGAGGGAGGTGAGTAAGGAGGAGCTTCATATCATACACAGAACTCGTCACTTAGACATACTGGATAGTTGGATTTCTCATTGGAGTCTCTATATGTGTGTGTATTTCTACATATATATCTTTATATATATGGATGGAGGACATACATATTCATAATATAAAAACACATACCAATTTTCCTATTTTCAATTACACTTATCAACAGGCAGTTGGGCATGTAATTATAAAAAATAAGTTGAAAATCATTCAGGATTTATTTAAACACTTAGAAAACGAAAAATGATGTTGAAAAACTCAAATATAGCTGATTTTTCAAGTGGCCAATTAGAACCTTTTTGATCTCATGAAGTGAGAATTTTCATCAGAACATTATCTAATCTTGAAATTGCTTGTCAACTTCGGGATGGAAGAGGGAAGAGAGGAGGGAGACAGTATGAATAAGGTAACCTTGGAAAACTTATGTATAAATTTGTTACTTGAATAAAATAAAGAAAAAATTTTAATAAATAGTCAATCAAAAAAAGAACATTATCTAATTTATAATTTGTTATAGGATAATTCAGTTGAGAATGACAAAAAGAGTATGTATGGCCCATTAAATTGCTATAGCAATAAACATAAAAAAGTAATCTTTTTACAGTATTAAATACAAAATGAACATTTTCCCATATACTGTTTATATAGTCAATAAACTATGTACACAAAATATTTACATGTATACATGAAATGCTCCATGCATAATGTTACTTTATATGTATTATGTAAATTATTATTATTTTATTACCCCTTAAATGTAATATTTCATAGATATTTTAGAATGAAAATTATTTGACATCAAATATCTACATAACTTTTTAGAAATATATATATAAATAAATTAATTTTATTATATATTTTGGAGATGTGTAGCTAAAAAAATTTACCCAAAAAAAGGTATATTTCACCTGAAAACGAAGGAAATTCTTGTATGCTTCTTGCTGTCTAATCTGAAGTTCAGTTAGCGGCTCACCAAAAATGTTTCCACGGGCATAAGGAGAACTCTGTGTACCTAAATGAGCTTGAAAAAGATATTTTGCAAAATTTAAAATTAGCATATGCTCAAACAAAAAGTTATTTTAAATACAAAGGGAAAAGGATGAAGAATTTTCTAAATTTCTCTTTTGGGAAAATATATTAAATTTGCCATTCCAGCAGCAAAGAAGTAATATAGCAAGAGGCTAAAATTAAAATAAACTTAGGTCAAAATGCGAAAAATGAAGGAAAAGAAAAGCCACAGTGAAATGTAAATAAAGCCAACAGCTGAAACAAAAAAACACCTACATAAAAAAAGATCCAAAAAAGAAAAGGTAAAAAGAAAAATACTATTAGGCAAAAGTTATCACTGTAGAAAAGGCTTTTTAAAAGAGATATTATGTACATAAAATATACATTTGGATTCTGATGAAAATGAATATCCTTTATTTAAAAGGTGACTCAAATGGTTGAGATTCTCTTATGTAATATATGTATATGTATATATATATATAATATATGAGTTATTTAAAATTACTAATTTAATTGTGATCAATCTAAAATATAAATTCTACCAACTATATATCAAATAAAATTGGGATTATTCCTTTTACTCTTTTCTATAGCTATAGATTTTCTATAGAAAACAAAAGGTGCTTCTCTAAATTTAGGTGAAGAATGTAAAAAAATAAAAAATAGTATCATATCTAATTCAGAGCAAAAAAATTTTGACATGGACTACTTTAAAAATAGTGTCATCATGCCTTTCCAAAAGCTATTTTCATTTCATTTGAAATCTGACTGCACCCAAAATGGATTTCTTAACCAGTCTCTGTTCAGTCTTCTAAGCTTCTCCATTATCTAAATTTCTCTTAATCATTTGGTTTTGAACATGTTAATTACTTACTTTGCCAGTGAGCTAATATTTTATATTTTATATTAATAATTTATTGTATATTAACAATATATTAATATTGCTTACTTGTCTGTATGTTTAAACTTAACTAAAGTCAAAGGTTAAAAAAGCTTTTAAAAATACTTTATAAGTAAACAATAAAAAATGAAATTATTAGCAAAAGAAAAACCCAATAAATTATCAGTCACTTTTCTGACTGAATATTTTTTTCATATTTTCATCAAGAAGATCCTCTTGAGCATTACTCTAATGAAACTGAGAATATTTTAATTAAGCTCGCTGACAAAACATGTACTGTGTCAACCACCCTGAAGGAAAGGATTAAAATTCGAATGACATGGATAGAATGGAAAAATAAGGCAGATATAGACTAGAAGGAAATTTACCAGAGAAGTGTAGGACAAGTTACTTGGGACAAAAACAAACAGTAAAATACAATACAAGGTAAGTAAGTCTAGCTCTATTTAAATAAGGCCAAAAAAAAAAAAATCAACAAACAAAAAGCAGGTCCCAAGATAAATATTAGCCAACAAGACTGAGAATCCAAAAATAAGACTACAAAGAAACTAAGAAGAAAGCTTCTTTGCAAATTTTGTTGTTATGATATGGAATAGTAAGAGGAAAACCATAAAAATAATGAAATTTTGGGAAGTAGGCCTGATGCAGACTAAAAATATGGGCATATCAGGTTGTTTTTATACTTTAGAATATTCCTTTTGGGGATATTTTGAGTTCTCCTACATCTTTCAAAAGTGATATTATGTAATTTATATCATAGCATAAATAGGAATTATTTCTACCATTGTGATATTTTTAAAATAATCTTTGTTTAATGAATGCAATCTATGAATGAAATTTTTTAAATTTCATCAAAATACTTTAATTCTATTGATATTAAAGACATTTAATACCTTTCAACTAAAAAGTGAAAAAAGTATACATTCTAGTACAGGGGTTTACATATAATAGGCATTCAATAAATGTTTCCAGAATTAAATTTTATGGAACTTGTGTTTTAATGTTTAAGCTGAGTGTAAAGGGAAAACAGAAATTTAACATTAATCCCTAAGTGGTGATAAGATAGTATAAGAATAAAGGGGGTCATACAATTAAATTCCATTTCACTAACAGCAGAACCAGTAGTAATAAACAAATTGCAGCAGAAAATAAAGGTAGCACATCAAGAAAATTGTATAATATCACTGCACCTTGTAATATGTTTGGAACACAAGGAATACTAAATAAATGTTGACAGACATTCATTTATACAAAGAAAAGAATATGAAATTCTTCCCCGTTTGCTTCTTAAAACTTTCTATGATTGAAAGTTAGCAAAAGAAGAAAATAGGAAGAGGTTTTTCAAGACTGTTTCAAAAAGAAGATGAAGCAAAATAACTTCTTTCAAGGTATCTTTTAAATTAAAGTCATTAATTGGTTTCTCTAGGATTTCTTTCTTCTTTTAACAATAATAATAGGTAGCATTTATATAGCACTCAGATTTGCAAACTGCTGTATCTATATAAAATCTCATTTTATCCTCACAACAACCCCAGCATTAAGCTCTATTATTTTCCCCATTTTACAGATGAGGAAATTGAAGCTGAGAGACTTGCCATTAAGGATCATCCATAGCTAACAAATGAATGTGGAAAGTACTCTCTGATTCAAAGTCCAATTCTCTCTATTGTGCCAACTAGACACCTCAAAACCTTCTAACTACATTTGAAACAGTACAAAACTGAATTTTAAGTAGAAGATGTCAAACTCAAACCTCAAAACATCTATTTAATGTATATGAATATATGCATAAAAATAAAATTTAAAGTAGTAAAAATGTATAAAATGTATTAAATGCCTAATATATGCAAAACACTGTCAGGTAATGGGGATACTAAGAAAAACATAAACTAGTCTCTGCCCTCAAGGAGGTTACATTTCTCTTGGAAGAATATATTTATTTAATTTTTTTGGTTTAAACCCATGATTTCATTTGTGTGAGAAATTCTCTGAGTAGAAATTTCTTCTACTGAATCGGAGGAGCAACTGAAAGAACTGCCTGGAGATTGGAGTGAAAGTGACAAGCTCACAGTCAAAGAGTGATGAACTTGGCCCAAGTCTTTCTGACTTTAGCTACAACTCTACAGAGTCTCTTAAAATATGTATACAAATAAGTAAATATAAAGTAATAACAATATCAATATTTAGAAGTTTGGCTTATACTGGAAAAAAAACAAACTGCTACTTCAACTCCACCATAAGAAAAGAAAACCAACACCCATGGAAAACTGAGAAGTTGGAGGACTAAACAGTAAACTATAAACTGCAATCAGTCAAAAAGAGATTCATGAAGAAAATCTGTTCTAAATGACTTGGTTAATATGTTTTAGATCATAAGAATAAAAAGATTCTTAATAGGGCATGATACAGAATTGTTACAGTTAAGAGGAAAAAAATATATGATACATTAGAAATGTAATAAAATAGAATGTGATTAAAAACCTGAATTCTTATTTGCAGAATCTTCTAGGTTCTCAGCATTTGTGGTGGCTAAATTTTGGTCTAGGGAAACAACAGCCCTTTTGTCTTCATGTGTTCTTGCATCTGGGTTATGGTAGGCATCTATATTTTGTCTGTGCATCTTATTCAAATCAGCTAAGAAGGAAAAATAAGCCATTTATTTTTTAAATACATTTCCAAATTGTTATGCTTACTACATTTGTGTGTGTACAAATATACATATATGTGTTTTTTATAAGAGGAAATAGTTGACCATTCTTATATTAGAATATAAAAAGCTGAAATAAGAAAAAGATAGAGTACTGGTAAAGAAAAATGTTGCACTGAAGACTTTTTAAAATCAGCACAGCTTATGGGAACCCTTAACTGAAATGATCCGGTAATGTTAAAATGTAAATTAATAGAGAAATTGAAAAAATCATAAGATTCATAAAGAATAAACAACAATTATAGTACCTATAGTTAGACAAATCATATCTCATGTGACTTCAGGAATGCAGACCTAAATCAATCTTAGGAAAACTACAACCATAAATGACCCTATTAATAACAAGAACAAGAAATGTCATATGATTACATTAATAGATGCACAAAAAGTATTGTATTTACAATAGACAACACTGATTCCAGTTTTAAAAGTTAAAAACTTCAAAATAAATGGACCTTCACTTGATATAAGTAGGATCTTATGAGGATAAATTAGCCTTTTGAACAAGATCTAGATTAAGGCAAAAATAGTCATTATTGTCATTACTATTACATGAAGTGCTAGAAATGCTAGCTATAGCAATAAGATAAAAAATAATAAATTGAGGGGAAATACTTAGGCAAAGCGGAAACACAATTATTGGTTTTTACATATACCTGTACATCTTATACTCAGGAGTCAAAATTAATTTCCTTAAGCACAGATCTGATCACATTCTTCCCCTACTCGATCAACTCCAAGGGCTTTCTTTGGCTTCTCAGGCAAAACGTAAACTCTGTTTAGCTTCTGAAGACCATCACCATCTGGCTTCAACCTAACTTTCCAGTTTTCCTGGACATTACTTTCAGGTCCAGGAAAACTGTTTTTCTTTTCCTCTGTTCTTTACATAAGACTCTCCATAGCCAATCCCACATCCTTAGAATACCTTTCCTTCTACTTCATGAAATCCTTTCTATTCTTTTACAATTTAAGAGTCGCTTTCTACACGAAGACTTTCCCAATCCCTGCAATTACTAGTATCTTCCCTTCCAGTCTATTTTTTTCTTTATCCATGTTTATATTTATTCAATTCACATTGGTGCTGTGAATATTTATGTAATTAATGTCTCTCTCAATTCAAGTAAGCTCTTTGTGTGTAGGTATAGATTCCTTCTTTCCAAGTTGTATCCCATGAACCTAGCACAAAGTAGGCAGTTAGTAAATACCTGATGATGGACTAAGAAGGGAGAGAGCTGGCATATGTGGCTTGAAAGGTTTAAAATAGATGCTAAGGGAAGTGGGGTAGGAAGATAATCAGAGAAAAGGATAACAATATATATCTCCATATAACTAACAACAATGGTAGTTCCTTCATTGACATTCAGCAGTATACTGAGGAGCAAAGAAGGCAGATGGTGAGAGTAATCCAGAGCCAAGGTTTGGGAAGGAATAAGCAGCAATAAGATCAGGGTAGAGGGGAGTGCAAAGTTCTACTAATTAACATTAAGGTTTGGGGATAAGCTTTTGAGAGAAAAGACATAAGATAGGTCAAGGCAAATAGGGAGACTGATCGTCAAGTGAGGACAGAAAAGAAGCTGAGATTAAGAACTGAGATACAAGGAGAGATGGAATGCTAGATTATCAGAATTATGAGTAATAATTGTAGTGTTGTTTCACTTGTGAGTCATGATGAAATCAATAGCATAACCATTCCCACATGTGGCTGCAATAAAAGTATAGGCTACAGAAACCAAAGAAGCTGGTGACAAGAAAACAAAAGCACTTAAGGATATGGCCACATGTAAACTGAAATCAATTAGCTGGTTCTTCCATTATTCAAAGACATAATGCATCTGATCTTGGTGACCTGAATTCATCATGGATAAGTACTCTCTTGTTGTTTAGCCATGTCCAACTCTTTGGGATCCTGTGTTACATACTGTCCATCGAGTTTTCTTAGCAAAGATACTCGAGTTGTTTGCAACAAGAGTGGGAATGAACTGGAGATGAGAAAGACTGGGATCAAGGAGAACATTTAGAAGGTAATGGAGAGTATAAGTGCAAGAGGGAAGATGAAGACAAATGGGAGAGATGTGGCAGAGAAAGAATCCATAATAAAGACTTAGAGACAATTTTCTGGAATCACTCATAAGTCTATCTTATTCTGATACAATTCTTCTCTGTTACCACCCACTGTTGACCTAGTATATTGCTGCTTGTGAGTAAACAGTGCCAGGACTCCAAGGCAAAGGAATCTTCTGGGTCAAATGGGATATCAAACATGCTTCCTTCTTCTCCAAGTTGTCTTCCTCATTAAGCCACATGACATGTTTGCATACAAACTTCAAAGGCCTTGGGTCTTGGTGCTGATGGTTCTTATTGTTCTGTAACTAGGCTATCTCTTTGAGATAATTGTTAACAGTGACTAACATTTACACAGTGCTTTAGGTTTACTAAGCATTTTACAAATACTATCTCATTTCAGTGTCATAACCACAACCCTAGGAAGTACATGTTGCTATTATTCCCATTTTACAGATGAGGAAATTGAGGCAGGCAGCAGTTAAGGAACTTGGTCAAGGTTATACAACTGGCAAATATTTAGAGAATAAATATAGGAAATTTTTCCTCAGCCTCTTCCTCTTCAGGTAAGTCTTTTTGATTAAATGAATGTGTGTGTGTATGTGTATGTGTCTATACACCCAAACACACACACATATATTTTAAACTCCAAGGAAAAACTATTCCACCTGGCCCTTAGATTTATTCCATCCTCAGCCAGGAGTCTGGCATTCCTATATTTTAAGCTATGATTCAAAAATCCAAATCCCATTTTTTCATTTTCTGCTCTGATTTTTTTATTTTAAATCATGATAATTCTCATGCCTACAAACTAATTTCATAGGAAGGGAAAAATTCTTTGAACAATGTGCCACAATTACTCAAATTACATAAAGCAAAGTTTTTCATTCCTTTTCTATCTCTATTTTCTTTGTATTACTTTGGTTTCCATTATTTCTTACCCTTCTCTTTTTCAAATCTAAACACATAGTTCATCACCACAACATTTACATCAACAAATTTCAAAGGTGAAAAGTAGGAGAGAATGTTGTTAGAAGATTCCACTCTTTCTTATGATTAGTAAAAGAAAATGACCAATATATTTTGAAGGAAATTGCTATGTCTGTTAAACTGCTGGCTTTAAGAGACAAAACACAAGTCTCGACATTTCTAAAATGATTCAGCAACTCTTACCATACACACTCCAAAAGCACAAGCTGACTTTTATACTGAAAATTAACTGTGTCCTTTAAGTAGATGGAATTAATTTTGACTATTCTCCCTATAAGAAAATTTTCTTTGAGGAGGAACTTTAAAAAATATTTAGGGAGGCATCGGGTGGCACAGTGGATTGAAAGCCAGATCCAGAGGAAGGAAGTCCTAGGTTCAGATTTGACTCCAGATACTAGCTATGTGACTGTGAACAAGTCACTTAACCACCTTACCACTCTTCTGCCTGAAATGGAGGTACAGGTTAAAAAAAGAAAAAAGAAAAAGGATACTCAGTTATAACTAAATTCCTTTATAACATAAAATCCAGATGTAAACAACAGGAACTGAAAGAAAAGTCAAATGGTAAAAACTAATACTTCAAATATACAAGAACAGTAACTATAAAATCCCATATGTTAGATTTTTAACCTTTCCCCTAACAATATCATGAGTTTCCATGGTGGTAGATTAAATGGTACCCTAAATATAAATGTCTATAATGCATTTACAGAGTATGACCTAGGTGGTCTTTTTTAATTTACCTTTACCATATGTTGACTATCATGACTTAAAATTCAGAGTTCCAGAACCTACCAGTGTATGACTTTCTACCTCTATAACTAGAGCTAAATGATTTTCAAGTTAGTATTATGCCATGGTTATTATTATTATCATCATTTATTGTCTGTAAATACATTCCCCCCTCCTTCTGAGAAACTTCTTTACTAAGTAGAAGAAACATTTCTATTAAGTATAGTTTAGAATGATCATGTTTTTGCTTGCATGTTAAGTTAACAGATTTTATAATCTAATAAGTTTGCATGCTAAAAGTTCAACTTTTTGAATAACTTCTATAAAAGACTTTGCTACCATTCTCTCTAACTCTCAGCTAACAATCAAGGTCATTCTTAGGAAAGAAACTCAGCTTTTATAAACAGGATCAGTCCAACCTCAAATCATATTGCTGCTAAGAGCCATCCTAAACATTTTTTTAACATTTATTAATATTCATTTTTTAGAAAAGTTAACATGGTTACATGATTTACGCTCCTACTTTCCCCTTCACCCCTCGCCCTCCCCCTACTCCTGGCCGATGCGCATTTCCCCTGGATTTAATATGTGTCATTGATCAAAACCCATTTCCAAATTGTTGATAGTTGCATTGGTGTGGTACTTTCGAGTCTACATCCCCAATCATGTCTGCCTCAACCCATGTGTTCAAGCAGCTGCTTTTCTTCTGTGTTTCCACTCCTGCAGTCCTTCCTCTGAATGTGGGTAGCTTTCTTTACCATAAATCCCTCAGAATTGTCCTGGGTCATTGCATTGCTGCTAGTACAGAAGTCCATTACATTCTATTTTACCACAGTGTATTGGTCTCTGTGTACAATGATCTTCTGGCTCTGCTCCTTTCACTCTGCATCAGTCCCTGGAGGTCTTTCTAGTTCACATGGAATTCCTCCAGTTTATTGTTCCATCACCAGCATATACCACAATTTGTTCAGCCATTCCCCAATTGAAGGACATACTCTTCTTTTCCAGTTTGTTGCCACCACAAAAAGTGCAGCTATAAATATTTTCGTACAAGTCTGTTTATCTATGATCTCTTTGGGGTACAAACCCAACAATGGTATGGCTGGATCAAAGGGCAGGCAATCTTTTATAGCCTTTGAGCATAGTTCCAAATTTCTAGCCAGAATGGTTGGATCAGTTCACAACTCCACCAGCAATGCATTAATGTCCCAATTTTGCCACATCCCCTCCAACACTCATTACTCTCCCCTTCTTTCATTTTAGCCATTCTGCTAGGTGTGAGGTGATACTTTTGATTTGCATTTCTCTAATTATTAGAGATTTAGAATACTCACTCATGTGCTTATTGATATTTTTGATTTCTTTATCTGAAAATTGCCTATTCATGTCTCTTGCCCATTTATCAATTGGGGAATGGCTTGATTTTTTATACAATTGATTTAACTCCTTGTATATTTGAGTAATTAGACCCCTGTCAGAGTTTTTTGTTATAAAGATTTTTTTCCCAATTATAAACATTTTTTAACATGTGCATTATGGAAATTTGCTTTGCTTAAGTATGCATCTTTGTTACAAAGGATGGTATTCTTTCACTACCCCCAGTGAGGGAAGAGGTAGGAGAGTGAGAAAATAAATGCTTGTTAATTTTTTTTAATTAACTCAAAATATTGATCCTGCAATCTTTATATAGACCGTGGTATACAGATGGGCTTAAAAAAGTCTGGTAGAGCAAAAGAAATTCTATAGGTCTAAAGGAACACTATTTATCTGGAAACACTCAGGAAGGCCTTCACAGCATCCACACCTTCTTTTCATCCAACATCCGACCAACTGTTATGCAAACCCTTCAATGAACCCACTGGATAGAACAGTCATGTGATTTGCAAACTGAGGTAATTTTTCCTATATAACTTGATTTAGAGAGCACTTACTGATAAATATTGAGGAACAGATGAGAGAGCCCCATTAATTCCCCAACTCTTTGAATTAGCCCAAAGGACCTTTAAAATGGCCCACAATTTAAAAAGTTACGAAATATTTGCTGATATTAGAAATGGGAATTATTTACTCATAGAATTTTTAACATTTTACTATTAAATCTTTTGTATACCAATGTAGCCAGTACTTAATAAAAATTATAATGTTTGCCATAATCCTCAAATTTCCCAATTATTTCTATCAAGTGTATAATGAATATTTTATCCAATTGCTTGCATTGGATATTAACTGGCAAGAGGGCTTAAGAAGTTCTAAGAGGCTATTTTAGACTAAGAATTCTAGACTTCCAAAACATACACAAGGTGACAATTCAAGAGGAAACCTTAGGAGGTGAGTTAGTGTACCAATGTTGGAAGTTATCACTTTAAAAAAAAGCTAACATCCTTTATTATCCAGGGCCTAACCAACTCTAAGGTACCTTCAAATAACTACCATCCTTGACTCCAATATTACTCACAAAAAGTTCTAAACTTATAAGCTCACCCCCTTAGGCCTATTCTACCAGCTGATGATTAACAGGCAATTTAAGATGAACATTTTTGTCATTTACTTCAACAAGTACTTTCTAATTGTTTTAATGATTTTAGAACTATTTCTCTCCCTATTTCTATTTCCAATCATTACATATATAAATAACTCAATTTTCCCTCTAGTTTTCATTCTGTTTTGTTCAAGGCTAATGCAATTAGATCATCTTCATTTTTTATTTCATGTGCAAGACTTAAAATAGAAAACTTTAAGTTGGCTTCCTACAGCATACATGAGACAGTATTTAGTCTCTAGACGATTTCAGTTTCACTACTATACAGTATAACATTACTTATATAACAAGCATTACTTATTATCAAAGATTTATGAATACCAAATTTATTAACACCAAAGATTTAGTATTTAGCACTAAAGATTTATTAAGACTGGGATAAAAAAAAAACCTGAAATTCTGAAATAAAACAACACAAATTTCTAATAAAGTCAATCATCTTAATGTACCTACCAATCTAACCAAAATTTAATTTTCCAAATTATTTGGAAGTTTTTACTCAAATAATATAACAGTCATCTTACATCTTTTCATTAGTTTTAAGTTACCCTTCTAACTTAAAAATGAGAACAGTAAGAATGGTAATAAATGTATTTACATAATGAAAAAGACAGAATCAGTGAATCAGTTCAGAATAATGAGCCCTCTCTCCTAACTCTTCCAAAGTAAAGAGGAGAAAGAAATACAATTTTTCCAAGAAAAAAGAAAGCCAACATACTTATCAAATTTCCTCTGGCATCTCTGAGTGGTGCTCCGCCTCCACCTTTTCCCCAGGGATTGTAACTTCTCATTTCAGCTTCAAGTTTAGCTTCATATTCTTCTTTTTCTGCTTGCTCTTTCTTCCGCCTTGCTTCTCTTTCCCGTATCTTAAAACAATGAGTAAATAGGAATTGATTCAATTTTTCCAAATTATTCTACCATATGCCCTTGAAATAATTATTTTATTTTATACCTGCTGCTGCAAATCCCACTGATAAGTTTGAACTGATTCACTTGTAGGTTTTGGCTTATCTTCAAAATATAGTCCTGTTCTTGTTATATCTCTCATAGTATTCAGTTCATTCAAAATACTTCTGTTCCTGTTTGAAACATATAATTAATCATGTGAAATGTATTTAGTTAGGGTAGGGAATGGTGGACTACACACAGGAATTATATTATCTCCAAAAATCCCTCAGGATGATTACAGAAGAAATTACTAACAAAAGGTCTAGAATAATAAATTATATCTGATATGTAAAAATATTTTTACCTTGAGTATAGTAAAAAAATTAGCATCATAAGTAGGTCAGTTCAAAATGAACAAAAGTTTCTTAAATATAAAATTTTAAAAGTAGTAAGGATAAATGAAATACATAGTAAGAACAAAATATTTTATATCTTAAACCATAAATAGCATAATATAAAACCTTACAACTTAAAGCAAACCTGACATGTAAAAATCCAAACTTTAAAGAGACAAATTAGGAAAGTTATTTACCCTACAAATAGAATCTTCACTTTATGAAAGAATTCCAAACATTAAATTGCTAGATCAGGAAATGCATTTAAAATATCACTTTATTTATAAAAATTCAATTTACATAAACTTTTTCAGGAACATTATCTCTTACATAAGGAATGTATATATACATATATGCATGTATATAAAATCACATTACTCTTCCATTTATTGAGTTTTAAATCTTCCCTCACTTAAAAAAAAACAAATGCCTAAAATCAATAAGAAATATTCCTGATGAAATATATTTCTAAAGAAAACCTAAATAAACTGAAAAAAAAAGTTATTTCAAATTACAAAAAAGAAAGAAAAATTCAAAGAAAATCACTGTTAACTCTTTCATCTTTCATTTCAGAGCACTCAATCTCCTACTGACAATAACAGTTGGCATTTATAAATTGCTTTAAAATTTTGCAAAGCATTTACAAGCATGATCTCATTTTATCTCCATAACAACCCTGAGAGAAAGGTGCTACTATCATCTACATTTTATATATACATGAGGAAATTCAAACAGATGGAGATGAACTGACTTCCTCAGGCGGCTGGATCTGACCCTGATTGTTCCTACCTTGAGGTACTGAACTCTATTCATTAGGTCACCTAGCCGCCTACCTACTAAGGAGGAAGGGTAGAGCACTTTTCTAATAATTCTAATGTAATCAATGGATAAAAGCCCGAAAGGTAAAACCACCAACGTCTAATATGAAAATCATCAGAATCAACAAGATGGATTTAAATAGTTGACCACACACTATACTTCAATTTTGAGATAGCTTAATTATATGAGAAGTTTCTCTATATATCTATATATCATCTGAAAACAACTTTTTTTTTCACTTTAAAATAACTGCGTCCTTTAATGGCAGTAATACAATTATTGGAGATGAAGGAACCACAAGCAAAAGGTGCAAATGACATTTCCTGGAAGACAGATGTGGGGTACATATACAACACATGTGAAATAAACTATAATCTTCTAAACTACATGTTATGAGGCAAGTGATACTCTAAAGACAAATGCAAACAAATGAAACAGAGCTGCTTTGGAGCATACAGGAAAAAGTATAAGAAAATAAGACTTATCAATGGTCCTTTGGCAGCAGAATCGAATAAATGGATGTTCTCAGTCTACCGCACTATTTCTATTACTCTAAATAAAAACCACTCTAGAATGTAGAAGGACAACTAATTTTCTTTTTTCTAATTCTATTCTGTTGAAGAGACCTCATAGCAAGTGACAGACACATAATAAAATTAATCTTGACAGGTTAGAATGCTAGAGAAAAATCAATTAATATGGAATTCAGGGATAAACAAAATAATAAATAGAAGGCATTTATAATTTAGGTTAAAAAATCAGTTGTTAAAAAAATGGTAGAGAATATTTGATTTGTCAGAATATAAAAGATCTAACATGATCTTCACATGATCATGAGCTTTAACATGAAACAATGAATTAATGGTTAATTAAAGGTTGCTAAAATAAACAATGCAATCTGAAATGTCACTAAGTAGAAGCACAGTGGACCACGGGAGAAGTATTAGATACAATGCTAGTTATTAATTACATTTCAAGAGGCAAGAAAAACAGTAGCATTTTCTTCCATTTCCAAATCTAGATATCTTTCAAAGTAACAATAAAAATAAAGGTGAACATTACTTTTTATGCAAATGTTTGAGTCCTAAAGTCTCTAATTTACCAATACAAGTACAACACAAAAAAGTAACCAGACAATCATAAAAAGGTCAGGATAAGAGCTAATTTTGAAATAAAATCATCCAGATGTCTTTTATATAGACTTACACAATAGGTTCTTGAGAAGCAGGGGCACTAGCCAAGGTGGGTGGAGGTACTCTCATCATTCCTGGGTTACCTAGACAAAATAATAATATAAGTAGTCAATCTTAGCTATAAAAAAAAAAAATTAAGTTTGCCCAGAGCAAAGGCCAAAAAAAAAAAAAAAATTCACCAACCAAAAAAATAACCAGATAATCATACAAATACCTTTCAATCATGTTTTTCTTCTCTAACAATTCAAAAGGTAAAAAGAAAATGTTATAATTTTCTAATAACTTAAAAAGTGATAAAGTATGAATTTGTAATGTGCATCATTGTGGCTTTTAAAATAATGCACTTTTTAAAAATAACTAACAAAATAATATACATGTAGTAAATTACTTTTCTTATTCAAGTACTTTCAAAAATCTATCTTTTCCACCAAGAAATCAATTTTCCTATTTGGATCAATAGGTAAAAAACTTACTATAGCATTAACTTACAATATGCAAGGCTGGTATCCAAAGGATTCCTGGTCCCATAAAAATAGTACGCTTCATCAAAAGGAGTTCGATAGTTGAGCAAAGATGATGCAGGTGGAGGGGGTAGGGGTGGAGGTAGAGAAGTAACCCTATATCAAAATAAAGTTGGAGAAAATCTTTTCATATTTCACTGTACAACCAAAAGAAAACACTTTTTAAAGTTCCTATAAAGTAGAATTTCAATGCTGCAAATCCAACAGAGATTAAGAACAAAAGGAAAGAAGTAAGCCCCGTCCCCTTCCACGAAGGCACTCCAAGATCTAGTACTGGGTAGAAGAGGAAGAGAATACACAGTGTTCTGATGTGATCCCAGGACCCCAATCTCCATTCCTCTTTTCCCCTCCCATTACAAGTTCCTTCAACACAAATGGAAGGGGAAAGAAAAGGTTGAGAGAAGATGGAGAAAGTCTGAAAGGACAGAAAACGAAAAAAGGGGGAGTAAAAGACAGGAAAAGGGGTGAAAGAAGAAAGAAGTGAGAGAAGTGGTAAAGGGAAAAAAGGGACTTGTAAAAGAAAGAAAACCCATTTAGCATTCTTTCTTACTATTCCTTCTCACTCTCCTTTTCACAGCCCCAGAAGCCTCTATGTCATTACTCCAATGTGTAGCCCCAAGTATGTCCATATGTATGTACACATACCTAGCCTCACACATACCCACATCTATGCCCCACACGTGTTTCTGTATGTGTGTGAATCTCACACCCATAGCCACAGGTGGTTGTGCATCTGTATGTCCAAATCTCCACAAAGAAACACTCATGTCCCCCAACAAGTTCCCTTGGCATACACCTAGCCCTGTGCTCCCCAAGTCCCTACCAAACACACACATATATATGCTCTTCTCTCATCTCCAGACAGGCATCTCCTGATGTATCCATCTCCAAGTCATACACATACATTTCCATACATTCACCATCCACATGTCCCCGCATACACAGTTCTCTCATGCACATACTGTGAGCTCTCTTCTAGGTATCATCCTACATAAAGATCCCCTCCATGTGCCCATACACACATATCACCCCCTCATGTTCCCACAAATACACACATACTAGGATCCTCTCCCTGCATACATAATATCCCATACTCCTCCCTTAATATCAAGTATATGGTACCATATAACACTTTAGCCAGGGCACTTCTTTACAGAGGAAAGAGAATGTGGTCATTTCTAGCAAAGCATGTCTTCCTACAATTATGTAACACTCCATTTCCCTCACATACATGTATTACATACACCTACTACATCATGCTTACACACATACTTATGCACTTACACAGTGGGGTCTAATCCCAAAGAAATACACAAATATAGACACACAAATCTACAGATACATATATGGACAAAAATATACACATATAAACATATACCCAAAGAAATCATAGTCATAAACACAGATTTACAGGAAATTATTCACCTTGAGAAAATTTTGCTTTACAAAGGGTTCTTTTTAAGAAGCAATTCCAAAGGAAGTATAAAATTATTAAATTTCTTTAAATTTTATTGATATACAACTTTCTAGGCACATATGGGATATTAGTGTATTCCCCTTTTTTAAATGTGGATAGTATATAGGTCCACTCTAACCAAAATCCAAAGAAAGATTAAGCTAGGTTATTTACATGCACTCCCAACTTTCAACTAGATCTGTAAATTGAAAACCTAATCAAACTCTCTTTTCCAGGTGCCAAAATCACAGAGACAAAAATATAAAAGGGGAAGTGGGGAGAATGTATTGAAGGAGTTCATTTTTTTTAAAAATTTTAACACAATCCATGGTATTTTATATGCAGCATATCCTAAAAATCTCAGTGACAACTTAAGCTTTATTTAAACATTATTAAGATTTGGGGACTATCTTGTGGTCTTTGGAAAAACTGAAGCAGCATGTCTCCTATTTTCTCTCTAACAATAAGCTTCTCTCTAGATTTCTGTAACTTTAATAATTCCAACACTGGAATGGAAAACATAAGAAGTTTTCTAAAAGAAAAGGGGAAAAAATAACCCTTTATTTTTCTTCCTTAGACATAATCCCTTTCAGGTATAGTCTAAGTCAGTGATGGGCAAACTTTTTAAAGAGGGGGCCAAAGGAAAGGAAATGCTCATCTGTCAGTCTGTTTCTAAGGCAACTCTTTCAAAGGTTCATTCAATTGTTTCCTACTCGTTGTATTCGTCAGATCAGGAATAATGTCACCCAGCAGCCAGTTGCATCTGGCCTGGGGGCCATAGTTTGCCCATCACTGGCCTAGGTGACTCTCCTGCTTATTTATTTCAAAATGATTTTGAAGGACCAATATGATATTGGTGATTCCTTCAAAAGTATATCTTTTACACATTCTATTGCTTACCTAATCTTTCTCATTTCCCTCTGTTCTGCCTTTTCAACCCAGTAATTGCAAAGCAGCAAGGTAGCTAATAATAAGGATATGCAATCTATACCTCTCATCTCTTTTAGTTTTTTTAACTTTATGAAATAAGCTATAAAATCACTGATTTATCGATGTTGTCATCCAACTTGTAATTAATAGGCATAAGAACTGATAATAGATAATACAGCATAAAAAATATCAATGTTAACAACAGCATCTGTGAAATGAAGAAGAAAATACTTTATGAATAGAATGGTGACAGTATGAAGAATAATTATAGTACAGATCACAGGAATAGACAACACAAGCTTCATTAATAGATCTTAAGTAATGAATATTATTAATTCTTTAAGCCTCAATATAATATGCAAATTAAACAGGAGCTACAGTCTAAATGTACTATGATAATTGAGCCTTTTTTTAGGCATTCAAGTCATCTAAGACCTAACTTGTCATAGAAAAGTAGCCAAAGAAAGACACAAATAAGTATGATTCAAATGTAAAAGAGCCACACTGTATTTTTTTTCCATTAAGAAATTAAAAGAAGAATTCAATATTTGCCAAGTGGAAATTTTCAAATTAGCGACACAGTATGGTTTACATGTTTTTAAAAGGATATTACAAAGAATGATCATTCTAAAATTAAACCTAAAACAAATTTTAAATTAGTATTCAACTAAAAGGGATGAAAAATGTTTAATAATTTTTCTTGGTTTTGCAAAGACAGGAGCCAAGGATAATAAAATCAAAATCAACAATTTAAGAAACCATTCCAAAGAACTTGATAATTCTCTAGGGATACTATTTCCTCCAAGATTAAATTTATGAATTCATCTAAATGTCCAAAATAATAGCTTACCTAATTCCTAAAAACAAAAACATTATAAACAAGCACCTGGATGACATCATTTCACCAAGGGTGGTACTGATCCCTTTGTTAAAATCTTCACATACAGATGAAATAGGTAAGGCAGGAAGAGGTGTCTGGAAAGCTACTTTGGGCCTTTCCGGTGGAATCCTTTCTTCGAAAACTGAACACTTCTTTTCATAGTATCTTGGTTTCATACCTAACTGCTTTAGTCTATCAGGCTAAAAGAAAGGGAAAAAATGATTATTATGTAGATTCACTGATGTTAACGATTGGGAGGGGTTTCAAGAGATCTTACTAGTCAGTCATCCCTTACCCAAATAATATAATAATCAAATAACTCAAAAGTTCTTCAAGCAAGTAAAGTATTATTTCATCACTTTATAGATGAAGAAACTAAGGCCCACAAAGACTAAGTGATTGAATTGCCCAAGACCTGATAGGAAAAAAAAGTAGAAGAGAAAGTCCTTTGAGAATCACATTTTTCTCTACACAATTGTCATGGCTGGTTCCACAGCAACAGAAAAGAGGAAGCAAGGGATACTGGGGCAGGTGCAGGGTCCAAAGAAGCATACTTCTCAAGGCATCAGAATACCAGCACCAACAATTCACACTTGTATACAGCTTTAAGGTTTACAAGGCCTAGATATGGCAACAGAAGCCTGAAGCTGGGCATTTCTACCACTGAATAGGTGTGTATATCACTTAACCTCTCTAAACCTTAGTTTCTTTATCTTTCTGAAAGATAAATACTTGCATCACCCACATGCTAAGGCTGTTGAGAGGAAAGGGCAATGTAAACTATGAAGGTTATTTAAATTTTAGTTATGATTATTCTGATGTACAGAAATCTCTGTAATTAATTCTTCAGGATTTTATATCCCCCAAAGGTAACATCAACATTATTTAAACATTAGCTAAGTGTCTTGTATTTACAACCCCTACTTAATCCAAAACCATCTGGGTTTTGTTCAAAAGGGAAAAATTGTAAAGATCTTTACACCCCAAAACAACCTTATATATAAACATATTGCTATGCCATCCATAAACTTTATTGTACCATGTACACATACACATATGTGCATAGGCTAACTAAATTTGTTTCAAAAACTTTCTTTATAGCAAGTGGTCCCAAAAGTCAATGATAACTAAGTTATCAATAACTCAAATACAAATGGCTAGTGCCACTTCATCACTAGGACTTCCCCCCATCTTTGCTTGAAGAACCGTTGCCTCTCCCAATCTAATACCAGAAATCTTCCCTAATAAAGTAAGACTTGCTTAATTTCCAACAATGCCCTTATATCTATTTTGTGCATCTCCCTCAGGGTACAAAAAGGCTCAAGGATCATACTTGATAGGGACAATACTTGTCTAAGAGCATGGGGCTCAGAAACCTCAGAAGAATTTGGAGGCTTGAACCACTACTTCAGGCATAATATGATTCTCTGGGTTGGCTTATAAAATTCTCTAGTTACAACTGTTTTTCTCTAATATGATCTGATCCTACTAGCTTTAAAATGTCAGCATTTTATGAAGTTTTGTGAGTTTATGAAAGAAATGTGTTCCATACTCCAAACAACTGGCTAAATATGACTATAACTTATCTTAAGTTAGGAAATCTCTATAATTTTAAAAAACATAGGAAGAAGGAAATTTCAACCCACTATGGTATTACTGCCTACTAAAATGCACTTAATTTTGGATAATGAGATAATTCCCAATTATTTGTGCTAAGAAATAGGATCAAGAGCACAGATGATCACAAATAATTTATATCTATCTTTGTCTTTTTTATTTGATTTAATAATTTTTTACAGTATATTTACCTTTCTACTAATGATTCAGGCTAATATTAAAATTAATTCTACATTTTATGAGTACACTCATCCTAGCTTTCTGAGGCCACCCAAAAGCTTGCCAGGTAGCAAGAGAAAGAAAACTAGTACAACATTAAAAATATGAAAAAAAAAACATATAATACACAATTTGCACATGATCAAAAATTTAACAAAATGAATCACTTTAATATGCTTTGTTCTGTTTAAAGCCTGAACGTTTCATAAACTTTTTTCTTTTTTACAAAATACTTTGGGTCATTATTTACCATGACACAACACAAAACATGCACATCTTCAGCAAATAAATACTACATATCCAACTAGAGAAAAACAGCATTTCAGATAAGAGAAATAATTACCTCCTTTTTACTTAGCTGCAATGACGTTAGTAATCCATTCCGGTTATAATGAGAATTGCAAAATTGAAGTACAAATAAGATTGTTACTTTCATATCATTTTAATTTTTATAACATTTACTAAAAATATTTATTAAAAGAGAAAGAGAAAGTTTCTTACAAAAAGAGAAAAATTTCCTTACACAATACTCAAGTCTGAAAATTGGTCAAAATGGTATAGATAAAGCACTACCTTATGTTGCACATTAATCTAAGATAACTGTCTTAGTACATTTGTTTTAATATACTATATTAGTGCATTTGAAAAAATTAAAAATGATTTTGTATTAAAATTAAAATCATAACTAAAAAGGGATAAGAAAATGTTTTCTTGGGAAAATGAAGAGCTACTTACAACTGATGTCTTGTTTTATAAAACATGAATTCGGGCTAGGTACTTTTTACTCTTATTATAAGAATATTATTCTATTCTCATATACCTGAGTTTACTAAGATGGATTGTACACTTTCCAAAGATTCCTTATTTTTATGATTCTCCTCCTCTAATATTTTCCCCCTATATTTTTATTTTAAACATTGCTATTTATATCTTTCATAGAAAAAGGTCCATTTAAGTGAAAAGTTAAAATTATAATGATACTATAAATTCTCACCGATTTCTCAGGGTCACATTCTCCAGTAGCTGCAACACTGAGTTCTTGTTCTTTTTCTCTAAATTAAATACATTAGAAAAATCAGGTTTAAATAAGTGTTACAATAACCACTATACTGAACACAAATCTAAAGGTCGCTAAACAGTAGCATTCCTAATTACAAGCAATTTTTATAAGAAGTTCACCTCTCCCAACACCATCTACCTAGCTATCAAAATTAACTTCCATTGCACACTTCTGACCCCTTTCCTGTGAAAAAAATATTTAGTGATAGCTTCTTTTATTGTCTATGGGAAAAAATGCAAATTTTTTAGCCTAGCATTGTCAACCTTCCCCACCTATAGCTCCCACCTATCTTTCTAGCTCTACTTTATAACACTTCTTCCTCTCATTCTTTTTCAGGTACTCTGTTTCAACAAATATGGATAACTAGATATTTCCCAAATTTGAAATGTCATCTCTAGCTTCAATCCCCATAGACTATATGCACTACATTCTTAACTCTCTTCTTTCTCCATCTTCCAGATTTGTCTTTTTCTTCAAAGCTTTTTCCAATCTTCCCCATTCCCCAAAAGTATTCTTTGAACATTCAAATTTTTATAAACATTTTATTTAGATCTCTCCTTCATGGCTATCTATCAAATGCTTTCTTATATGCAAGTAATATCTCCCAAGTAGAACAGAAGTTCCTTGACAGCAGGATACAGAATGGAATCAGTGTTTAACTTCTATACTCCCAGTAAACTTTATGTAATGTGCATTTAATAAATGTTTCTTTAATTGGCTATAAACAATCTGAGAGAGAGAGAGAGAGAGAGAGAGAGAGAGAGATCCCAACAATTGCATTACAATAACTTTGAGACTAAGCAGCTTTTATAGCATAAATTATACAAGTAAAAAAAATCCACTATTTGGGGGCTGGGGGGGAAATCTGTTTCATTTTCTGAAAACCTCCATTTTCCTATTTAATATATTATAATATTAAGTGCCTCCTCTGTCTAAGGCACCACCCTACAAAAACCATGGCCTAAACCTTCAAAAACCATATCCTAGGGGGCCTAGCAGTACCAGATATTAAACTATACTATAAAGCAGCAGTCATCAAAACAATATGGTACTGGCTAAGAGACAGAGAGGAGGATCAATGGAATAGACTTGGGAT